>NC_041400.2:342500-642500 GCF_900747795.2 Erpetoichthys calabaricus | reverse complement strand
TGGAGCAGATGATTGAAGGCTTTGTAAACCATCAGCAGGATTTTAAAGTCAGCTCTAAATGACACAGGTAACCAGTGCAGTGATGCTAGGACTGGCGTGATGTGCTCAGATTTTGTTTTCCTAGTTAAGATTCTAGCAGCTCCATTCTGCACTCGTCGTAATCGATTGATGTCTTTTTTGGGTGGTCCTGAGTGGAGTGCGTTACACTAATCTAGCTGACTAAAAACAAAAGCGTCAACTCACTTCTCAGCATCTTGCAATGTTATAAGAGGTCTAACTTTTGTTATGTTTCTTAAGTTAAAAAAATGCTGTCCAAGTAATCTGATTAATATGTGATTTAAAATTCAGGTGTGAGTCAATAGTTACCCCTAACTTCTTTACCTCCTTCTTGACTTTTAATCCTAATGCATCAAGTTTATTTCTAATACCCTCATTATATCCATTTTGCCAATCACTAAAAATTCTGTTTTCTCTTTATTTAGTTTGAGAAAATGACAAGTAAGACACTGGGGGTCAGTGAACCAAGAGAGTCAGGGTCATCAGGCGCTATTGATAAGTACAGTTGTGTGTCATCAGCAGTGCTGTCGTAGTTACATTACACCCCAAGATAATCTGACCTAACGGAGATCAAAAAGAGCAGCGGGCCAGGAGAGACTCTTGTGGACCACCATATAGAATATCAGGGGTCTTTGAAGTAGAATTACCACAACTAACAAAGGTAGGATTCAAACCAATTTAAGACCCTGCCAGAGAGGCCCACCCACTGACTAAGGCGATTTCTAAGAGTATTGTGATCAATGGTATCGAATGCGATCTAAGAGGATGAGAACAGATAGACGGCCTCGGTCTGCATTGACTACTTTAACGAGTGCAGGTTCTGCTCTGGGATTTGTTCTGAAACTTCTCAAGAATAGCAGGCTTGTTGCGGTGGTCATTTAGCTGCATAATGACGGCCTTCTCTAGGGTTTTACTTAAGAAAGGCAGGTTAGAAATGGGGCTAAAATTGTCAAAAGAAGACGAGTCGAGATTATTTCTCTTGAGAACACAGGGGTTTAACTGCAGCAGTCTTAAGACAGTCTGGGAGGACCCCCAAATCTAATGACTATGTCAAGAATACTATCAGTTAGCAAAAGCTTGTTGGTATTGGGTCAAGGACGCAGGTGGAGGGTCTGAGCTGAGAAATTATTTTATATAAATCAGGTAAATCTATCCTGGTGAAAGAAGTTGTTTAAAATGGACTATCGGGGTTTAAGTACTTTATTATTTCTAATATCATTCATTTTGTGATTAAAAAATACAGCAAGAGCCTCACAGGTTTCACTGGACGTTTTTTGGAGGCATTCCATCGAGTGACGTGGGTTTAGCAGACGATCAGTTGTGGAGAATACGACTCTGGGATTACCAGCATTGATATTTATAATTCTAGAGGAGCAGCACGGCCTCTGCTGTCGTATTCTGTTCGGTTATTTTACCTTCAGTATCTCGTAGTGGATACTCCGTTTCGTTTTTCTCCATTTACGCTCAGCTTGTTTTCTTATATTTGCTCTGTTATTTTCCTCCTCCAGTTGATTATTGTGTCACAATGCCATTTCATTTACTGGCACTCTCAGTTTTGAGCTAAGAGGTGACGTCAGGTTACCAGGCCATGTCCCTAGAAAGTGGCGCCCTCCGTGTATGTCAAGGTATTCAAACCTGGCGTCGCACGTATTCCTTTGTCCGGATTTATGGATGCGTTGCATGCGAGTTTTTGGTTTGAGTTTCTGACCAGTGATTTTTTTTCTTCTGCCTGGTCCTGACCAAACCCAGGATTGTTGATGTGATCCTCATCTTGTACTTTGACATGCATTTGATTTCTATGTCTGCCCTTCTCCCAGTCTAATTCATTACTAATTTTATGTCCCATTTGTTAGTTATCGTCCTTGTTTTGCTGACACTTCTGTCCCTCAGTGAGAAGCCTCGACTGGCCACATCGCTGTCGTTTGAGACTTGGCCTTCGTACAGGAGGTCTGGCAGAGGACGTGAAGGCTGTGGCCGTAGAAACGAGCTTTGGGTAGCAGTGGCATTTAATCCCCGGGACATTGGTAAGATGTCTGTGTTTGCAGTATCACCCAATGAGCCGCGTCTGCCGTCAGTCTGGTGGGTCGTCACTGTCACTGCGCCATTTCTATAACCTGTGTGACTGCCACATCCCCACTCTGTGACTCGTTCGATTTCATCTCAAGTCCTCTCCTGTGTGTCTGAGAGCTGACAGTGCGTGAGTGCTCACCTGGAAGTTCAACACGTACGGCGTGTGAGGTTTAAACCAAAGAGACCTGGCACAGCCGTGAACCTGATCCTGTGCTGGCACATGCTGTCACCGTGGCTGGGCGAGTTGTTTGGTGGCAGTGGGTCAGGTACGTGGCGTATTTCTGTTGAGTAAATGAACAAGTAAAGGATCCTGAATGTTTTGTCTCTTGCCGTTATACTGACGTGATTTCAATGAAAAGCAGCAGACCTGTCTGAGCGCCATCCTCGTACCAGCGGGGCAACAGCAGAACAAAAACTCCAATGTGAAATACATGGAAACAAAGAGAGTGTGACATTACCGAAAGTGACAGACAGTGACGGCTACAGGTCTGCCAGGGTCCGACTGTCAGGTGGTGAGCTGTACCCATTAAAGTGCCTTTTTCTTCTTTTTGCAGGAATGTTTCAAGGGAAGCTGGGCCACTCACAAGCTACTGCACAAAAAAGCAAGTGAGTCAAAGTGGGCGTCTTAAAGTGTTGTTTTGTCAAAGTGATGTTCTTCATGATGCTGTGTGGGGACACTGAAGCGCAACCTGGCAGCAAATGGTATGTAGGGAGCATACGTGGCCTGCCAGTCGCGATAAGGGCAGCCTCTGCTTTTATCACTAACACTGAGGCCCACCCAAACGGTTTTGGCAGACACTTGGGAGATTCTGCTGGTCGTGTCATCTGTGACACAAAACGCTGCGTGTGACGCTGAACAGCAGCCTGTGGTAGAAATCTTAGGAGACCACCTCAGCAAAATATTACTGACATCCTGTTAAAGAGCCCACCAAGACTTACTCCACTCGCTGACCCTCCATCGGACGGGCATCAGCAAAGCTGACCATTTCAGTGCGGTTTATAAGAACTTTCCGTTCCCCAGTTATGGATGTTTTGAACATTTAAGTTCTAAGAAATGTGGTCATACGTGGTGACGCAATCGAGCTGGAGAACAACGTGAACGTTTTACTGTCTAATTTCAAGCGCGTCACACCACCGTTTTAGGCGTTTTGTCAGTATGTTACTAGCACGTGCCGCGCTGTTGCTACGGGCTGCCCCTGCACTGTGTGCCATGCTATAAACGCCCAGAGTGGCACTCGGGCTCTTTGTACACATTGAAAGCCTAGTCAAACGATTCACAGCACTTTATCATCCTGGCTCCGCTTCTCCTTTCTCCGGCCATTTCTTGGTTCGACTTTGCTTACCGTTTAGCCCTCCGGTTTTTGAAAGGCTTGCTCATCTCCCAGCCTGTTTTAACGCGCCCTCTTGATCGATCACAGTCTGCATTGCCAGCCGGCTGGTGGTCCAACTGAGTCCCCTTGGATCCTCACGGCTGGCCTAACAACAGGCACTTCAGCAGGAAAGCTGTGCCCTCTGAGGCTCCTGTTCACTCCTGCGCTTTATGGTGCCAGTTTGTGACCTGGTGATGCTCTTGTCATATGTAAGTGACGAAGGCTCCGATTTGTGGAAAATGCCACTTAGGAGCGCCATTCACACTTGCAGGCAGTCCGTTGAGGGCTTTGTGCGGCTTTTTGAAGCAAAAATGCAGCAGCAGACACGTTTGAAGCTTTGCTACTTTGTATTGCAGAGTTTGGGTGTGTTGTTGCAGGTCAAGGACGCTGTGCAGAATCATCATCATCATCATCATCCTTGTGTTTGCACTTTGGTGCCCACTGGCCTTTCCTCCCCCTGTGGAGTTCTGGCCTGCGAGTTTTCACATGACGGCCATCAAATGCTGGCTCATTGTTGCCATTTGTCATGAGGTCAGAACCGTCATCCTGATGGTCTCCAGTCGTCCACTTCTGCCGCCCAAACTCGAGGTCTTCATTGCTTTATTTTCGGCGCAGGTCGGTGGCCCTTCGGAGTTTACAGTTTCAGAGCACAAGGCTAACGTTCTGGTGGGATGTTTCAGACGTCGGACTCTGCTTACCTTTTTGTCTTTTTTATTTCTGGTCGAGCCATGTGACGAGACTCCATTCCTTTTCCTTTTGCTGTGCTTATGGGGGCCTGGTGGGCTTCTCTTCATTTACCAACTGCGTACTCCCATATTCACTTCAGTCACAGTTACAACAAAGCAAGTTAGAAGACCGTGAGGTGTGTTTAGGGGCTTCCCTTCTTATCTAAAGATGGCAGTGGCAGAAGAATATACGTAATTACACGTGTTAGCAGAAGATTTAACAATGACGTGCCCTTCAAAATGGAGCCCAGCAGCTTTCCCAGACAGGTGACATGAAAGTGACCTGGACTGATGGGCCGCTGTTAGCTGTTGTTGGTTATGGGGGGCCGGTGACGAAGAGCAGCTCCGACTTGTTGAACCGCACCAGATGGATGGAGAGTCGACGCCCGGGCCGCGGCGCTTTGCTGAATGTGCAGGTAGTGCGGCCACGGGGCTGCTGTCAGTGTAACATCGATATGGAGGTCGCCTAAACAGCCACACTTACGGAACTCCTATTTATTTAGAAATAAATGACTTTTTTTTTTTTTTGGTTAACCGATGTCAAGCGTCAGGAGAAGTGAGCAGCTTGTGTGTGAAGGCCTGTCCGGTATTGGGGATCCATTTTGCCATCACGAGTGGCTGTTAAATGAGCGAGGGTCCCTCTGAAGACACGTTTGAATCCGTCACTGAAGTCGTCTGTTCTAATGGAGAGACGTTACTTTTGATTTGTTTGTGTTTCTAAGCACTGTGACTGATGACTAAGTGCCGTCCACGGTTGGTCTTAAAGAACTGCGTGTGGGACCTGATGTGACTAGCGTGGTTGGGTGTCCCGATACCGTTAAGCGTATTGAGTCACCGTGTGTGTCAAGGTCCTCATCAACATGTTCTGTTTGGTCTCCTTGTAATGCAGAAGAAGAAAAGACAAAGCAAGATCCCTGGAGGAGCGTAAACAGCAGTGAAGCCAACACAGATCCATGGCCTGGTTATCGATACTCGGGCAAATTAAGACCACACTATCCTCTGGTACGTATGCCTTTGTCTTTGTCCATTTCCTGGGGGCATTAACAGCTGCTCTGAGCCATCTCGGCTTATATTACTCAGACACGACTCCATTGCTACTGACGTCTTCTGTCGAGTTTCAGTAGCAGGACACAGATGTGCCCCGTTAGCCCCTGATGGATGCAGTGAGAAGTGGAACAGGGTGACCCTTTTTATTACTTCTCTAGACATGGAGCGGCTGGCGCAGCACAGCACAGGTCTGCCCTCCTTTGTCGGGTGTTGAATCGAGCAAAACCAAAATGATTCAAATCCAACGAGGTGGACCCCTTTTTTGGTAGACCTTTTCCTTCCCAGGTCACTTCACTTCCCTCTCACAGTGAAGTCGTTTGGCAATTCAAACAGAAAAGGCAAACGAGCAGGCTGACTTAGGGTGGCGTACAATGTCTTCCCTGCCTCCCTCCGTGGCTCTCTCACGCTTTTTGATGGACTTGCCTGCTGCACTTGGTCACACTGATTGACTTCCTCCGGGGAGCGTCACCCTGCAGTGCATTGGGATGTGGTGGGTGGGTGGCCATGTTCTGGGCTGCTGCTTCATTTTCATTTGTGTAGACACTTTTCTGGTTTTAATGTCTGTCTCTTTCTGCTCACAGTGACAGCAGAGCTCACCCTTGACTGGCCTACCGGAGCATTTCCTACAATGACTCCATGGCCACGTACTTGGCAGATTCACATTTTGGGGTCTTCACTTGTTCCCCTCGTGTTCATGTGTGCCCCCCCGGTCTGAAGGCATTCTGCTCGCTCGTGTGTGAGAGTGCGGCCTGTGACATTTTCTTATGTATTTGTTCCTGCCTGTGACGTTCTGCTCTTCTTCCTTTTCATCTCATTTTAGACTCCCATGAGACCAGTGCCAAGTTATATACAGCGGCCAGATTACGCCGACCATCCATTAGGTAAATTTTGAATGTTTTTCTTAACATCCCTACACACGAGACATACGACATTGAGAGCAAACAGAGCTACCGAGGACTGCAGTGCCGTAAACACACCGCTGGTTTGTGTGCAGGCCCTCAGTCGCCCATACTAACTGGGAGTACTGGAAGTTAACAACAAGAGTTTAAAGTCTATTAGCATCTTTTGTATAAATTAAAGTGAAATGTGTCTTAAATGTTGCAGGACTGTCCTGATGGGCTCTGAAGACGGCACATCTAGCAGAAAGGTTGAGTCCGAGACGGCCTTCCTAGTCCTAGTGCCTGATAGAAAGCCATGTAGACGCGTAGCGCCATGATGGCACGTAGCCTGGCATTCACTCTCAGCTTCTAATCAGTAGATGACAAGCCTGCTTTTGCTTTGTTATGTCTGACAGCTACGGTCAACACTCGGTGATTTAGGAGTAAACGGTAATTGACATAAATTGGTACACTTAAGGAAAACTGCCGAGTCTGCATAACTTCGATAACTTGGATTTCAGGGTGTCCAGCAGTTCTACTCTGTTGGATTTATTTAGCATTAATATTTATGGTGTGCCACCTGTTGGCCTCCCAGGACCAGAGTTTGAGACCCCAGCAGACAGAGCATCAGCATGACCATCATGGGTCACAATGGACTGATTACTACTTCCTCTATTCGACTTTACTTTATTTCCCCTTATTCTTCTATTTAAAATGTCCTTTAATAGATTGTAGTGTTGGTTGCACGCGCCATCTGTAGGAATGAAACACAATGCATTTTATCAGTACATGCGACATGCGCCTTGGAGTGAAAGTGGCGAGACCGAAGCCATTAAGTGAGCGCGTCACAGGTGTGAGTGAGCGCGAGTGTTTGACTAACGGCGCGGGACTTCTCTGTAGACTTTGAAAGCGCACATTAAAAACATAACGCATATTCATTTACACATGCAGACAGAACCAGGATCTGACCTCAGCGGGCACCGCGGTTAGCTGAGCTCCCATTGCCCCTCGCATCTCTGCTGTCAAGTGGGGACCCTACTCGCTCTGGAAAAGGCCAGGCAGATATTTGCTTTGTCCTTCGTCCACTTGTGTCACAGCCTGCCATTTTGAGCTGATTTGGGCCTCACACCCGGCTGGGCAGACAGGACTCAAAGAGGGCACTCACGCTAGTGCCTGCCATGCCTACGGTGGAGGTGACACGTGGCACAGCAGGCATGTTCTGAACAGTAAGACGGCGGCTCTGGTCCAGTAAATTAGTTTGAGCTTTCGGGAAGTGAGCTCGGTGGTGGAGCTCAGTGAGATGCGCCCTGTCTGTTATTTGAGGCCTCAACATATTGGGGGATGTTGGAGATGTGAATGGAGGGGCTTTTCTTGGCATCTTTTACTGTTAATAATAACGATGTCGATTTCCTTATAATTTGTCCACTTAGGAATGTCGGAGTCGGAGCAGGCGTTGAAAGGCACCTCTCAGATCAAGATCCTTTCTCCAGAGGATATCGAAGGAATGAAAACTGTCTCTAAGGTACTCGGCCAACAGCAGATGGCGACTTGACGTTAAGCCGATTTCTTTACTGAAATGCTCCTATTGTATCAAATCAGAGCAGATCTCTAAATCTCACTGCTGTGTTGTTAGTTGATGACTGCTGATGCAAATGACGGAGCGATTTACTTAACATGTAGATGTTCTTCATTACCTGTACGTTATGTGCCACCTGCGAAGGGTGACCTGTGACACTTCTCCACCAGTCAAGGTTGGGGCAGAGGGACTGAAGAAGGCCAAGACCCCCATTGCCCTTTGTCTTCGCGTCTTCCCACCCTTTCCAGGAGATCCTTTAGAAAGTAGCAACCACAAAACAAGAACGTCAGTTCAGGTAGTCATACAACGTGAATGAAGACGTGTAACATAAAATACGCGCTCAGTCCCCACACAAGTCACTGGGCGTCAGAAAAACCAAAGAAAGGTCCGGTCTAGAAATGGCGGTGGGAGCCTCTGTGCCCCCCCAACTTGAGAAGCTGCTACTGCGTCACTGGGCTTAGCGTTGGGGAACTCCTGATGGCCACTGTCACGGTAGGGTCCTGCTCCAGCTGCACGTGGCAGGCTAAGGTGACGGATGGCTCTGTGGAGTTTGAGTTCCCCCGTCTTTAAGTGGGTCATCTCACAGCAGCACAGAGACCCCCCCAGTATCCAGAGGTGGATTACTCAGGTTTGTGGGCCGTGGTCCGCTGGCCATCTGTGAGCGAGTGTGCATTGGGGTTGGCCATTCCTGCCACTAAGCTGCTCAGGCTAAAGCAGTTTGGTAAAATGAGTGGGGCTGGCGTGGGTTGCACCACCTGTGAGAGTGCAGATGGTTTGGAGTACGGGTGTGCGGAGTTTCACAGAACGTGCTGACAGTTGCAGGAATTGTGTTTAGTAAAGGAAAAAAAAATAAGCTGCTTTATGTTCAGAGAAAAAAAATGAAAACACGTCGATGGCACCCCAGTAGGAGTCCATTTAATCAACGCCATTTAAAATGGCATCTGTGCCACACCCTTTGTGCGCTTTTGACAGGAACAGAAGATCCGTGGCTTGGGTTTGATTCAGTTGAGCACAGCCACCTGTAAGACGCGGTCACCAGCATGTAAGAAACTTTGAAACGTTTCACAAAGACGGCAGAAAAAGCTCTGCATTGACCCAAGAGCAGTCTGGAGCCGACGAGACCCTCAAAGCTGAAGTGCATTACGCTACGTCAGCATCGGCCGTCACCGCCGGACTTGTCACCGGTTAATGCTGACGTCTCCTCGCGTATCACCAGAACAGACGGACCACTGCGGTGAGAAGAGGCCAACACCCACCTCAGCCTCCCTAGCTGTCCTCCACAGTCCGAGCTCATTTACTTCACGTGTCTGCGGAGAGAGACAGACAGACAGACGCGCTTCTAGCCGTGTCCACCCGCTGGATATCCCGTGACTGAGGTGACTGAGTGTTTAAGAGTCCAGCTGCAGGAGAGACCGTCTGAAGCCTCGGGCAGATTCAGTGACTGGAGACATTCGGTGGACTCTGCCCACTTTGCAGGAGCCACTCCCCTTTTTTGGCGCTGTACTGACCCCTTATATTTCACGCCCGCCGTGTCAGTTTCAGTTCCTTTTAGTTTCTGCTCTCGTGCTGTGGGCTCGCTAGTTTTGAGGCCTGCGTATTCTAAACTGCTGAGGTCCCTCACAGTGGATGTCACTTTGGTTTTTTTATTTTTAGTCTTCGTGTCAACGTAACTTTTTTTGTTTTGAAAAACTGAAATGAGTCGGTTTGTAGGTAAAGCAGCACATCTCATTAAAGGGGTCTACTGATCCAGGAGTCACTTATTAAACTGTGAAGTTCTACAGGAGGTCCGAATAAACGTCGTGGTGTTTCTCACAGGAATACAAGGAGGCTCCTAAAACCGTCGTGACTTCTCTGGTGACGCTCCTGTACCTGAATCAGTGTAAACTAAAATGGGGGGATTCAGAGCTTCTCGCGTTTTATTCTTGTTGGTCTGACAGCGACTTTCTGTGTACTTACTGTGTTGCAGCTTGCCAGGGAGGTGCTGGATATAGCGTCTTTGATGGTGAAACCAGGAGTGACCACTGAGGAGATTGACCACGCTGTGCATTTGGTAAATTGTGGAGAACGAGGGGCGACTGACAAGCTGAGGAGGGGGGCCCACAGTGCAGTGTTATTGTCCTCTTTGTGTTCTAGCATGTCCCTCGCACCCTTTACTCCTCCCCCCCAGTCCCATCTAGCAGACAGCAGAAGATCAGGGCCAGTGGTCAAGGAAGCTGGCATGGTGTGGTGGCTGGAAATGTGCTGGCGCTTCTGACCCTCGCCATGGCTAACCTGCCTACGCCCGACTGTGTCAAGACAGCTGCCACCTGTGCTGACCTCGTATGATGTTTAGGATAAGGACGTCTGCCAAATGTGTCACAATCACAAAGAGCGGGCAGACCTTCACCACCAGGTGGTGTAATCCCTGCTGTCTAACTTTCTTGGTGTGGCACACTAACACATAATGAAGGCAGCTCTGTTCACCGTTAGCGGTGCCCCCCTTTCCATACCTTACCCCAGAATGAAGATTGGCAGACGAGACGGCAGGAATTGTGAATTGCAAAGCGAGTCTCCCGCTGTCACAGTGCGCCATTTTGTACAAATCATTTCAGTCTTCACTCCTCTTAGTTCTTTGTTTTGCACAACTTTAAAAGAGTGCATGAGACGTCAAGTCCTAGCTTTGTGTTATCCGTGATTGGGGTCTCCGTGTCATTCCAGATTCTCGGTGGGCTGACTTTTAGTTTGTGTGGGTCGCTCTGTGCCAGTTTCCCTGCCACCCTTTGTGACTGTTGTGTTTCGCAGGCCTGTACAGCCAGAAACTGCTACCCTTCACCGTTAAACTACTACAACTTCCCCAAGTCGAGCTGCACATCAGTCAATGAAGTCATCTGCCACGGAATCCCCGACAGGCGACCGCTGCAGGAAGGAGACATCTTAAACGGTAAGGACGCCCAGCTGGAGCCTTTGTGGCCTTCAGAAACTGAAGAGCATTTTGTACCCCTGTGCACACGTGGGCTGCCAGCTAGAAGGAGTTTGCCTGGAAGTCACGGGCGGAGTGGTGGCTCTGAGGCTAAGGATCTGCGCTGGCATCCAGAAGGTTGCCAGTTTGAATCCCCATCGCTGCCAAAAGAGATCCTACTCTGCTGGGCCCTTGAGCGAGACCCTTACCCTGTACAATGGCTGACCCTGCGCTCTGACGCCAAGGGGTATGTGAAAACTAACAAATTCCTAATATAAGAAATTGTATAAAGGCGAAATAAAGAACAAAAAAAAAAAGGCATCGTGCCTGTCGTTTGACCAGTTTAGGTTCATCCAAGTTAATTCACTGCCCGTCACGTGTTGTTTATGAGCAGCGGTGACGATGACGACATCCACAAGTAGCCTGACTCGGGGTCACGTGCCATGTGTGGTGTCACCGTCCACAGCCTCGGTGTGATTCCACCCTGCCAACGCCACCGTTGACCCTGTAAGCTTGGCAGTTTAAAGGGAATTTGGTCAAAATGCTGCCAGCTCGGCTAAGATTTGATTTTTTTTTGTAGTTTTCCCTTCTCCCAAAATTCTTTGGTGTTTGCTGAGATGTTTCTGTCGCTCCTCTGACCTTTGTGTTGTGACATTTCAAGTGTGATGCCACCTGAGCCGTCGTTGCCCCTGTCATTGTGTTTTCTTTTATTTGGACGTCTGGCAGCCTTTTCTTTTCTTCAGTCACGTTTTCATTTTCTTTATTTGATGTTTTCTCACTCTTTTGTATTTTGGTTTCTCCGTGTTGCCTTTTTTCCTCTGCCCATATGTATATATGTATGTGGACGTCGTCGTTCACTTTAGACTTTGGTCGTTTGTTACTTTTGAAATGTTAAGTTGGTGAATCAAATTCAGTAGGTAAGAGCAGGGTTTTTTGGGGGGGGGATCCCCTTCTCGTTTTGGGGTTTGCTTGTTTTAGCCAATGTCTGCTCGGCCTGGCAGTGAAGCGATGCGACTGTGACGTGACCGCGGCCCTCGTGTGTCAATTAAAGGGCGAGAAGGCAACGCGACGAGACCCTTTGGCTTAAACTCGTAATGTAAATGAAGCCAAGCAGAGGTGACCGTCAGGACCTCTGAAAGTGTGGTCACCAGTCGTTGATTTGCTAGCCTTGTCTCTTTCTGTGCAGTGGACATCACCGTCTATCGGAACGGATACCACGGAGATCTCAACGAGACGTTCTTTGTTGGAGAAGTCGACGAGGGGGCCAAGCGGCTCGTGCAGACGACCTATGAATGCCTGATGCAGGCCATCGATTCTGGTAAGACGTGACTGTGGCGCAGTGATGCTGCTGCTGCAGGAGATGCCACTTGGCTCGGCCCTGTCCTGTGATTGTCATTTTGCTGTCACCAGGGCTCAGTGTATGATTTCACAAAGCCACTCATTCGTGTAACTAATGTAACCGACGTGGCTGGCTGTTTAAAGCACACGTGTGTGTCTCTGCTGTGTGTCACTCTGTCATTTGCCAGCTGGATGTTGACGTGACGCGTGTGCGGAGCCATTTTGGTTCTGGCGGCTCTCGTTTTATTTTATTTTTTGTTTCCTCCTTTCTAGTAAAGCCGGGTGTTCGTTACCGAGAGCTGGGCAACATAATCCAAAAGCACGCACAAGCCAATGGGTTCTCTGTGGTGAGGAGCTACTGCGGACATGGCATCCACAAGCTGTTTCACACGGCTCCTAACGTGCCCCATTATGCCAGTAAGTGCGTTTCAGAATGAATGTGATTTGGAGTGTGAACAGAAGTGAAGGCGCACTGCCAGGCCTGCAGAGGGCACCGCTTAGCTGGCATCACAGCAGGACCACAAACCACACATGGAAGAGGAGGGTCGTAGTGCTCATCTGGCCGGCATGTCGTGACCTGCGGAGTTGGTACATTGGTCGTCGTCTTAGCAGCCTAGACGTGACGAGGCAGGCTGTGCACACGCCGCTCACAAACATACGCATTACAATAAGATTTACAATTCAGCCGTCAAACACACAAGATATTAATAAAAGTACAGTGAAGCCAGTGAGTCACACGAAGGTGAGGTCGGGATAATCGTAATGCCGTTAAAAAGGCAGAGGGGCCGATGATCACCCGGCCAGCGGCATAAAGCGAGATGTTAGGGCAGGAGCCCAGCTGACTCGCTCTGACGTTTTGGTTTTTCTCGTTTTCAGTGATATCAAGCATTGCCCCCCCATCGAGTTTTGGAGGCAGCATTAGAATTCTTGCAGATGAACGTCTGCTGCAACTCCAGACACAGTGGTGAGAAGGTTACTGGGGACTGCGGACATCTTCACCCCTCAGAAAGGTCTTCATGTGGGACAGAAACGGCGCATACCAGCTAGAGGGGCGCGCTGTCCACAGCCGCAGCCATTTAGGTCTCGTAGGACGTGTGAGGGGTCAGCCAGGACACCAGAGCTACCTGTGCAGCCTGTGAACAAACTTCGTAACCCGGTGAACGTCTATGTGAGGGAACTTTCACGTTCCCCGTTTGCGGTCCAAGTCTGATTTTTCAACAGATAACCCAAACACCAAAGATGAGGGTGGCTGATGAATACACGCGGGCAGGTGTGCGTCTCTTGTAGATGGCGATGGACGCACATCTGGACGTGAAGGACACAGACAGACGACACATAGCAGAACTTTGTGCTCCTCTACTGGAATTTAGTTTTCATTTTGTAGAAGGCACATAACTTAGGAGTTCTGATCTGTCGAGTCGCGTGGTGAAGACGGAAACGTTCTTCAGGCCTGTGAAGGTGACACCGATGTGCTCACAGCTGGTCTGCACTGGTCTACTGCTCCTCTGTGTGTGTGATTGACATGGCGCTCGGAATTTAAGAAGATGTCAACATGGAGGAGCTTTTAGCTGATTCTGTCACACCATTTCAGGTACAGTGATGCCCTCGACCGGGATACCCGCGCTGGCTTTGTCCTAACGACCGAGTTGTGGTTCTCAGAGTCCCAGGTGGTGTTCCTAGGCCTTGGTTCCTGTTGACGCCTGCTTTGCTTCAGCTCTTCTGGGTTGTCTTTCTCCTGCACACACAGACACATCTTCAGAGCTTGACTTCGTCGTTTTAGTCGCACCTTCTGGTTGCCTTCTCTGATGTTTCTCACACAGTGGCCTTTCGTTTAGCATACAATTTACGCCTGCTGGAGGTCTGGGACCAGTCGGCTCCTGTCTTCAGCAGGACGAATGCATGGCTTTCCTCTCACTGTTCTCTTACTCGTGTAACGTTTGGCCTGGTGGTGCCCTCGTCTGACTCCAGGAAAGACCATCCGCCAACCGACCCTTACGAACACCCTGACAAACAGCAGGCCACACCGTCCTGAAGGCTCTGCGGTTCCTGCAAGGAGAAGTTTAATAATCCAAAGACGAGAGCCTACAGACGTGTCACTCGTTACCTATCGTGCAGCGGGCCGATTCACTCCAGCGTTGTACCAGTTCCTTTGAATGATGGGAATGGGTGTCCCATTAGGTAGTGCGCTGCTAGCTGACCTCCGCTGGTGTATTTTAGATTTGTCCAAATTTATACATCCAGGTGCCTGAGACTTTAACAGCCCTGAAGCTCGTCGGTTTGGGGTCACGTGTGTCCTGTGGGCTCTGTGATTGTGTTTCCTTATTTGTATTAATTCCGTGTCTTTGACTTGAATTTCAGAAAACAAGGCTGTTGGCGTGATGAAGCCAGGCCACGTGTTCACTATTGAGCCAATGATATGTGAAGGTAAGACCCTCACACCCCCAAAGCTGCCCCTCCCCAGCCAATCGGAGGAGCTCGGCAGTCACTCGGCTTTGTGTTGTGTGCCCGCAGGTGGCTGGCAGGACGAGACGTGGCCCGACGGCTGGACTGCGGTGACCCGAGATGGGAAGCGCTCTGCCCAGTTTGAACACACGCTGCTGGTGACCGAGGGGGGCTGCGAAATCCTCACCCGACGCCTGGAAGACAACGGCAGGCCCCACTACATGTCGCAGATGTAGGCCCGCCGTGCTTCCGCTTTCAGACTTGAACTGTTTGCTTAAACTGCTGACTAAAACGCCAGGGGGCTTCTTTTTTTGTTTTGGGGGGTTGTGTTGAAAATGGTCACCGATTTGGCCACACAGTTGGATTGGAGTTCAGTGTTACAGCAGGGAAGAGGGCCGCTTGACATTCTCAGGTATTTCAGGTTCCTGTTCAGAGTGTTGTGGTGTAGGAGATGAGGAGGAGGAGGAGAGGAAGAGTAAATGTAGTTGTGCCCCACCGGGGGGTCCGTGACCCGCAGTGTAACGTCACGTCCTGAGGGCCCACAAACAGCAAAGTAAATCCATCAGTGGTGTGTTTTATTGGTGAAATAGCAAAATATGTATGGCGGAAAGTTGTGGACACAATTAAACTGTTTTCATTTGAAGGGTCTGCTTGTGACCGCCGGGCCCACCCTGGCCACTCTCTGTTCTCACAGCTTCGCAAAAACCACCGGCAGACGGGGGTCAAACCAGTAGCACTCTGGGGGCACAGGCCAGGGACGGAGAGCAGCACTTGGGGTCTGAAGTGTGGGGTTGGTGTCGGACCCTCCGAGTGGTCTTTGATTTCTGTTCACCGAATGCAGTTACTAACCCTGGGCACCCGCTACTGAGTCGAGGAAACCACAAACCGTTAAATGTCGGGCTTTGGTGGCAAAGGGAGATCAGAAAACCGCTGAGCCAGTGGGCTGGAATGAGGACCCCTGTGGGTCAACGGCACACGACATCAAAATGGCCATAAGAAGCGGTGACGACTCGTACCTGATAATCCAGTTGGGCAGGAGTCCCGCCTGCCGTTGGCTACCCAGTGCCACATGTCAGCCGTGTGAATAGTTAAACGTTACAGGAAGGCGAGCGAAACCTCGAGGGCGTGACGCATGTGTGCAGCACACAGGCGGCCAAATCGCGGGCACCGCGGCTTATCGACCAATGAATGGCGGCCTTTGAGCTCACGTCACTCTCATGTGTTGTGCCAGTCGTGAAGAACAAGAACCCCACCGGCCAGATGTTTCATGAGGCCGCCCAACTCCCAAAGAAGAGAGCGTTGATGGTGGGCTGCTGAAACCGAGGGTCCTCAACGGTCCAGACGCACAGGTCAGCACGTGAAGCCGTGGCCGAGTCGGTTGGGTGGTCCATTGCAGAGAACACAAGAAGTCTGACCGCCCCGAGGAGGCCACTCAGGCCGTCCCGCTGGTTTGTCCGATTGGCCGAGGGGCTCAGCTGATCAGCAGAACTTGGGGGAAATTTAACAAAAGAGCTGCCGCGGCCCCCACAGGCACTACAAAGAAAATGACGAGAGGTGATGCGGCGTTGGCGTAAATGTGGAGGAGCCCCCTGAAAGTCTGTGATGCGGAGAGCTTCCTACACGATGTCGAGTCTTCATTCGCCCGTCCAGATGGCGTTACATTCCTGAGCCCACCCTTCTTAATGTGCCACACCGGTGACTTGTGAACACGTAGAGTCCTGTGGCCCACCACACCACTTGGCCTCTTCTTCCTGTGGTCCTCTCCCTCATTTCAAGTTGCCAGCGGTGTCCCCGTGTTTGGACAAAGTCACTTTAAAGTCACCGTCTCAGTCCTCTGGACGATTTCTCTTTGTGATTTTACACACTCGAGTCACGTCTCACATTTCGACAAATAATCCATAAAATGACGAGTCACGACGGCCCCCTCATCGGGTGCGCTGGCCATGAGACGCCCGAGCTCCCGGTTAGACGCCTGCATGCATAATGTCAGGAAAAATCAGAAGTTGAGTGTGGTGTCGGCGCGGGCAGAGCCGTCTACTAAAACGTAAAATGGAGTCACCGCCGCGTGACACGAGACCACTCATGTGGTGGCAGTGACATCTCGTTTAAACACAGAAATAATGAAGACGTGAGCACAGCGACACTGGCACTGATGTCTCTCGTGAGCCCTCAACGCCGCTGCTCTCAAGTGGAGGACCACCGAGGGTCAGAGTTTAAAGGGGGAGGTGTGTGGATTTAACGGGGCCATCATTAAAACCTCCGTGTATGTAGAAAGGTCTCTGCTCGCCTTTCATTAACGTCACTCCGAGAACTCCTGGAGGTGTTGTGGGTCAAACGAGCATGAAAGTCGAATCTCGTCAGCATCAACATGCCAACGGCGGCCCACCACAAGCAAGCTGGGGCTGACGTGAATGTGCCACACTGGCCAGCCGAGGAACTCCAGGTGCCCGCCGATTAGAAGCGAGCCCCCAAAGTACTCGGGCACAGCGGCCGCCATCACGAGGCCTTTGGCCACCTCAGGTGTGGGCTTCCCATTGGGGTACACAAGAGCACACCTGAAATTCAAGTGAGGAGAGAAGAACTGATGATGGCCACCAAGTGAAGAACATTCAAGATGGAGGACTTCAATCTCTTGTATAATTTCTCTTGTGCTTCGTCTCGCCCACATGCTGCCCACATGGCATTTCTCCATTCCTATTCCACGCTGCCCGAGGCCCCCATACACCTTAACCCTGCAGACTGCCTACCGCGCTCCCCGCTCCTCTCTCATGCGTCTTGGGGTGGACGACTCCTTCAAGAACACTTGGCACCACTCGATTCTCGGCCACATTCACGTTTTGGTGGGCAGCTGCTTAAGGAGAAGCAGCAAACAAATTCGAAAGAAACCAAAAAGGGGAAAGCGCGATGGGGTGGGCAGCCCGCTGCATAGAGTGAGATGCCAACTGAGATCATCAAAGTAATGCCACACAGCTGCCAAGCCTTCTTGTAGATTGTATGGCTGAAAAAGAGTGTTGGCACCTTCACCACACATGGGGGCACCAAGGCTCCTGGCACAGCACCTGCAGGTGGCACTGTAAGGGGCTTTCTAGGCACACCAACCAGTGGCAGCTGCGTCTCCGCCCATCCAGTGACTGAGGTGCCGCTGGCATTTTATTAATTGAGGGTCTAAATTTGCCCCCTATATATATATATATAACCTTTTGATTTGCTTCTTAACGCAAACGCAGCACATAATTAGAAAGTGGAACAAACAGAGGATGGCATTCATGGCAAGAAACTGAGGAAGGCCAAGAATTCAGGTACCCAAAGACCAGAATATTAGTGCGGTGGGGCACAACAGAGACCGAGCAGTGGGCACGACGGGCACTGCCTGAGTGAGTTGGCCCAGTAATGAGATGAACGACATGTGCAGGCCATGAGTGACTGCAGGGCATACGTCTGGCACCACACCCTCGTCAAATGAAAGAGTGCTGCACAATCGTGTGGTGGGCACGGAGCTTCGTTTGGCGCCAGCTCTTTGGTTCTTCACCACCCGCTGTCCTCAAAATGAACCACAAAGCACGCTGGTACCCTGTGCCTCGTATTGAAATGTCCGACTCTCGCTGGGATCTTCCAGAAGACCCAGGCCCACTTGAGTGGCATTGTGACAAAGTGCTGCCCGCCGGTCAGACACACAGGACACGGTCTCATCTCGGTGGGCTGTAAACTCTATAGAGCCCTCTACATATCGGACCGCTACATGGGCTGCAATGGCGTCTTTCTGTGTGTGACATCAGTCTGCCACTGTCCTGGACCCCCAAACCCCCCCCCCCCCAAAAACCCACCAAGGAACTGAAGTATCCCAGAAGCCATCACTCTGAGGAGGAGGTCTCCATTATTTAGTGCAGGATAACGACACTCGTATCAAACTCTAGATGACAACAGGACTGGAGTCCATGAAGGAGGATCGGGGACATAAACGCACACATCACATGGCACCTTAACTGCAAGTCCTGTCCTGCCGGCGCCCCACTGGCGCCCCACCGGCCACCTGGAAACGAAACAAATGACATTTCAAAAATGGAGAGAAAAGTGAACAACAGTCCAGGTCATCACGTATGTCCAAAGGACAATGACAAGTGAACGATCGAGGCCACTGCCAGTCCCCTTGTGACACACCGCACGTGCGTCCCAAGGTCACAGCTGGCGCCTCACCGTGTGCGGCCTTCGTCTTTCTAACTGAACTTCTAGAAGCAGGTAAACCGCCGTCCGCCCTCCCCCTCATCATTTCCAAGAGACCACCTGACAATCGGCACGTCTTCAGCCTGGTGGTCTCGGGCAGGCCAAACACACACGGGATGCATCACCTAACCCTCAGCACCAGATCACAATACGAGCCTAATGACCTCCTCAGCCCATCAGGCTCACCATCTTGGTAAGAGTGGAGACCTCACCGGTGAACACCCAGACAGCCGAGCGAGTCGCTGACAAACACAAAGGGGGTCCCTCACCGAAGTAGTCAGCTTTCAGAGAGGACCCCAGACACGACGGGCGACCACACGGCTGCAGCTCTACATGCACTCCATTGTTGGACTTGTCAGTGTCACTCGGGGTCTCTCTGGTCACATCAGGCGCAGGGTGGCGGCCCCCAATGTTATCGTCACAGGGTCAGTTTAAGATGCTGAAGCAACTAAAGCTACGCTCCTCCCAGAGAAGGTGCAAAGACATCGACTCGGGACTCTGTAACACTTAGTGACAAAAGTGACAGGTGACATCGATTCGGGACACCGTAACTCTACGAGTGACGACGACTTGCGCCACTGAAATGCTGCTGGCTGCCACGGCCCACTGGTGTCCAATTCCCAGACTGTCATCTGTCTGTCAGGAGCTGGGACTTCTCCAGTTTAGGCCAGGTCACACCAGTTGGACCCGTGTAGGGTGTGTGTGGTAGAGGCCAGGACTCAGCAGGCGTCACTTTATAGACAGATAAGATACTTTATTAATCCCAGTCAGTCTGTCGCTGAAGCTGCTCCTCTGTCTGGAGATGATCCTGTTCAGTGGATGCAGTGGATTCTCCATGATTGACAGGAGTCTGCTCAGCGCCCGTCGCTCTGCCACAGATGTCAAACTGTCCAGCTCCGTGCCTACAATAGAGCCTGCCTTCCTCACCAGTTTGTCCAGGCGTGAGGCGTCTTTCTTCTTTATGCTCCCTCCCCAGCACACCACTTTGTAGAAGAGGGCGCTCTCCACAACCATCTGATAGAACATCTGCAGCATCTTATTGCAGATGTTGAAGGATGCCAGTCTTCTAATGAAGTATAGTCGGCTCTGTCCTCTCTTACACAGAGCATCAGTATTGGCAGTCCAGTCCAGTTTATCATCCAGCTGCACTCCCAGGTATTTATAGGTCTGGACCATCTGCACACAGTCACCTCTGATGATCACGGGGTCTATGAGGGGTCTGGTCCTCCTAAAATCCACCACCAGCTCCTTGGTTTTGAACCCAGTAACCAAAGGGCACCGTTTTGCTTCAAGGCAGCGAGTTCCATCGGTGGGATTCAACAGAATTCTCCCCCCGCTGTGAGGAGCCACTTCTGCTCCCAGAGGTCCGTCTTCCCAGCTGTGACCCCAACAGTGACTTCTAGTCATGCTGCTGGCCCCCCTCCACTGGAGCCGGTGGTCTCCTGGCCGTCACTACAAGCGCCTGACAATGTGGACCAGCGGCCATCACAGCAGCAGAAGGCCGTCGTCCCCCAAAAGCCCACCTCTGAGCCGCTCAGCGTCTCCACACAGGTTCAGAGGAGCGGCCCACCTGAAGATGATCTTCTAAATGTCAGCCCTGTGCTTTGTAGGGCCACCCAGGAGACTCTTTACGTAAAGTGAAGCTCATGACGTTTGTTTTAAAGGAAATGAAAGCCAACAGCAGCGTCCTACTCGTGTCACGTCGTCCACGTCAAGTCGGTCGGTCAAAACGAGGGCAGTTTTCACTAAAATGTTTGGAAGTCAATTCTTCCCTTAAAACAAAGAGTCGTCCACAACCCCGAAGAGAAGCCCCCTGGCTGGGGCACCGGGGGTCTTCAGCTTTACTACAACAGGAGAAACCAAATAAAAGGCAACAGAAAACTTAGCTTGAACCCAAGTGCTTTATTGGAAATGTGAAAAGATTAAGAACCAAAAGCGCTCCGTCTAACCGCTGTGTCGATGAGTAATGGCGAGGGGGGGGGGGGGGCGGTCACCTGTGAACTGGGCAGACTGGGCACACTGGGCTCCTCAGAATGTCAAAACCGTTCGAATGCTGCAATTAAAAGAAGAGGAGATGAGTTACGACAGACGGCAGGTTAGGAAGGCCAAGTGACCTGCAGCTCGAGTCCTCCATCGGACGGTTGCAGTGTTTACCTTTTCCCAGCATGCATCAGCTCAAAGCCCTCAGTCACATGATCAAAAGGAAGCGTGTGCGTAATGAACTCATCCACTTTGATCTTCTTCGCCATGTAGTCCTTCACCAGCTTTGGCACACTGTCCACGCTCTTCCACCCTGTGAACGACAGACGCTTGCCCGTTACTTGGCATGTTAACATAAACTCGGGCCCGCTCACCCGCCAGCACCTCACACAACTCTGCCCGCTTCACCTGGCAGGTTAGGGACCAAAAGGGTTTAAAATTAGGAACGTAACGGGGGAGCTGGGTGCCAGCCGTCACTCGAGGGCACAGGGTCATGTAAAAGTCTGCCATCTTCAAACCTCAGCTCAGCTTCACCCAGCCATGTGAGGAGACATTTGGGCCAAAGCCGCCCGTGAACTAAGACCACTGGTCACAAAGGACCTTTATGTCCTTACAGGCTACTCTGGGCCACCATCTGCTGTCTACTAAAAGGAGTGTGTGCCACAAATGAGCGAGTCTGACAGAGAGACAAATAACCGATGGCGTCATCGGGAGGCGAGCGCTTGGCGGTTACGATTAGCTCCACTTCTTTACTGCCCTTACTGTCCTCTGCCAATCAAATGCCATGCTGAGCCCAATTCTGCACTCCCTCATACGGCCAGGATCGGACTCGCTGGACAAGCTTGAAACTGAGGTCAGCAATCAGAAGGCACTCGGACCTCCAGAAGGGCTCCTGGTCTTCACTTGCACCGCAGCTCAGTGCTGGTGGCTTCTACTTGTCCATCTTTGGAGCTAAACGACATCACAACAAGAACAAGTCTACAGGTCAAATTGAGACCACTGTCTAGGTGGCACTATGGCCACTGCAGACGCAAGTGACTTCAATGTGGTGGCCCGTGTTTGAATGCTGCAATCAGAACTTTCTAGAAGATGTTTATGGGATGTTTGTCACAGGCCTGCATTACAAAGCATGGCAAAGGCACTACAGACATAAAATAATAAAAAGGTGGATTATAGTAGGGGGTGGCACGGTGGCACAGTGGGTTAGGAGACCCGTCTGGGTTCGCTTGCCATGTCCTCCCCGTGTCTGTGTGGGTTTCCTCCCAAGACATGCAGGTCAGGTGGATTGGCGATCCTAAATTGTCCCTGGTGTGTGTGCCCTGTGGTGGGTTGGCGCCCTGTGTTGGCTGGGATTGGCTCCAGCAGACCCCCGTGACCCTGGAGTTAGGAGACAGCAGACACAGATGATGGATGGATGACAGTGTTGACTTAACATCCCATTAGAAAGAATGCAAACTCACAGACCTGGCAAGTGTTTGGGGCAAACGTCGCCAGCCAATCTGTATGCCAGGTGTGAAACAAACGGCACACCCCAAGTGTTTGTCCTCCCAGTACTACAGGAGGACGTTGACGTGAGTCATCGGCCTGCTGTGTTGCTTCAAGCCCCCCACGTCCCACTGGCGTCTGTGTACAGCGGTGACGACGCTCACAGCAGCAGCTCCCGGCTTTCCTTTTCTGCTTCTCGTCCTTTCCATAAGAATTCACAGACCTCATGCACTACAGGCGGCACTACGAGGCACACGGCTGGGCACACGGCTGGTCTCAGATGAAGTGTAAGGGACATTCAGGGTGAACATCTGTGCGCATACACGGCATTGAGATTGGAGTCACTTTCAGCTGCGTGTGAATGTACCCAAAGTGACACAGTCAGCAGGTGACATCAGCAACACCATCGGAGAGGGGAACACCGCACCCGCAGCAGGACCCGATGGGGCATCTTCAATGTGGTCTCTTCACCCTCTCCTTGTCCATAATGTGTGCCAGCTCAGTGCTGAACGGTCAAATGTCAAGTCACTGAGGATACACGACTGGCATGGTGGGCTAAGGCTGCCAGGGTTCTGGTGTCTATTTGAAGGCCCCATTGCCAAAGACTCATCAGCTCACCTCCAAAAGCAGTGCCCTTCCAGGTACGGCCGGTGACCAGCTGAAAAGGCCTGGTGCTGATCTCCTGTCCAGAGGCAGCGACTCCAATGATGACACTCGTCCCCCAGCCCTTATGACAGGCTTCAAGGGCAGCTCTCTGAAATGCACAATTGTCATACTTTAGATCAGTGTGGCAAAGAACCTGCCTGGGCCCTGTGCCACACACTGTACACACTGGCTAGGTTAGTCCTGATAGGGGGCACCTTCTCACTGCCATCATTCACACTCTCACTTTTGCCACCAACACCTTAACGCCTAAAGCCACTGGGAGACACTGCCAGTTCAGTGCCAGGCACAGCAGCACCCACACACTCAGAAGACCAACTGTCATGTGAATACAGAAGGAAAGTGTGCGACACACCCGTGGGAATCGGGGGTCCCAGTAGTACTGCAGTATTATGGGAACGTCACATCACGCAGACATGGACCTCATGTACAAAGCCACTCCACACCTTCAACTTCTGACCAGCACCGTGGAGCAGTGACCCTCACCCAGTAGCCCTGGCACAGGCTCATCACCACGGAATAGCGGGCTCGTACACTAAGAGGCCAACGAGACCAATGGCTTTGTGTCCATCTTCATAATCCACGAGAAAAACAACAAACACGAGGTGAGGAGAACGCAAGTCACCTGACGCCATTAGTGACAAGAACCGGCCACTCCATGAAAGGCTGTCCAATGGGCGCCTTAGCCAGCAGTCAAGTGCATTGCAGTTGTGCCCACAGCCTGCTGCCGTGTGCCCTAACAAACTGCGTAGGCACCGAGTCATTCACAACACGACCACAGGCTTGTAGAATTGGAATTCATGCTTTTAGCACATTGTACCCATAACACCCGACACTTGTCCATATTTAAGTGCTCCTCCACCAGGAAATTTGAAATTTTGTTAAAGTGATCTGAAAGTACAGCGAAATCAGTGAAGGCCTCCATGTTGAGCAGCACATGGAGTTAAATACGGAGCTGAATACAAAAGTGAGGAACGGCCTAAAACAGAGAAGTGAAGTGGAGCGCAACACGAAGGTCTGAGAAAGAATTACCGCTTGGGATTAATAAAGTGTCTATTATATAGTGCCTTTCACTCTATCTAGCTATTATATAGTGCCTTTCACATCTATCTATCTATTATATAGTGCCTTTCACATCTATCTATCTATTATATAGTGCCTTTCACTCTATCTAGCTATTATATAGTGCCTTTCACTCTATCTAGCTATTATATAGTGCCTTTCACATCTATCTATCTATTATATAGTGCCTTTCACATCTATCTATCTATTATATAGTGCCTTTCACTCTATCTAGCTATTATATAGTGCCTTTCACTCTATCTAGCTATTATATAGTGCCTTTCACTCTATCTATCTATCTATTATATAGTGCCTTTCACTCTATCTATCTATCTATCTATTATATAGTGCCTTTCACATCTATCTATCTATTATATAGTGCCTTTCACTCTATCTAGCTATTATATAGTGCCTTTCACTCTATCTAGCTATTATATAGTGCCTTTCACTCTATCTATCTATCTATTATATAGTGCCTTTCACTCTATCTATCTATCTATCTATTATATAGTGCCTTTCACTCTATCTAGCTATCTATCTATCTATTATATAGTGCCTTTCACTCTATCTATCTAGCTATCTATTATATAGTGCCTTTCACATCTATCTATTATATAGTGCCTTTCACTCTATTATATAGTGCCTTTCACTCTATCTATCTAGCTATCTATTATATAGTGCCTTTCACTCTATCTATCTAGCTATCTATTATATAGTGCCTTTCACTCTATTATATAGTGCCTTTCACTCTATCTATCTATCTATCTATCTATTATATAGTGCCTTTCACATCTATCTATCTATTATATACTGCCTTTCACTCTATCTATCTATCTATCTATTATATAGTGCCTTTCACTCTATCTATCTATTATATAGTGCCTTTCACTCTATCTATCTATCTATTATATAGTGCCTTTCACATCTAGCTATCTATTATATAGTGCCTTTCACATCTAGCTATCTATTATATAGTGCCTTTCACTCTATTATATAGTGCCTTTCACTCTATCTATCTATTATATAGTGCCTTTCACTCTATCTATCTATCTATTATATAGTGCCTTTCACATCTAGCTATCTATTATATAGTGCCTTTCACATCTAGCTATCTATTATATAGTGCCTTTCACTCTATTATATAGTGCCTTTCACTCTATCTATCTATCTATTATATAGTGCCTTTCACTCTATCTATCTATTATATAGTGCCTTTCACTCTATCTATTATATAGTGCCTTTCACATCTAGCTATCTATTATATAGTGCCTTTCACTCTATTATATAGTGCCTTTCACTCTATCTATCTAAAGCCCTGAAAGTCAAGGCCTCGGTTCAGTTGCGTGCACTGATGACAAGCGGAGTTAGCGATGATCAGCCGTCTGCGACTTGTTCTTCAATGATCAAAACTAATTTATCTAAAGGCTCAGAAAGTGGAACATCAGTCATCACATCTCTCAGCACAAACTCCTCAGACGTGTCTTACAATCATTAGAAACAAATCGTTTCTTCTATGATAACAACTTGAAACAAGACTAAAAGAAGAGAACAATTAAGATCCAAAGTAATACGCTAGGTAAAGAAGGTAAATTAAACTCATCAACTGTCGACAGAAAGGCGTAACGCGTAAATAAAAGAATAAAATTCATTAAGGCGGCGGCTCTTAAAGGAGACACAGACAGGACAGGAAGAGATTTACAAGAAGAAAAGCGCAAATCAGATGAATACAAGTTGAAGTTCAGGGATGAGCTCCGCGCTCCACAGGACAGAAGTCCTTCATGTATGGAGGGGACCCTCGGCCATCGTGTGTGTGTCACTAACAGGAGCCTCGTGACCCACAGAGTCCTCAGGTAAAGAGCGAGTAGGCAGACGTGTGGCTGATAAGTTCTGACTGAACATACAGGAGGAGCACAGGACTCACACGGCCATCTCTAAACTGAAAGTCACTTCAAACACATCGGCGTCAAGTACTCTTTGATACCATTTGGAGAACACTGGCCGGTGGGAACAATCGATGAGCCTGTGAGTCCCGACAGGATGGTCTCGATATTCCCAGCTGTGCACATCCAAAGAGAGGAGTGTCAGATCTTGGATGCCACAGCTAGAGTAGGAGATTAATGGCCTGGAGTCACACAAACAACTCAGAATTAAACTACCGCTCAGAACTAGAGACCTTGGTCATCTGTACTTAATGAATATCTCAGATCAACCTTAAAATTCAAGCCCCCCAAACAAGGAGCAACGATAACAGACGAGCGGCAGCCATCGTGCGCCAGCAGCAGAGCACAACGAGCTAACCTGTGAGGGCTGAAGGAGGACTAACGTCAAGACAGTGTAACAAGTGCAGAGAGTCAGCGGAGAAGGGAAAGTGAATGCTGGGAAATTCAATGACAGGACTGCCGACAAATACAATGAAAGGCTAATCAGCGTGAACTCGAGGAGACAATAAAACACGTACTCAATGTCTCGAGTTTTTAAAGCGACTTACCATAATGCTGACATTACCGATGCACTCAAAGGAATAGTCGACCCCTCCGTCTGTCACCTCGACCAGCGCCTCCTGGATGGGTTTGCTGTAATCCTGCGGGTTCAGGCATTCAGTGGCACCAAACTCTCTGGCCTTGGCAAACTTACTTGGGTTGATGTCAACACCGATAATGCGCTCAGCTCCAGCTACCTTACATCCCATAATAGCAGCCAGACCCACAGCCCCAAGGCCAAACACAGCGCAGATGGATCCTGGTTCAACCTGAACATAGAAATGAACAAAAGAAGTGACACGGGCTCTGATCATTCGGTCTCCCACAGACAGACACAATGACAACAAGGCTGCCAGCAGGTGACAGATCAGCGCAGTGTGGCCTAGCGGAGTAGCGGTGATAACACAACATGGCAGTTACTGGCAGTGGACAAGCTGGACTTTGGCACATGAACCTTAACATGCCAGTCCAGGCAGACACTCTAACTGAACTAAAACACTGAGACATGGAGAGATCCAGAAGGAATGAGACCAGCAGCTGGCACAGATGCCACGTCACCCACCTATCCATGGCTCGGGGCTCTTCACTCACCAGCCTGACCAGCTCTGACTGCCTGCATACCCAGCATGCCAGTGTTCAGATGTTCTGCACAAAGCACCTCCTGTCGCTCTCACGTCTTTCTGTCCACGTGACACAGCTTTCTTCATGACTGGCACACGCACACGGAGGACGTTTGTTGGGTAAGTTGAGCTTTCACTGATTTTCCTTCACGTTGTGTACATTTTGAAGAGCACTTTCTAAAACTGAGAGACATTCTGAGCGACTTCACTTGTGGATCAGTTTATGGTGTCAAACGTCCCTTTAAAGAGGACACTGTGACTTGGACTTTCTTCAGATTTTTGTCTTTCACTCGCCCTACGGACGGCCAGCAGAGTGACGTGACCTACAGCAGTTTGTGTTGTTTGAGCCTCGGCCCCAGCAGCTCACTTCTCCTGACCCTTGAAATGACAGCAGGTACGTTATAAAGTATTTGTGACCATAAACCTAAAAAGGGCAAGCAACTGAAGTTGAGCAGAAATGAATGGAGGAGGACGCGATGGCCCCAGTGTCCCCTGATGCACACAGTGAGCAGACTTCTATTCCACTAAACACGACCTTATGGCTGCGCTCATCAGCAGATGATAATCATTTGATTTCTCTGACTTGACTTACCAACAAAGCGCCAGAATGACCCGTTAAACCTCGTGAGCCACTGCTGCCAACAATGATGGCTTGAGACGACACAAGTTCTACATCTGCTTTGGTTGTTTCTTCCAAAAACATTAAATCTTCACAACCAGCAATATGGACATCAATTCATACAACTTCCTTTATCACTCGAGTTGGATTCTGCTGTGTCAGAAAACGATGTTAGAACTCAAAAAGCTCCCTGGGCTCCGTCTTCAACTTCCTAAGATTGTGAAGTGACGCTAACCCTACTGCTGCTCTTATTGTTTAACGACTCGCGGGTACAAAAACATTTAAAAAACAAAACGTGTCGGCCAACTCTCGGAGAAAGTCACTTTAAAATGATCCGAGTCTCCAAGCGGTTCATGAAGTCTGAGAACGCAGCACACGTGACAGATGATTGGATTCTCAGCTGTTGTCTTGTGTTTACTACTAAGTGCCTTTGTGCCCCCATGCAGTGCCACAACACGGCCATCATCTTGTCACTTAGCATTATTCTACAGCGTCCTACACAGACAAGGAGCTTTGATGATCCTCTTCATAACACAACAGCTAGAATCTTAAAATGACAAAGTGGCTAAAGTTCATGCAAGGATGACGTCCTACGCTGCTGTGCTGCTGTGAAGAGTCCATGAAGGTGACTGCATTTCAGTAATGATGTTAATTGGTGTAATTGAGTGTTACTGCACTACCTAAGTGCGCTCTAAAGACGAGCATCATCAACACATTAAGCACTTATTAACAGATAAAGAGGAAGAAAAACAACCTTGTGGACCTTCTCAACGTCAAGCAAAGCAGGAGAGCTTACTGTGTGCTGACAGAATGGCCGTCAGCCTTGGACTTGACAGATCTGAAGATCCTCACACCCTCAAGATCTTAAAGTGGACTCAGTTCTGTAAGCACTTCCTTCTGTTCCACACAACACAATGTGTTCCTCAGGTCATTCACTGTACTTAGATGTAAGAGGACGTGTGCGCCGGACAGGACGGCCCCCCAATAATAAGAAGAATTATCGTCCACCTGAGAGATTCTACAACAGAACGGCTACACAGCTTCAGGCTCATTACTCACTTGTAGTAAGAGTTTCCCACTTGTGCGTCTGACCCCAGTTAGCGTTGGGGTTTGGGTGAACGTTCAGTAGTTTAATGCAGCAAACCAGTTACCTCCGATTATCTCCGATTCTTACCGTTAACAAAGGCCATTGTGCCTTCATCTACTTACTGTACACGGGTGTCAAACTCCAGTCCTGGAGGGCCGCAGTGGCGTCAGGTGTTCATTCTAACCATCTTCTTCATTAGTGAGCCGTTTTTACTGCTAATTAACTTCTTTTGCTTTACTTTTAATTAACTTGACGCAGGCCCCTTGATTGTCTCTTTTTCCTTAATTAGTAGCCAAACAATACTGAGACCTCAAACAAGCCACCACATGACAGAAAAATCAACAGATCTGGAAATGTCTGCTGTGGCAGAATGAGAGCAGCAACAGGCCATTGAATTAAATAGCGAACTTAATTAACAGCAAGAGTCGGCTTCTCATTAAGAGACTGGCTGGAGTTTGAAATCCCAGTTTAGCTGCTCATCTGGTGGCTCGTTTCACGTCTCATTTCTGTTTGGCTGCCATTTAATGAAGAAACAAATCAATTTAGAGGACTGAACCCTTAAAAACAGGGCAAAGGAGTTAATCAGCAATGAAAACTGATCACTGATTAGGAAAAGGTGAGAATGAAAACCTGCAGCCACTGCGGCCCACCAGGCCCAGAGTTCGACACCCTGATCTACTGGGACCCTTCCAGTGCACACTTTGCTGTGAAAGTGGATTCCAGTTTTGTTTTTGGGAGGGGGATAAAACGATGGGACTGCTGAATCTGCGGCTGACCAGTAAGGTGACAAACAGTAAGAATTAGGAAATGAGGGGCCCACAATTCACATTTCAAAGGCTAATCAGTTAATCCTTAAAACAAAACAGAAGTGGACTTCTTCTCAATCACACTAAAATGGACTGGGGAAGGTTAATGGGAGTGTGCATAACCAGTCTCAGTGCTTTTTGAGGCCTTTCCCACACCACAGGGGCACATGGGGGGGGCTTCAGGCTGTTTGCTCCTAATACAACCAGTGACATTGCAGGTCAGACTGGTTCCTAGGGGGTCTAGGACTCTATCTGGGCTGCAAAAGTGCAATCAAGGAGTGGAAAGTGTGCAGTGTGAGGACCTCGGAATCACATCTCTGGTTCTTGCAGATGCGGTGGTCCTGCTGGTTTCATCGAGTGGTGACCTCAGATATGCACAGAGTGGTTTTGCAGCCGGGATGAGGCTCAGCATTTCCAAGTCTGAAGTCTTTGTTCTCAGCAAGAAATGGGTGGAGGTTAGGGATGAAGTGCTGCCTCAAACAGAGGGGCTTGAATATCCCACAGTCTTGTTCACAAGTAAGGACAAAGGGAGCGGGACATTGGCAGGTGGATCACAGTGGTGAAGAGAGCAGAGCTAAAAGCCAAAGGCCTTGATTTACCACTTGAGCGATGTTCCTGCTCCCACCTATGGTCACATGCTGAGGGTAGCTAGTAAGTAAAAGTAGTACACGGCGGATACAAGGAGCAGAAATGAGCTTCCTTTGCAGGGTGTGTGTCTGAGCTCAGGGTGAGGACTGCAGTCATTCTAGATGAGCTCAAGGAGCCAGTCGATATGGTTTGGCACGTCCTACTGGGTGGACACCTCAGGGCAGAAGAAGACATGCTGGAGAGACTCTCTGTCTTGGTTGGCCTGGGAATGCCTTGGTATCCCCAGAGGAGCTGTAGGAGGTGGCAGGGAAAAGGGATTGTCTTGGCATCTTTATAATACCAACTAGACATGAAGCCCATTACAATAACGGGCGCTAGAACAGCAGTCCATAAACATCAGTAGGAACAGTCGATATTAAATGGCAACGGACCTTTTACGCATTACATTTTTCCCATAAAATGCCTGTAATTTTCTCTGACAGTAATACTGGCTTTGCGGTCTGTAATATGCATTTAATTTTCTGTCACAACGGTGGACAATCAGCAGATTCTCCCCAGCAACTGATTCAATTCAATTCCACCTGGGGGATTAAACGTTAACATTATATATAAAGTTATTGTCTGTCTGTATACCTGCATTGTTATCACTCTTTACTTTAATATTGTCTTTATCAGTATGCTGCTGCTGGACTGTGGGAATTTATTAATAAAGTACATTAAGTCCACCCCCTGCTCGCTTCGCTCGCCTACCCCTGGCGTTGGGTATCCTGAAATACATTAGTCGAGCTTGTTCGTTTTGGAGCCGTGCCCGGTTTGCCCACGGCATTTCAGACGTGCGTTGTAGGCGCCTGCGTACATCGATCTTATCCAGGTGGGCTCGTGTTTGTATCGTTGAGCTGTATTGTGTTTGAATTTGGTGTAAAGTGTTCAGCGGTTTGTACAATCCCAAGCAGCACATTATTCCTAACTTCACTCTGCAGTAGTGCCACTCACATTATGGCGGTGACGCCTGCGCCTTCCGTATTATGTTGGGTTTCACTATGCTGTGTAGGCGCCTTTGCCTTTCGTACTTTCCTGCGCCTTCCGACGCGCGATGTAGATGCCTGCACCTTCCATACTATGTCGGGTTTGCCTCTGCTGTGTGGTGTGGATGTTTAGGGTTCCGTATTTTCTGGGCTCGTTGCTTTATTTCTTATTTCTGTTAGTTGAGCTCTTTCGTTGTTGACGGTGTATAGTGCATTGTAGGCGCCTGTGCTTTCCCTACTATCTCGGGTTTGATTATGCTGTGTGTTGTGGACTTTTGTGGACTCTGTAGTCTCTCACGTTTCACTCTGGGGCGGGGGGCTGATTCCTCGTTTTTGTGTGGCGCCTGTGCACTATGTCTCCTGCGTCCATGGGCATGTACCTGCGTCCATATCCGGTTTACCATTCTCAGTTAGTAATTTGGATCTGTCTATCTAATGTGCGCAAAAATAAATCTACTTTTACTTTACCGGGCCAAGCTTCTTCATCGCAAATCTGACATCCTCAGAGTGAACACCTGCACAACAATGGAGAAGCTGCTCTCCGCGTCTCAGTACCTGATTGGACTGTTCGTGTTTTCTGTTTTAGGTCTTACCTCATTTACCCAAATCCGATTGGATATTTTATTGGTCCCGCCCTCTCTGTCTTGAGTGACGCGTCAGGCGGCCTTTGAAGCAGCACACCGAGCCCCGCACATGCGCATTTCACCAGAAGACACACACACACGGGTTTATTAAAGAGGAGAATAATAATAACAGTGCATTTTATTTATAGGGCACTTTACATTAGCAGTAAACCTCAAAGCGCAACATAAAAAGTTTAAACAAAGGCAAAGAGAGATGAAACAACAATAATTCTAGCATTCTTGTTAATAAGATTTCCTAAACAGAAAAGTCTTCAGCTGTTCTTTAAAGTCTTTACACAGACTGCTACCCCCGTGAGCAAAACTCTAAAAAATGGACAAAAGAGGTTACCTGTGCAGTATTGAGGGCCGCTCCGTATCCCGTTGAAATGCCACATCCCAACAGGCAAACCTTCTCCAGGGGGGCGGAATCATCCACTTTGGCCACAGAGATCTCGGCTACAACAGTGTACTCGGAGAAGGTACTGGTGCCCATGAAGTGGTGGATCTGCTTCCCTTTACACGAGAATCTCGATGTTTTATCTGGCATCAGACCTTGGCCCTGTGTCACCCTGTGAAGACACAACAATCAGCACTCCTCGACGGCCAACAATTGGAAATCTAACATGCCCAGTTACTCTCGTTCATCTTTCTGCATCATGCAGATCTGAATATCAAGATCAATATGTTTAACGTTTATTAACAATACTAACAAATAAACTGAAATTTTTGCCTGTGCAGAACCTTCCACACTGTCCCAGAAACTGCTCAGATTTTCCTTTCACGTGCCAAAGGCGCACAACATGAAGCTACTTGATGGCAGGAAGTTGTTCCCATAAAGAGACTTTCGCTGTATGCCTGGCAGTGCACTTTAATGGAGTGGCACCCCATTCAGGACTGGCTACTGCGACTGACACCAAACTGGATAAGTGGGTACAACCAGAATTGAAAATGACTGCGTGATACTCGGGATTTGTCTGTCAGCCTAACTGTTTAGCAAACACACCGCTGATGTAGGGCAGATCTTTCTGGCAGGGATTTTGGTTGACTGAAGCAGGCCTGAGCCATCACTTTCACACAGAGGCCATGACGGACTGCAGCAGGTGTCCTGTGCACAGATAGGGGAAAAGGAGCCGTTTGGGTCTTAGAAGGGCACAGCCCATAAATAACATGGTATTCATCCGTACCTGGCACGGTTCACAAAAACCTCACGGAATATGTAAAATGTGTGATGTGAGATATGGCCGGCTGTTCATCCCAGCCAATACCCCCCAGGCCACCAGATGGAGGCCTCCTTGCAGCATGGAGGTGCCCCGAATGCCAGCAGGGAATTATGGACAGTGGAGTTTTAATGCACAGCCCTGCTGGATACCATGGGGGCCGCCAGGAGTCGCTGCAGGGAGGCCCAGGGATTTACATTTTCCGTATTGCCCGGAAGTGTTTCCAAGTCACAGGAATGGAAGAAATGATGTACTTCTGGGCTGAAGAAAAAAAAAGAGAAGTTTTTACCTGACCCAGAAGTGCTGGATGCTCACATGGACTGAGGGCTCAGAAGCACTTCCAGGTCGAGGACTACAAAGGACTGTGGGAAATCCCAGACGTCGAGCTGAGTTGGGAGGCAGGGTGGCAATGCGTCTGGGAGTGGAGGATTGTGATTTGATTATAGAGAATTGTATTGTTTATCGAGTGTTGTGGAGTGGAGGCTGCTTTGTGCACATTATTATTGTAATAAACAATTGTTGGACTTTTTATCTGGTGTCTGACATTTGGTCTGAGGGTTCAAGGGGTCGACAGTGCTCCTCATCCGTCACAGTGAGAGGAACCACTTAGAAGACAGAAGCCGTCTGCAAGGAGAACAGCACCTGCACTACGCCGCATTCTGTGTACACTCATCAGGATTATTCTGTTCCAACGGCTTCTCTTTGATACGTTTGTATTAATGATTACACGACGCGCAGGAGGAGAGTGAAAGCTGCATTTTAAAGCAAGTGAAAGACACACACACACACACCTCCTATTGTACCACATTCCTCTCGTCTGATTATTTCCGCCATGGTTACTGAAGGGGGCCATATAAAAGTTCAGCTGTGTCCTGCATTTCAATAAAGGACACAATCCCAGGGATCAAGTGCCCCCTGCTGGAGACAGTGGGTAAGACAATACACCTATAGGCCTAAATATGGACAGAAGACGGACAAGTTTCAGCACATCCATTGCATTCGGAGGATGAATGAGACGACGCCTTTCCCTTTACAGGTACCTGTGTGGATCATTTTGACATCAGCCAGTGATTAGCCATACTGCGGTTATGTTGAAATTGTCTCATGCGGACACAACAAGTGAAGAGGGCTGCAAATCTCAGATGGCTGCTCAAATCATCAGACTTTTAGAGAATGAACAAATCATCCATCGTCATTTCTGACATCACCATAATCCGAAAAATCTCTCCTTTATTGTATCTTGAAAGTGCAGCGGGATTTTCAATACAATTTGCGATTCTCACAATCCTACAAATGTCACGCTGAAAATGAATCCTTGCATATTTATATACACATATATATATATATATATATATATATATTCATGGCATTCGTCATCTGAATCACAATCTGACTGTACGGCTGGTTACCTACCAGGTAACGCTTGTGGTTGGTCTGCAAGTCGGCAAACATCCACCATCTCCAGGCTGTCAAATAAATGAAGCACACGCCGTGGCACAGCGTAAAGGGGCTTCGCCTCCGCCATCGACCCCCATGAGGGGTGCAGTGAGTGCGTATGTCTGATGAGCCCAAACGAGGATGAAACACGTGCCGTGTACTCTGTGCATTATTTAACAGTAAACTATGCAACATATACTGTATATACATATATATATTTAAACTATATAAAGAGGCAAAGACAGCAGGAACCTTTGGAGTAACAAATTCTGAGGTTCACCTCACAAGACTACTGAAGTCCTAAATCACCAGCACAAAGTCCACAGCCCTTTTTATTACTTACCTGATCTTCTGGCAGAGATTTGTTTTCGGATTTTTGCAGAATTTGCATTCTCCACACTGTGGTATATAAAGTGGGATAACTTTGTCCCCTACAAAGATAAAAACAACAAATTCACAAAAACAAATTAAGAACTGGAAAGAAGAGCCCATTGGAGTGCTGATATTTTAATTTGGGTTTACAACGGACACACCAATTAAATGACATTTAGACAACTCATCCAGATGCTTGCTAACATTTAGTGCTTTAACACGAGAATTACCAGAGTCTACGAAAAAACTCACGGATCCGGCCCACCTTAAAACCGTTCTCACCTCTCTTTTGTCTTGTAAATGTGCTGATTAACACGAGCAGCAAGTAGCCGGCTATTCCATTCCCCACCGCTGCAGAACGTTCACTAAGTTCTCCCAGCCCATGTCTTGTTTGATTATCTGGGAGTGACTGAAGTTCTGGAGTTTTAGAGTGGAAATAACAGATCATTATTTGGAATACACGCAGTTCATGTGTGTTCTGTTTCTACAGTAATCTGTGTAAACACATTGTTAAAACAAACTTTTTTCATATTTTAGTAGTAAATGACAAAATGTAGGCATAAACTATATAATGTGTGAAGCCTGAAGACCAAAGATCAAGTAAACACTTTCACAAAAGGTTCAAGGAAGATACAACAGCTTCAGTGACGTAGCGGTAAGATCTGCTGACTTGTAATTGAGAGTCCCCGGTTTGATCCCCACACACTCCTATATTTGCTGTTTTCAGTAGTGAGCTGCTCTTTTTGTTAATATTACACAGTACACACATACACTTGGCCTGCGTCTGTAACACACGGTGTGCATTTATAGGACTTGTAAAAGTTACCGTTTTTTTACTTCTATTCTCTCTAAATCACGATCACGATACATACTACCTCACAAACCCCAGGGATCTGACGCTGTTATTTTTTATTTGAAATGGAATAACTGGAGATGTGAGTGGTGTTTTGAGACAATGGAACTGGACATTCTCTGATCTGGAGGGATTAAAGCTGACACACAAATGCTGGCGAATCGGCCTTCTTCGTAGCTCACCGTCACTTGATTTTTTTATTCGGTTTTATTGAGTGTTCCTGCTCATGCTGAATTAGAGTGCACCTTATGGTGTATGATGTCAAAATGTATGCATGTACTGTGTAATATTAACAAAAAGAGCAGCTTACTACTGAAAACAGAAAATATAGGAGTGTGTGGGGATCGAACCGGGGACTCTTGATTACACTTGGTTTGCGTCTGTACTTGCGCTGTTACTTAGAGTCAGATCTTGTGTTAAGAGCGCGTGAGCTTATTCAGTGCTACAGGATCAACACACATGTTCATCTTTTTTTCTTTCAGTAATAGTGCCAACATAAATCCACACCCGATCTGACGCTGTTCATTAGTGCGATGATGTGTTCACATATATTGTCTCTTTCTTTCAGGTGTGTAATAGGAACCACAGCATAGAGAGAAGTGAGTACATTGTAACAGATACACACGTTGTAAATGTAGGAAAGACAATCCTTGCATGTGTGTGAACATTTGAATCTGATGATTGCATATAGCGCTGAACTTACTGCTCTGTACTATTCTGTCCTCTGCATCTCCTGGAGTACAAAAGAAACAGCAACATGTGGGGACTGGCAAGATCAGCGAAAAAAAACACACAGTCACTGATTACAAACCACAAGATGTTATGTGAATGAATATGAATAATATGAATAATGTTGCATCTGTGCCACAATGTTTTCCAAAATGTACTATACAGGTCATAAAACGAATAATTCCAAATATCATATATACCTACGTCTGTGTTTTTTAGTTTTTTTGACATCGTTCACCATAAGGTGCACTCTAATTCAGCATGAGCAGGAACACTCAATAAAACTGAATAAAAAAAAAATCAAGTGACGGTGAGCTACGAAGAAGGCCGATTCGCCAGCGTTTGTGTGTCAGTTTTTATCCCTCCAGATCAGAGAATGTCCAGTTCCATTGTCTCAAAACACCACTCACATCTCCAGTTATTCCATTTCAAATAAAAAATAACAGCGTCAGATCCCTGGGGTTTGTGAGGTAGTATGTATCGTGATCGTGATTTAGAAAGAATAGAAGTAAAAAAACGGTAACTTTTACAAGTCCTATAAATGCACACCGTGTGTTACAGACGCAGGCCAAGTGTATGTGTGTACTGTGTAATATTAACAAAAAGAGCAGCTCACTACTGAAAACAGCAAATATAGGAGTGAGTGGGGATCAAACCGGGGACTCTCAATTACAAGTCAGCAGATCTTACCGCTACGTCACTGAAGCTGTTGTATCTTCCTTGAACCTTTTGTGAAAGTGTTGACTTGATCTTTGGTCTTCAGGCTTCACACATTATATAGTTTATGCCTACATTTTGTCATTTACTACTAAAATATGAAAAAAGTTTGTTTTAACAATGTGTTTACACAGATTACTGTAGAAACAGAACACACATGAACTGCGTGTGTTCCAAACAGCGATCTATTATTTCCACTCTAAAACTCCAGAACTTCAGGCACTCCCAGATAATCAAACAAGACATGAGCTGGGAGAACTTAGTGAACGTTCTGCAGCGGTGGGGAATGAAATAGCTGGCTACTTGCTGCTCGTGTTAATCGGCACATTTAGAAGACAAAAGAGAGGTGAGAACGGTTTTAAGGTGGGCCAGATCTGCGAGTTTTTTCGTAGACTCTGGTAATTCTAGTGTTGAATGTGTCAGTTTAAAGATTGCAACACCAAAGCGTATGTTTAGATTGGGCAACCAAGCATAAAAATAAACACATTTGACATGAAAAAGACAATCTGGAGGCGCATCAAGTATCTTAACTATGGCAGCTGCTCTCTTGTTCTGCTTTGGCTTGACTAATGTGAAGGATGACGCTACTCTTGCTGCTGTTTAAGACGTTTCTTCTACTTGTTTTTGACTTTTAATCCTAAACCCTGTCACAAATATCCGCTTTCTGCTCCTCTCAGTGAAGTATTCACAGGAATGGCACTGCAAGCCACAAAATTCCTGAATGTTAAAGACAACTGGACGTGGGAGTCTGCTGTTTGTTTTCAAAGCACCAACAGAAGGCACTGGGAGCAGAAGGACAGCTGGATGTCCGTCTGGAGCCGTGGCTTCCAACTCTGAATGTCCTTACGATGAGCCTCTACAAGCAGGCGGTCTGCTAAGTTGTGTCATTTCTGATTTATGACTTCATTACATTCGGACATGTGCAGTAGAGAGACTTCAAAATGTCCCTTCACCATACCTACTGTATTAATGATCGCTTCACGCTCACTGCACCATTTTGAATGTCTGCTGCTCTGTTTGCACTTTCTTTTCATGCATTTGCTGATCCCGTTAGCCTTTTCTCAGCGTGCTGTGACTGTAACATCAACTGCTTTGTTAATTTAATTATTTTTGAAGTGACACCCTTTTTTTTCTTTTCTTTTAAATATATACACGATAGATAGATAGATAGATAGATAGATAGATAGATAGATAGATAGATAGATAGATAGATAGATAGATAGATAGATAGATAGATAGATAGATAGATAGATAGATAGATAGATAGATAGATAGATAGATAGATAGATAGATAGATACTTTATTAATCCCCTATATTGCTGTTGGGTGACTTTGCATATTTTTGGTCAAATGTGGAAATCTCAGATATCAACTCTAGTTTTCAGTTCATTCAGCTGGACATGAATTATGTCCTTTGTCCCCTCAGATATGCTGTCAACATCTCCCACGTGTTCTGTTTGTGTGTGTCTGCACTTGCATGGCCTCTACATATAAAAGCTGTGGTGGGCTGGCACCCTGCCCGGGATTGGTTCCTGCCTTGTGCCCTGTGTTGGCTGGGATTGGCTCTGGCAGACCCCCGTGACTCTGTGTTCGGATTCAGTGAGTTGGAAAATGGATGGATGGATGGATAGATATAAAAGTCAGTCTGAAATATGATAAAATGAATGAAGTCATCATCTCCTACACTTAAAGGGTTCAGTCGCCAGCAGTATGCTGTATCACAAGGGTCCAGTGCAGGGTGGCACACCAGTGGCACATGAACCTCATGCAGCTCCTTTGGGCTATTAGTGTTCTTTTTTTTTTTGGTCATCGGCACATCAGGGAGTGGAAGGATTTTGGACGGAGCAGGAGCGATAAGGCCAAATGCATTTGAATATTTGACAATACTGTCAAAAAAGTTGCCAATATTTGTAATAAAAAATAGTTTGTTGTCATGACACTGATAGAAACGTCATGCACACACGCAGGCTAGCTTGACTGAATCAACATGGCAGAGCCAGGAAAACAAAGCAAAGCCAACTATGAAGAGGAACGCAGGACATTCTTACCTGAATGGGAGGAATTGTATTTTTTATGAAATGACATGGGCCACCCTTCAATTTGGAATGCCAGGCTTCCCTTTCACATTTTAAAGCTTCATTTCACCACATTCCATGCTAACATGGCGCAGGACAAGGCACTTCGCAAGCACAAAGCAGGGATGTTAAAATGTCAGTCAGAGAAGCAGGCTCAGCTTTGACAAAAACGTACAAAGCACTCAGGGACAGTTACACTGGCATCACATCGAGTGGAATGGAAGATGGCATGTGCTGGGATATTTGTGAAGATACGCCTCAGAGATACGTTGCTATGCTCGCTCCTGAACACGACCACTTGAAGCTTTCTGTGTCAGACCTGCGGCTCTCATCACAGCACACCACTGAAATAAGAATATCAGACATCAACAACCTAACTGAACCCCAGTTACACGTCGACATTGAGCACTGACGTCTTTTAGCACTGTGACGTTCATGATGAGCCACCATTGGCAGCATTTGTACACTTTATGTCAGAAGACGGCACAATTAAGGAGGAGTTGCTTGACATTGCATTGTTAAAGGACAGGACTTGTGGCATCGACCTGAAAGAGACACTCGTGACTGCAGTCATGAAGGCAGACTTGCAGCTATCAAAACTAAGAGCAACAGCTACAGACGGTGCACCGGCCATGTTGGGATCTACAAATGGACTTGTGGGACTGTGCAGAGCTGATGACCGTGTCCCATATTTTTGGACATTTCACTGACAGACTGTAATTGCAGACTGCAGTACCTACGAGGTCAGTCATGTAACGCCCACCACATTAGGCTGTGATTAACATTGGGGCCTCGTCACACTGTGCTTAAGATTAGGGTTGTAGGAGTGTTATCTGAGTCAAAGGGTGTTTAGTGACTGACGTTCTGGGCATTACCTGATCTACTGTATGTCATAGGTATGACAAGCTACAGCGAGACCCTTCTGCAATTCACTGCTTCATCCATCAAGGCCACCTGGTGTGTGAAAAGCTGAACTTGGACCAAATTATGAAACTTGTGCTGGAAGTTGTAGAATTTATTCTGACTTACACACTCACTCACAGACAATTCACAAACCTGATAGCTCAACTCGATGAAGACTCTCCCAGGGATCTGCTTCTTCATTACACAGTGAGGAGGTAACATGTGTTCCCATTGTTTTATTTTTTTTTTTAAATAAGGACTACGCTGAGCTAGACGACCCCAAGTGAATTTCAGATTTGGGTTTTCTGGTTGACATGCTCACCACCTGAATAAACTGAATGGAGATCTGCAAGGGAAGTTAAAAAGGCCGCCTGTCCTCGTCCATCTTCAGAAGGGAGCGCTCGCACATTTTCTCACCTTGTTAAAGGCAAGTGGAGGGGCAGCTGAGGCCTGGAGTGGTCAGCCTGCTACTATAAGAGATGCCCCTTCGGTCTCAGCTTTTAAATCCCGGCTGAAGACTCACTACTTCAGTTTAGCACACCCTGACTAGAGCTGCTGATTAACTGTACAGACTGCATCTCTGTTGTCAGTCATTAGCACTAAAACAGAAGTAACATGACAGTTAGAACTGGATACTAACCCTCACCTATTCTGTTTCTCTTCTCGGTACTCAAATGTGGCACTTGGTGCCATGGCCCACCTGCCAAGTTGTTCTGCCCGCCTATGGTAAAGTTATCCCTGATGGAGGATCGCAGGAATCGTGGGAAAGAAGGGTCCTTTCATCGGATTGGCTGGCCCAGCACTGATTCAGCCGTGGAATGGCCAAATGGGGGAGGCAGCTTGATGGATGAGGTCTCCAGGAGTCTAAACAAATCCAAATCTTATTATGGGATATCATCTACTGTTAAATTATTTTTTATTGAGGATTTGTTCTGCTCTGTGTATTGTGTTGTATTGACCCCCTTCTTTTGACACCCACTGCATGCCCAACCTACCTGGTAAGGGGTCTCTCTCTGAACTGCCTTTCCGGAGGTTTCTTCCATTTTTCCCTACTAGGTTTTTTCTTTTAGGAGTTTTTCCTTGTCTTCATAGAGAGTCCAGGCTGGGGGGCCGTCAAGAGGCAGGGCCTGTTAAAGCCCACTGCGGCACTTCCTGTGTGATTTTGGGCTACACAAAAATAAACTGTATTGTAAATTGCATGTTGAAAATCTGCAGCAGAGTTTTGAGGACACAACTGCCAACCTGAAGCAAAAACGGCCACAAATCACATATTCCTCATCAACCCTAAATCAGATTGTTTGAAAGCTCCCATAGTTGCAGTTAGAGGTGACTGAACTTTTTGAAGGCAGACAGACTTAAATGTGTCTTGAGAGAAGGCGCCACAGACAGACAGACACCTCAATGCCAACCAAGCTGCACTGAAGCTAATGCCAATGTCTGGATCAACTTACATCTGGGAATCGGTTTTTTCTAAACTAAAACAAGTGAAGTCAAAACAGCGCTCTGTTCGTACGGACACAAGTGAAAGACACAACCGAGGACAAACCAGACCTGAGGAGGACAGCAAAGACTGCCAGGTGTGTCACCGAGTAAACGGAGGGAAGAAAAGGCCCATGACAACTGTCCGGCTGGGATTAGGCAGCTGTCAAGCTGGAATGGCTGGCCACCCCTGGTCTGGTGCTTTAAATTTCAAAACAAGGGGAGCACAATCTGAGGGACTGACTTTGTGGTGTTTACAACATTTAATTAGGGGCTCAAATCAATTAGCAGTAACGAAACTGTCAGTTCACAAACAAACAATCATGATGTGCTGTACAAAAGAACCAACAGTGATTGGAGTAACAAGTCTCCTAGGGTCCATGATCCTTCATGAAGCACAATACCACTGCAAGACATCTGGACAATGTGGTGGCGGCCATTGTTGACCAGTCTAAAAGAGTGTCGAGTGCACAATTTTAACACCTTGGCATTATGAACGCATGCAGGGTCATATTGAAAATGGACAGCAAAACTTTAATCACAAATTCTTTATCCTCCAAGTCTGGCACGTACATGCTTGACTTATTTTAGCTTTCTTCATTTCCACCATCACCATAATATTGTGCCCCTCAGGTTCACTATTGTCCTGTGGATTACAATTCCACCTCTTTAATGTTTCTGCTTGTTAAAGTTGTAATGACATACTTGTGCCCCCTTCACCAAAACTGATGTCTGCTTGTTAGACAGACAGACAGATGTGAAAGGCACTATATAAGATAGATAGTGTAGTTGGCAGGATTAGATACGATAGATAGATAGATAGATAGATAGATAGATAGATAGATAGATAGATAGATAGATAGATAGATAGATAGATAGATAGATCTTTTGTAAAAGTGACAGTGACAATAAAGATGTATGAAACTGAAGATCAGATGCGTCTCTTACAGAAACACTCCAGGATGTGTGACCTCAGATGTTTCAGTTCTGTTTCCTTTTAAGCTCATGATTGACACTCTGGACATTACCACACAATACCATTTATTTTTGTGTAGCCCAAAATCACACAAGAAGTGTTGCAATGGGCTTTAACAGCCCCTGCCTCTTGACAGCCCCCCAGCCTGCAGTCTCTAACAAGACAAGGCAAAACACCCAAAAAAACCTTTATAGGGAAAAAATGGAAGAAACCTCCGGAAAGGCAGTTCAAAGAGAGCCCAACCCCCCCCCCCCCCCCCCCCCCCCCCGCCAGGTAGGTTGAGTGTGCAGTGGGTGTTAAAAGAAGGGGGTCAATACAATACAATACAATACAATACACAGAACAAATCCTTAATACAGTATAAAAATACAAATTGTAGAAGTACGGAGTAGAATGTAACAGTAGATGAAATCCCATAATATGATTTGGACATCAGAACCCCCTAACCTTTACAAAGTGTGAGTATTTCATGGCCTTAACTTCAGAATCATTAAATACAGTAAGTGTGCTTGTGTCTCATCCCGCCACCGCCTGTCACGTTCTGCTATCTGAATTAAAGACACTACAGGTAACGCACACAAGCCTCTTACATGTGCCAGTCCTACCAGCACACGGACCTTTGACATGCCAAGCAGTACGACACTCGTACCCAACTAGCTGCTAGAAGAACAGCACACAAGTGATTACAGTAAATGTGAAAATGAAAGATAAAACGACCAAGAGTCTGAAATACTTAAGTAACTGCTAAAGCTGCAAACACTACGTAGGATTACAATTAGTACTCACATGAGCATCTTTAATAAGAGTAACAGCACAAGTGACAATCCCACCACCACAGATATGAAAAATGCTAAAGCACCAAGAATGAGGAGCGAGAAGAGCAGCAGTGAGGCTAAACACACTACATGTGTGATGAAGACATGGGCTGAGGACGCGGACTTTAGTTTCTTCAGCCTCTTACACCAAAAGCAGTCGCTTTACCAACAAGACCACCGAGAACCTGAACAGGAAAAAAGAACAAAGGATGAAGGAGTGAAGGGTCCGAGTAACAATACTAAATGTGGCAGCTGCAAGGGGGAAAACACAAGGAGTATCCATGAAAGGCGAGACGTCCTGAAGGAAAGTGAAAGTGTCTGCTCTCAAGTGCCAACAGCATTTTGAATAAAATACACAAACAAGAAGAGAAACAATCACCTTGGGCTCAGGATATCACAGAATTACACAACTCGGGCTGAAAGTAAAGTGTCCAGAGAGACGCACTCACATGGCTGTGGACGCTTCACGACAGACACACGAGACGCGGAGGTCGAGCCGCAGCTTTAACTGCCAAAATCAATATTCCTGCCCACAAGTTAAACATCACGGCGGGTTTATCTAAATAAGGAAAATATTACTAGTTGGGACTGAAGGTTCCTACAAGACTCCAAATTCTAATAATTCTAATTGTAAGCCAATGCACTCGGTTTAATTAAAGGCTGCAACAATTAAACAAAGCCAAGCTGCTGATGTCACCTTTTTACATTTATTAGGAAAAGGAAACTGAAGGGACAATCGGAGCTGCTGGCTCAGTCAGTCAATTCAAACACGAGTGACACCTTGAGAGACGGCAGCCTTGACTTCAAATTATTAACAAAATCATATTGGACTTCTGTACTCGGAGGAAACTGCAGAATGGGAAAATCAACTGGCAAATGTCTCTTGTGAAATCGACAGTAGTAGCGGTACATGTTGGTGTCTTGTATATCTGTAGTGCTAGGGTGTTAGCCATGATGAAGGTAGAGAAAGGCCAAGCAAAACGACACCTGTTATTGGCTAACTAAAAAGATTACAATATGCCAGCTTTCAAGGCAACTCAGGCGAGATGTAATACAGAGACATTTAAAAAGAAGCCCATAGACGCCGCTCCCCTGTCCATTTTCTCTCTAAAAACTTCAGGGCCGTATTTTACAAACAGCAGAGAGAGATGGCAAAGCAAAGCCTGCCCTGCACGGGTGGGTCTGTGGCTCTCTGGGGTGCTGCCATTCAGTCCGAGTGGCACAAGTCACAGCGTCACGAGGACTGAAGGAGAGGATGGCTTCTGTAGACACAGGCCGTTTCTTTATTGTCTCCCATTAGCAGTGTGCTGATGTACGCACCATTAGCTATGTGGCCACTTTGTGTGAAATACGTAGAGATGTCCGTTGGCATTCCAGATTTGTCATCTCCTGCCAGTGTGTGACATCCATTGTGTGATCTCCAGCCACATACGTTGTCATGAACGGTGAACACGTGTTTGTTTTCCCTCAGATAAAAGATGGTGCTAAAATCTGCAACACAATTCTTTTCAACTTTTCCATCTCTTTTTAAAACACCTGAACATTTAGACAGAATGCTCTGTGAAACGGGACACCCTGTCGTATTCAATCAACGTTACATTAGTGCACAACTGGCTTCAACTGTAAGCAACTCTGTGAAGAAAGTAAAGCATGCGTTCACCACAAAAACATTACAACATACTTTTTAAAGAATAACTTCCAAAATATCAAGAAACACAGTAAGTATGCAATACGCTCACCACTGCACTGGGAGAACAGGCCTTGAAGTCTTTCTACATAAAGCTTGTCATCGTCTGCACAGTCAGGTTTAAGATGTTAGAATATTCCAGTAACAGTAACCTTTAACGTACAAGTAAGTCAAAGGACTAAAAACCCTTTGGGGAAACTTGATACTGAAGCCATAACCGTGATATTAATCCATCTCAGTTCATTTTGTAATAAAACAGAAGGCCATTTGCGGAGAGTCGACTGCTTTACCTGGCTTGAACCTGGTGACTCCCTCACCGACACTCTCCACAATCCCAGCTCCTTCATGTCCCAGGATGACAGGGAAAATTCCTTCCGGGTCGGCTCCGCTGAGTGTGTACGCGTCGGTGTGACAGACTCCAGTCGCAACAAGCTGTCCGCAAACAAAGGTTATTGGGAATCACAGGTTATTTTGTGCTCAACGCTACACGTCTACAGAAGAAATAATACAAAATGGGCTCAAGAAAACTCCACGCCACTAGCTTTTAGAGTCCACAGAAAACCAAAAGTAACCCAAGAATTAAAAACCAACACAAAACACTCACGCTGCACTTATATTACAAACGGTCTTCTCGTGCATCGAGAGAAACTTCAACACCACTGCCCTGCTAAATCATTCACTTAACAAGCTCGCTCCTTCCTTGCATGAAGTAAAACTCAAATTGGCTTTCTGCTTACCTTTATGCGAACTTCATGAGCCTTTGGTGGGGCGACTTCTACCTCCTCAATAGTCAGTGGCTTTCCTGCTTCCCAGGCAACTGCTGCCTTACATTTAATAACCTAAAGTTAAAACATAAATCTTAATAAAAAACTCAACTTTCCTTTATTTATGGAGAGTGAAATGCTGTCGAGCTTCCATCCACAGCTGGGATGGACAATAACACTTATTTCAGAAATCACATTTTCAGACACTGAATAATGAAAGCAGATACATTTTCACACAAGTTCAGGGTCAGTCCAACATCCACAGATTTAGGCAGAGGCTCTCGTGATACCCAGCAATTCTGAGTTTGTTATATCAGCCCCTGTCAGGTAGAAAAGGGGGCTTTTTTAAAAAAAATAAAAATAGGTACAGTACCTGAAAAACAAAAACGGCCCCCTTTTCCTCAAAGTCTGCCTCCTTCACTATTATGTGACCAGGACATCAAAAACAGCCCAGCAACAGACGATCAGAGAGCCCCACCAGGAGCACCGAGGCCAGCCGAGCAGTAAACGGACTAAGGAGTCACAGTCGGGGCACCAGGCGCCTTTTTATTTTATTTCATTCACATTTTACCGACACGATCGTCTGACAACCCTGAGCTCCTACAGACGGCTGTGGCCTTTTTGATGTCCCACTGAATGAACCTAACGACTTGTCTGACCGAATGGCCCCCATCGCAGCTGAGCTTATCAGTAATCGACCCGACTGAACTCCAATCCTGGCTGAGAAGTTTGTAACCCGGAGTTAACAGACCGATGAGCAGCAGCAGCAGCAGCAGCCGCCCGTGCAGTCCGTGTCTGCCCGTTTGGTGTTTTAACGGCCATTTAGAGACGGGAGGGCTGACGGCCACGACAGCTGCGCACATCTGCGCAAGTGCAGCACAAAGAAAACAAACGCGTGGGGCAGAAAAGCGGCTCAGTGGTCCTCACTACTAACGTCGTAAGTGGCGTGTGGGCTTTAGAAACGACATTTATAAAAAGTGCGTCTTAAACCTCGCGCTCCACCGAAATGGCCTTTCATCAATTTGACTCGTGACGTTACATTTGCATGTTTTCCTCTTCTTATGTGACGATCATCAAACATAATAAAAGTTTAAAATCCAATTCCAAATCAAACTCAGGGGGCGCAGCGCCACTCCTCCGGTTACTGGGGGCCGCTAGCTCCGCGACGGTGCGCCTCCGCAGAGTGGCTAACGTGACACCGAGCGGCGAACACGACGGGCGCTCAACTTCCTACACTTTGTGACAAAAAGACGACAGACGCCACTAGAGGAGTAGGGCGCGAACTTTCCACGCGACTCAGAACAAAAGCCCAAACACGTGCAACACACGTCCCGTTTAGTAGTGTGCTCTTATTTAGGCGACAGTCATATGCGGCGCCTTTCTTCTCGTGACACCTGACTCACCTGCCCCGCAGTCTCCATGTCTCGAGTGCGATCCGAACTCCCACACAAACCGACAGCCCACCGAGGAGGTGAAAGCGAGCCTGTAACCGACGTCGAGGATGACGCGGTGCGCCTGCGCCGTTCGAACGGTCACGAGGGGGGCGTGGTCAGCATGATTGACAAGTCCTGTGCTTCTAAATGGCCGAGTGCGCCAGCGGCGAACACACAGTTATGAACGGAGAGGCTGCGGTCGCTTTCACGCTCCGTCTTTGAAATGGAGCTTTTTTTTTCTGATTGCATTGGGCACAAGGCCAGATCTCGGTGTGGACGCGACGCAGGGCCCTGCCAGGAGCTTCAGGATAGTTTCGATAAGAGCCCTGTGGACAGGTTAGAGTGGGCAGAGTACGAGGAGCAGGGCCCTGGCATTGGGCATTTGACAGTGACCAGGTGTGGTGTCATCATGTGGTGCCCTTCACAAACCTGTCGTTTTGCTCCACAGATGACACCATTCTGCTCAAACTGCTTCTGGGGACCTGAGGTCAGTTTCCAATGAAAGATGGGATTTTCTTCCAGAGCAAAATTGGAATGTCAAAGTACTGAGGGTGGAGGGCTGTGGGCCACTTTGTCATTTTTAGAGTTTAAAAGCTGTGTTATATCAATGTGTGCTCTGGGAAGAAAAAAAATCCTCCCTTAAAAATGTTTCTTCTGTAAGCCTTTGTTTCCTTCAAGTGTTGCGTTGAACCCAAATTAAAGAGGTGGACTACTCAAAATAGCAGCTCACCACAAAGCTCAAAACACAGGAATGGGTGGTGGGGGGGTGCCATTAGTCACACTGGCTCTCTATCTCGAGTCGGTGAATGTGGACTCTGAATACCAGCGTGTTCATCAATCTGCCCAGATATGCCCATGTAGCAGACCGTGTGGGCACACATGGACAGTGACATACAGTACTGTGTTGGCTTTGCTAGTGAAACTTGTGAATACCTCAATGTTTAAAGTGCCATATTGCCCAACAGATGGCGCTCTAAACTCATTCTAGCCCTCAACTGGCTGCCTGTCCTCTGCCAGTTGTGTTCTCAGACTTTCAACTTTAGACTTGATCTCCTTCTTGTAACTGCAGTGGTGCTGGGTGGCTCAGTGGTTGGCTCTGCCCTTCACGCCTGGTGCTGCTAAAGTCTGTGTGGAGTCTGATTGTTCTTCTCAAGTCAGTGTGGCCTGGCATCCAAGACCATGGAGGTTGGGTTGACCAGCTACTCTAAACTGGCCCAGAGGGAGTGGGTGAGTGGCATTCTGTCCAGGGTTTGGCTTCTGCCTTGTGTCTCATGCTGCTGGGGTAGGCCCTAGACATCCATTACTATAAAACTGGCAAATGAGAGAAATAACATGAAGACCTGGTCATATAGTCGTGTGTATGAAGATCAGTAAAATCGTTGACTTGTGTGTCTGAACAACATGCAGCCTGTCACGCCCGTCTGGTGCCAGCAGAAACAATGATGTAAACAGACAGGTGGACAGATGTGAAAGGCACCGTATAGCAGAAAGATGGCAGAATATAAATCAGATTGACAGGTAAGGGAAAGACATTAATATTAAATGGAGAGAGACACAAGAACAGCACTTTATACTGTAAGTAAGATAGATAGGAATTATACTATATAAATTAGACAGGTAGATACTGTATAATACAAAGGTAACTACATATATAAATGCACCCATACATGGATATTTAGGAATGGCACAATATAATCAGATACTTTAAATAGATGGAAGGATAGACAGACAGGATTATCACCATACCTATTAGACAGATAGATCATAAAGGACCATAGGACACAGTGACCACTGGGGGGGGGCTCCATAGTCCAGACCACCAGACACAACTCAACCAGACCGTCCCCGGTTCAGATAAAGTGACGTTTTATTTGATAACAGTACCTCAGTGGGCTTTACTCCGTCCAGCACATGTAATTAAACAGACATGTGCTCTCTGTCTCCTTCCACTCCTCCTTAGTGAGTGTTGTCCTCTTTCTCCTTTTACGTTGGTACCAGAAATACCGCTTCCATGACATTTTTTGTAAGGATTCTGTGAATACGCCGTCCAGCTTGGCTGGTTTCTGCTCCACCTGTGAACCCCTGCTGAGTGGGGCCAGGGTGACATTGGTGACATTACGGTCCCCAGATAGATTCACTCCTTACCCTTATGGTCATGCAGATGGCAAGCCTGAAGTTGAGGTTTTACTCACTTGTATGCCAGTCTTAATGAGGTGTAAGTACACAGAGACCTAAGACAAGTGAGGAGTCCATCGAGTCCGTCTCACAGTTGTTTGGATTTGTTTTGTGCAGCCCTGGATTTTCATGTGAGATTGTTGGGATTAAATCTTACATGTGGCCAAGGTGGAGTGAGGCCTTCAAAAATACCCAGGGAAGCAGGGCAGAATCCGCCCTGCCTGCCCAGAAGAGGTGCACTGAAAGGCAGCCTGAGCTTCCATTAAAGAGCCTGGCTTCTGGCCTTCACTATCAGAGTTCCCAGACATATTCTGTGATGTCCCAGAACACACTCAACAGTCCCACAAGGTAGAGGATCACCATCAACCCCTGGCTTGTAAATTTACCGAATGAAAAGGAAAAAGAAACAACAAAATGTTGAAAACAGTGAAAAATCAAAGGCAGTCTCATAGCAAAGTCAAAAACACAATCCATAAGAATATCCACAGCTGAAAGCAGAAAAGACAAAATGAAATCATAAATCATAAAAAGAATGAAAATTACAAAACCACCGACGGTGATCTGAATGAACCGCCAAGGGGCTTCACTTCCCAGCCTGCCTTTACTGGTTAGGGGGCGGTCCCTTAACAGTGATGGACAGGAGGCCCTGAATCTTGGGGACCCTCCCACAAAATAACAGGAAAACAAACGTAGAAACTAAAAAGACTACGTAATAAACGAATGAGAACAATCAACAATAATGACAAAAGAAGATAAACATCTAAACATAAGCCACAGGAGCCTCCCAGAGATGGAGTACCAAGTGGAGTGGGACACAGACAAGCCTAGGTGCTGGCATACAACATCAGACACGGCCATCTGTAGTGAGGTGCCCTGCCTAGTCGAAGCTGCGACCAATGGCCGTCCTGAAGTGATCTGACAACAAGGATTTCTACAGGACAGCTCAGGCTTTGCCTACAATGCGCTTGTCTCCTGATGTTTCTGCCCATTCAGTGGACTTGTACACATCCCATACATGACACGTGATGACCAGCCAGCTTACACATCAAATGCGGTTTGGACGGTGGAAGATCTTTCTCCTAAATGGCAGATCAGGTCCTCAAGGACACCGGTGGATATGTTATATGTTGATATATGAAGTTTATTTAAGACAGAAGGCAGGAGGCACTTCTTTACACAAAGGGTTCACGGAATCAGGAAGAAACTACCAAGCCATGGAGTGGAGGATCGGGACGAGATACGGGACAGCTTAGCTAAGCAGACGCTCATCAAGTGCACTCAATGGTCTCCTCTTGTTTTTCACATTTCTTACATCTGTTCTTGTGTTATGTGATGGTGACTTAAAGAAAAAGACAAGCAATGAAGTCAGCTCTGGGGGTTTATTTCCTTTGTGCCCTCATGGCACACCAACACGCTAACAGCAGGAAGACGAGGCCACTGGGATGCCGCGCTGTCTCTTCATTTCACATCTTCAGGATTGTGCGAATGCTGCCAATGAAAAACAGAAGAGAACATTACAGCTCCCCATCTTCAATGAGCTACGGGGCACGAGGACGTCAGGACAAGCAGCACTTCTGGGACATAAAAGAAGACGACAGCATCGGGGTGCATGTGCGGATTAATGCCTGGATTCCCAAGGGTTGTGGAAGTGTCTACTGGTAATTATTGGATGATCCCCTTTCTCCTTTACTCCACATGGTCTGACAATTTTTGTACCCCCTGGCAGGACAGTTTGCATGTTGTTGTGGCGTGGACTACAAGAGATCACCCAGGACTGAGCGTGGACCAACCTTGAAATGACGCTCAAACTGTAAAAGCGCGCCCTATCACTGTTACGTCGTGGTTTCCTTTCACTCTCCTTTGCTCATACTCACCAACGTTAGTTCACGTTTTCATAATTCATCCTTTTATCCATCAGACTATTTTATTAATTACCTTTTCCCAGCGGTCATCAAATCAAAGGCGTCGTTGACTCCCTCCAAAGGCAGCGTGTGAGTGATGAACTCATCCAGTTTGATCCTCTTTGCCATGTAATCAGCCACAAGCTTGGGAACGCTTTCCACGCTCTTCCACCCTACAAGAAACGGGGAGATTTGCTGGCAATCTGCGTTTTCTCTCCGACTACAATCATTTGGGAAATGGCGACCTATGAAATGCTCACCTCCAAAGACAGTTCCCGTCCATCTGCGTCCACCGATCATCTGGACAGGGCTTACTGACAACATTTCAGTGTTATTCCATCCTACAATCACGCTGACACCCCAGCTTTTATTACAGGCCTCCAGAGCACTGACCTGGAAAGCAGAAAATGGAGGAATTGCGTTAATAAATGCGACTGACATTAAGTCGCCCCGACCTCACTGCAGCTTAAAGAGAAGTTGTGTGTAGCACATCAGGGCCCCATGATGATGGAAAGGCCAAAAGAGCTCAAACTTTGCCCATTCCAGTACTTACGTTTATTGTGCACAGATTCTAGAAATGAACCAAAATGCAATAAAACAAACCAAAATCTGATAACAATAAATGAAATAAAACGAGCCGGCGCTGGAGCTGGAGAGCGGTGGCCCTGTGACAAGCTCTCCCATGTGATTTCAAGCACGACATGTCCCTTTTTTGACTGACGTCCTGTTACTGGTAAGTGGTGTTTGATGTACACCACCAGCCAAACGTTTTACAACACCTCAGCTTTTCTTCACACTTAATCCGTAGAAATGCAACAAATAACCTCAAATGTTGAGCAGTAAAGTGCCAGAGGTTTAAATTTATAGTTTAGTTTAGCAAAAATTGAAAAAAGGAAATCTCAGAATATTACAAATGGGCCTTCTTCAGGGAACAACTAACACGTTACAACCTACAGATGTTCGGCAGCAGTTCAAGTAACTGAAGCCTTGCAAGTTGAAGCAAGCAATCTGCACCGGTGTCCCACCTTCTGTAGATGACTTAAAACCCTTAATGCAGAGTTGGCACACACCCTGTTACTGCACCCTCTGAAGTCCTACTTGGACAATATTACACCGTATAATGGCAAGGGGTCCTCCCTGCGTGGAGTTTGCATGTTCTCCCCGTGTCTGCGTGGGTTTCCTCCGGGGCTCCGGTTTCCGAAGACGTGCAGGTTAGGTGGATTGGCGATTCTAAATTGTCCCTAGTGTGGGCTTGGTGTGTGTGTGTGTGTCCTGTGGTGGGCTGGCACCCTGCCCAGGATTGGTTCCTGCCTTGTGCCCTGTGTTGGCTGGGATTGGCTCCAGCAGACCCCCGTGACCCTGTGTTCGGATTCAGCGGGTTAGAAAATGGATGGATGTATAATGGCAAGGAAACGGCAATTCACAAATGAAATGAGACCCTGACAAGTGGAGGAATCGCAAAAAACAAATCCAAGTGTTGGTGAATCCAGTGGTGTCCTACATGATCCGAAGGCAAACGGAAACTGTAAGAGACTCGGACAGGAGGAGGTCTGGCCGAGCCAAAGTCACCAGCGAATGAGAAGGCACACTTCTGAGGGTCACCAGCCTCACAGCACCACAGCTTCAGGCACAGCTCGACAGTGCAGGTTGGAAAGGCAGCTTTCAGTTTCTACTTTGAAGAGGAGACTTTGTCCAGTCTGCCGTAGTCCACAGCTGGCATTTCAAGGCCCCGTTGTGTCCTGTCCTGCCACTCGCCCTGTCAAACCCGCAGCACAACGTCTGCCTCTTCACAGCAAAAACTGAGGTCAACACTATGGCCATCTGAAGTCCAGTCAGAAAGACTGAGGAGGAGCTCCTGTCCACAGTCCACGTTCACTCGACACACGCGTCTCTCTTACGTTACGATATTTAGGGTCATTTATTACTAGCACACATACACAATTCTGCTCTTTCTTTTTGATCTTTATAAAGTCGTGTATTATTCTTATTGTCCTTTTGTCAGTGGAGATAAATAGCAGTATCGTACTGTATGCATAATTTGTATGTGACAAATAAAAATGTGATTTGATTTGAAATGAACTGTCTAGCCCAATATAATCATCAAATCTGATGTAGTCAGAATAAAATAATCCTCTCTAAACATCGATTTCTATCTTCTGTGCCCACGCCAGCATATGCAAAGAATGCAATGTCACCATCCGCTCAAAATGAAATGTCAGAGTTTTACAAATGAGAAACCGACTACTGAATCCCTTTAGCAAGCCGGGTGTGACCATGAAGGATGCCATCAGTCAGTCTGTAGACAGTGCTGAACAACAGAGGATGAACTCGACCAGCTTTAACGTAAGCCCATTTATAACACCCACAAAAACGGGCCTGAGAGAGACAAGCCGAGGTTGATGGGGCCACCTTGAGAAGCCAGCCATGAATGGAGCCCATGCAAAGCGTATGCACAACGGGGTGCAGATCTACGCTGCTAAAGTCGAATGACTTAGGTGGGTGGCCATCAGCGAGTATCTGGTAGGACCCTGGCTTGGGTCAGCTCGCGGGGTGAGTGCCCTCGGCATGCATGCGCAGGCAGTGGAGAAGGCAGATGACGCACATGACACCACATGAAAGGAGTTGCAAAAGATCAGAATGGCGGCGGCAGCAGAAAAGGAAGCAGACGTCAGTTTTGTCGGCTCCTTTTAAGAGCTTTCTGCTGCTGATGTTCACTAAATCTCTTCGTCTTTCTTCACCCCCTGGCTTGTTCCAATACTTTACATTAAATCAGACTGGGCCAACACATTCAAAACCTGGAGTTACAGCCATGTTGCTGTCACGATTGTCTGATGTTATTTTGCCATGTTTGTGTCTCCTGCACTACTCCAGTTGGGTGATCATTACTGTTCTGATTATTATCGTGGCCGATTTTATTTTATTAAAAAGCAAGCACCACAAATATAAGTTTCATCAATTACCTCAGTCTTGTCATTATCCCAAAAATCATAAATGGTTCCTATAAATCAAAGACAAAAAAAATAAATAGGCCTCCAAAGAAGCCAACTGTCCCAAACCTCCGCTCCATCACAAATCAAAGGCCATTCTTCTGAAATGCATCGGAGTCTTTAATGGTGTAATAAAAGCACCACTGCTGTCCTCTTGAAATCTCACCCGTGGCTTATTCATAAATTAGTCCACATTATCAAAATGAGTTTTACTTGACAGTTCAACACGCGGACATCATCACTGCACTGACTTCCCGGCTAATATTGAAACAACTCTGCTATGAACTTGTAAAAGTGTACACGTCAAAGGCTGCGGTCACCTGAGATTTAAGCTTCCTTACTGACCTAAACTCACACAGCTCACTCACTTTGGTGGCGTGCACTCTTTATGTATCTGGGAGGTTTCACTCACCCCAACAACCAGGTTACGTCAGAACAAGACCCCCTTCATTTATGCCACTGTTCAGTCAGACTGCCGTTATTCACCTGTTTATATTAGAGGACCTCTCTGTTCATCCAGGCGGCACGGAGGTTTGGTGATAGCCACTATTGCCTCATGGATCCCACAATCGCTTCTCCAGCTGTCTTTTCTTCATCCTCTCCTATGTGGCCTTCCTCATCATACTTCAGTTTTCTCGTTCTCAACCCCATGCCAGGTAGGCTAACAGAGGATTCTACCCTGGCACTGTGAGGGTGTGTGTGTGTGAGTGAGTGGGCTCTATGATGGACTGGCACTGCGCGCCTCGAGCTGATTGGTGCTGCTGGGATAGGCTCTGTCTGTCTGTGGTCCTGAATTTGGCTTTGACTACCTTATGTTACTTTCTTAAAGTAAAAAAACGTAAAATGCCTTCCATGACATTACATGGATTTGTCAGATAAGATTATGGACGTAGGAGACTCACAGCACAGCGGTGTGTCAATGGTAAAACAACACAGGAAGACTGTAGAAATGAACTTTGGCAACCAGATGAACGTTGTGTCACTTTTGTCTACTAATGATAACACAATGGCCTGATCTAACTGATTTTGTCAACAAGTCGTGTGAGCCACTGTGTGAAAACCCACAGTGGAGAAATTTGACTCAGCCTCTGGTTTTGGCCTCCATTATTTTCAGACTTAATCCAATAAGAAACACTCTAATAGGAACAAAAAGGATTGTGGTTGCCCCTCACCATAAGTTCAACATTGCCCACGCATTCAAAGGAGTAGTCAACACCTCCATCGGTCAAACTACTCAGCACTTCCTGGATGGGCTTGTCGTGATCGTTAGGGTTGACGAAGTCGGTGGCTCCGAACTCCTTAGCCTTACTGGACTTGTCCTTGTTGATGTCCACTGCGATGATCCGAGATGCTCCCGCTGCTTGGCAGCCCATGACAGCCGCTAGGCCGACAGCCCCGAGTCCAAACACCGCACAGGTGGAGCCCGGCTGGACCTGTGACATTGAAGTGACAAGACAGGCAGTTAAAAATAATAATACCCACAGGCCTAAAAAGTCTCCGCAGGCTGCTGGACAGCCGATCATAATAACAGATATTGCAATGAAACAACCGTCCATATACAGTATATACATATATATATATATATATATATATATATATATATATATATATATATATATATATATATATATATATATATATATACTAGCTGGAGTACCTGGCATTGCCCGGGAATCTATAACCGGTGAATTTCCTAAATGAAAGAAACAGAACATAGAAATAGAACAGACAGTTTTCTGATTGACATTTTATTGTCACAGGTAATATAAGTGGTCATTTTTCGTTTTGCCTTGTGGTGTGAAAATGAACAAATTCTGAGGATTGCCCACTCTAGAACATGCTACGTAGAGCTGTCCGTGTGAAAAGGATGTATTTTCCAAATTGATGCCTTTAACCTGCAGTGATTGCCCCTGAGCCTTATTAATTCACATAGCAAAAGCCAAACAAACAGGAAATTTGAAATCAAAGAGTAAATCATTCAAAATCAGCGGAAGTCTTGGTATGAAAACATCTTGACGTCTTGCACAATGTTTCAGATGCCCTTGAAATAGACTTTTTCTGGCATCGGAAGTGGACTTTCTAATGCTACGTCTTTTTTTGGTGGCATGGGTATATTAGGGAAAAGCAGGACAATTATAATGTGTTTCATTGTATTACGTATGGAATAAGCACCAGAGTGAGATGCATGTACGTTATTTACAATACGTTGGAAAGTGAACAAATAGCACCAGCAAGTCAGAAAGACTAAGATTGAAATTGTACTGTGAGTCGGAAAGCAAGCAAATAGCACCACAAATACGGAAAGCCAGTCACGCGCACTGGGTCGTTCACGTTTTACATCCATATGGCAGTTCCCTTTCACGTGATGAAAGCAGTCGGTCTCCTGATACTTGGACACTTCTGCAATCTCTTGACAATTTAAAGAAACATTGGTAAAGAGGGATGCATGGGGACCAAACGTGCCGCTAGATGGCGCCGCCGTTAACATCTGTTGCAACGTGCGGCCATCTTGTCGATGATAAGAACGGGGACGTGTGCCGAACTGTCGGTGAAAAGGTGCCCTGCGCTTCACCACGAACATTTTTCCCAACCAAACATACCTCATGACCTCCTCCTGGTCACAAAGGAGCCCCATGCCCAGTTTGGTGGCGATCGGACGCCTGGTGCAGATTTGTATGGCGGACAAACAAACAAACACACATATATACACACATACATCGACTCTGCTTTATATATTAAATATGGAGACAATACGACTTCATATACAGTGAGTCGACTGTCAAAAAACTCAAGAAGTAGTTCCTGATGTTTGTATTTTCCACAAAACAACTAAGTGCATGTCCTTCAGTTTCTGCTTTCCTCCTAATGACTCCCATGCCCAGCCAGCTCTGAGCCCAGCTCTCAGCTCCTCGTGCTTCTAAACCTCAGCTGGGTGACATTTATGGTACTGTAACCGCACTTCCCTTCCTCTGCTCAAGTGAAAAGCCTCTGCCTTCTGGAGATGTTCATCTATAAGCTCAGGAGCCATCTTACAACACTGTCTACCTTCTGTTTTGTCACTGGTGCTCCACATCTCCCACTCTACTGCCATCTTTAAGCACTGGGGAATCTTTAGATACTTGGCTGAGGGTGGAGTTGATTTTAGTTTATTTGTTAACCACGTGAACGACAGGGGACATCCTGCGCCACATACTCGAGACACGACTGGAGTCCAAAGGACAATTTTACTTTCACAAAAACCTTCTCCATGGGCTCCGTCCACTTCACACGTAAAGCCAAACTCTGCACTCCTCGTCCTTTTCCAGCTCCATTCCTTTCTAGGTTAGTTTTACAATCGGGTACAACTCCCGCTCACTCGGCTGAGGAGAGGCTTCTTTTCAAGTCTGACCCAGTTCATCACATGTGCACCCAGAAGGGTGAGGACAAGGAAGGTGGGTGCATCTCAACAGCCCCCACTAGTAGCCCTCAACAGGACTGACCACTGGAGCTACATTTCCCATGCAGCCCTACAGGAATCCAGTCTTGGGCAACACCAGAGGTCTGCTGCCATCACTCATACTTGGGGAGCATATTGCCCCAGTGGGCCGTTCTCCATTGTCCAAACCCCTGTCCAGAGTGCTATACTGAATAAAGAAGGGAGACAGAAGAAGGGGAGAATGTTCCAGAAAAAGAGAGTTGACAACAAAAGCAAAGACAGTAACTGAGAATTCAACAGAACTTTGGGCAATAAACGTTCAATCTGCCACCAGACAGCACTGCAGTTAAAGCGACACACCAACTATTCCGACCTAGAAACTGTTTTCCTCGTTATATTTTTATTATCACTTGTATGATAAATAATTAAAGAACGCATTTGAGATTTGTTTATGAACCTCACCAGGACTAAGGGTTCTTCATGTACTCTATAGAGGATACTTTAACCTTTTCATCTGATAGTACTCAGCTGATCGGCCTTAACCTGAAAGTCTTGTCACGCTGAACAGGAGTGCAGTGTATTCTGGGAAGCTGAAAGGTGAAGGAGGGTGTACTTAGATTGTAAAGTATTTGAATCCAATGGAAAAACAGCCATGGGCTTGTGATAATGATTCTGGAACACTAAAATGTTGAGACACTCCGCTAATGGAGATGAAAGCAAGTAAGCCACGTTTCATGTGTGTGCTCATTTTGGGCAAGAGGGAGGAGAGGCGATTGTAATAGAGAGAATATGCACAAAGGAGCTCTCTCTCAGTCGCTGCTCTTCTGAAACATTTGCAAAGGGCTCATCTCAGTTACTGAACACTTGCAAGGAACCCATCACTGTCCGCTACTGCTGCTCGGGAAAAATGGACACATGGCAAGGAGCTCTCTCTCTGGCAAGAAATCATATGCTTTTCATTCTTCAATTGAGGACATCCACTGATGAGCCAAAGCATGATGACCATTCCCATATGAAGTGAATGATGTTGAGTACTACTGTATGTCACCACGGCATATGTCAAGGGCAGGGACAGATCAGTTGGTAAGATGTGTTGAACACAGAAGATATGTGCAGGTGTGAAGACCTGAGTGACTTCCACCAGGGTCAAATCAGAGCATTTCTGAAATGGCAAGGCTTGTGAGATGCTCATGGTCAGCCGTGGTGAGTACATACTGACAGTGGTCAATGTCTGACAGGATATTGGGCGGCCAAGACTCATCAATAAGAGAGATAAATGAAGGCTATCCTGCCTGGTACAAACCAACAGAAGGACTACTGTGGCCCATAGCAGAGAATTTCAATGACAGGTACAGTAGTATTGTGCCATGACATACAGTGCATCAAACCCTGCTGCATATGGGTCTGTAGAGCTGCAGTCCAGTCAGAGAGCCCATGCTAACCCCTGTCCACTGTCAAAAGCATCTATAATGGCCATGTGAGCGTCAGAGCTGGAAGAAGGTTGCCTGGCCTGATGTATCCTGTTCTCTGTTGCGTCATTTGGATGAGCGGGTACAGGTGCGTCATTTATCTGGGAAAGAGATGGCATCAGGATGCACTGTGAGAAGAAGACAGGCTGATGGAGGGAAACCCTGGGTCCGGACATTCAAGTGAATGTTAATTTGACACGTACCATCTACCTAAACATCGCTGCAGACCAGGTACAACCGTCCATGGCAATGCTATTCCTCAATGGAAGAGACATCTTTCAAAAAGGATAGTGTGTCCTGCTACACTGCCCAGATTGGTTTGTGGAAAATGAGGAAGAGTTCGAGGTGCTGCCATGGCATCCAAATTTGCTAAATCTCAATCCAATCTAGCAACTGCGGGACGTGCTGGAACAAGAAGTCCAATCAACAGTAGCTCCACCCGGCAAGTTACAGGAATCAGAGGATCTGCTGTTGACATCTTAGTGCCGGATACTCTTGTAGAGTCCAGGTCTCAGTGGGCTGGAGCGGTTTTGACAGCCAAGGGCAGCAATAGAAATCATCAGTATATGTGATGTGAACGTACAGAACTGGACCATCTGGGAAAGTGTCCCCTGTGTCCTGCTGTTGCAGGTGGGACTGGAAGAGCCCAACAACGTTGTATACATGTTTGTATCACTTTACGGTTGTTGTAATTGGTTCAGATGCAAACCAATACAATTTCTATGTGAAAGCCTGTGTCTCCATCTGACTGTTACAAGCGTCACTGCGAGGTTTAGATGGTCCATTCCTTGTCCTGCTGCAGGCCCTTAAGGCCCTCTACTGGTGGTAAACTGAGCTGAAGTAAAGAAGTGAATGTAATGACAGCTCCAGTCAGTGACCAGCTTGCCACAGGGGTCCCTGGGTGAAGTACAAAGGATGCAGAGTGGACACTGAGACAGGTAAGAGGGAGCAGGTGACAGTTACATATCTGGTCTTGGCATTTCTTCCTATCCCTATGTAGAAAAGAGCCTAAGAGGTTCATTGGTAACTATTATGTCAGGCCAATGTCACTGGTGATCTGGTAACACGATAATACAGGTACCTTAGCACTGTTAAGCGCCGCTCCATATCCAGTAGAAACCCCACAACCAAGCAGGCACACTTTATCCAGCGGTGCATCATCATCAATCTTGGCAACTGCGATTTCATAAACTATAGAGTACTCTGCAAAGGTTCCAAGCCCCTCAAACTGGATGATTCGCCTTCCTTTACAGGTGATTCTACCCAGGGGTTCCGTTTTTCCATCGTACTGCTGCTTTGACCTGAGATTGAAAAGAGACAAACAGCACAAAAGTGAAAGAGCAAATCTGGGGAATGTGAGGAAGCATTCTTATCTTGAGTAAAGAAGGACATGACAGCACAGCACAAACGGAGGAAGACAGAGTATAAAAGATCCATTCATCTCTCCATATCCATCTACAATATATAAGAGGGTCTTCACAGTCACATGTGCAGTATCTATTCATCTGGATTAAGGGCAGATGGAGGCCATTCCAGAAACACAAGACATCATGAAAGAAGCTCCCTAGATGGTATGCAAGTCTCAGCACGTAACTCACCACCAGCTGTTATCACACAGATTGGACCTCGGACTCCGGCAGTTCTTGCATTCTCCGCACTGCGATACAAACACAGGAATCACTTTGTCACCTGGAAAAGCAAATCACAGGACGAATGTTGGTAGCACAACAGGTTTTGATGTAAATAATGACACCTAATGCTATGGCTGTTAAGGAGGTTCACTGTCCCAGAAAAGCCACCATATTCTGTAATACGGTTTGTTTGCAGTTTTTAAACCTTCATGGGTTTATGTGCACTGAAATGTCCTCATAAATGAGATGGTAAGAAAACTCCCCTCTGCTTTACGACACGTCTCTGTGGTACTCGGCATCTGATCTCACCGAGTCAGAAAGTGATGTGAAAAAGAAAGTGCACCCCTTTTAGTTCAATGTCTTTTCAAAGCAGCACAGAACTAACGCCATGTTGTCTTCAGCATTTCCTAAAAATGACTTGCTGGTATGGAATGTTACTCGCTTTTAGTAAATTCAATAAAATGTTAAAAAAATATATATGTCACCAATCAAAACATTAGGTGACACACAGCACATTCTACTTTGTCATCATTTATTCAACAAGTCAACATGCAGAGGCCATGTATGAAAAAGTAAATGCACTCCATGACTCTTGCAGACACACTTTTAGCAACAATAACCTTGACGGGTTTATTTTTCTCCGACATTGAGTCAGTGAAATCCTGGCCCGTTGATGTCTGACCCACAACTCTCTTAAAGCCCCACCAGAGCATCACAACAGCACTGAGGTCTGTGCTCTGTCTCCACCATTATGAAACCTTGTTGGATTTCTCTCATGACCCACAGAATATTAGACAAGTCGCGGTGCAGCAATTTACCTTCATTATTATGGGACAAATAAGCTGTCCAGCACAAAATGCACCAGCACCGTCTCCTTTTCACATCATAAATACGGTTTGTCATGTCAGTGGCTCCTGGTGACCTCCTGTGGCAGCAGGTTTTCGTCCCCCCAGTTTTTCAATCAGTCACTCATTTTTCCCTCATATTTATCTCCTTGTTTAACTCACTTGGCATTTTTTCTTCTCTTATTCCACATTTAGAAAAGAGCAGCAGTGTGAGATTTGAATTCATTAGAAATGTAGAAACATTTGTATTTTTTTCTATAGTTTTCAGTTCTTACCTCTCTTCTGCCTGTTCCTGCACTCCGTGTAGAGCTCAATAGAAAAACAAAGTGAACTGAATTGAAATTTCTATTAGTTCACTTTTTTAAAACAGTGAGTGGAGTAGACACGGGCACAGAAACGCTGAGGCTACATCCACACTACAACATTTCATTTAAACCTCAGATGTCAGCCTCCAATTTCGTCTTTTGACCACAATACCCCAGAATTCCAAACTCCTGAAAATGGACACTTGTGAAAATGCCGTCCAGATTCATACAATTCTAAAAATGTGAACATGAAGGGAGACTTTTGAAAATGGCTCTGACTGGTTCATAGTTATTAAGTGGCTCTTCCCTGACGGGATGCGGCTCATTGTGTTCCACTCAGCCTCTTCGCTTTCCTTTCCTATTGTGACATATGGCCGGCAGTTTGTCCTGGCCAATACCACCAGGCCGCCAGATGGAGCCCTCCCTGCAACAGGGAGGTGCCCCGAATTCCAGCAGGGCCTCATGGACATTGGAGTTTTAATGCAAAGCCCTGCTGGATACCATGGGGGCCGCCAGGGGTCGCTGCAGGGAGGCTCAGGGACTTCTATTTGCCTTATAACCCGGAAGTACTTCCCAGTCGAGGGGACAGAGGCAATGACGTACTTCCGGGTTGAAGAAAAGGAGTTTTCATCCGACCCGAAAGTGTTGCAAAGTCACATGGACAGAGAGAGAAAACACTTCCGGGTCAAGGACTATAAAGGACTATGGGAAACTCCAGCAGGGGGAGCCGAGTTGGGATGAACGGTGACTGAGCTACTGGGAGGTGTGGAGGATTATTGCGAATTGCTGTATTGATTGTGATTATTGATTGTTTAGATAGATAGATAGATAGATAGATAGATAGATAGATAGATAGATAGATAGATAGATAGATAGATAGATAGATACTTTATTAATCCCGAGTTTATTAAGTATAATGGAGGTGGAGGGTGCTTTGTGCACATTTATTATTATAATAAATTCAATTTGGACTTTTATCTGGTGTTTGATCTGAGGGTTCAAGGGGACGACAGCGCCCCCTATCTGTCACACTATCAGTAACAACTCTACGTAGCATGAAAGGACACGTCCTCTTCCTGTTTCCATGGATGGCATGTGTACCCAGCATAAGTTGTGTCACACAAGTTTTAGTTATTTAAATGTCAGCAGAGATACTTTCATACACCACTAGTGTTGATGGAGATCATTTTGGTTTTAAAACACTATTGATAAATGAAAACATGGTAGTGTGGATGTAACCTGAAAGATAAGCTGCAGCTCTTTCAGCGTCAGACCTTCTAGTATGATAATTAGGAGAAGGCGGCTTAAATAATCAGAACACTTGGAAAGGCAGAATGAACATTACAGTGATAACAAACAGATTAAAAACCAGGACATAAAACACTAAATTACCTCAGCGCAGCCCACACTCTACTAATCAGGCAAACCCAGTGTTGCTTCCAGCCCTTCATCATTTGTGTCTGTTGCCCCCGTGTGCTCCACTCATTGCTAATTGTCATATTACAATACAATTAAGGGAGCAAACTCCAAAATACAGGAAAATGGAAAAAGAACTTAAAACTACGGCAAATGTATGAATATTTCTAAATGTTTCAAATCTCACACTACTTCTCTTTTCTAAATGAAGTCAGTCAGTCATTTTCCAACCCGCTATATCCTAACACAGGGTCATGGGGGTCTGCCACAGCCAACCCCAGCCAGCACAGAGCACAATGCAGGAACAAATCCCCAGGCAGGGCGCCAGTCCACCACAGTTCTCAACAGAGAATAAGAGCAAAAAGGCCTGCTAAATAAATAATGAGATTAATGTGAGGGAAAATGACTGACAGATTGGGAAGCTGAGAGACAAAATCCTGCAGCCATGGCTGGGCGGAAAAGATCGGGATTGGGAACCAATGGATCACACTGTGTCATTATTACAAGAAAAAGGAAAATCCACCGATATTTCATCTGCTACGTTCAAATACAAATGAAAGTGACAATCTGAATATTTAATATGGCTCAGGAGTGTTAGAAGCGTTTGTTATACACAAGATAATCAGCCACAGACATGACAAGCGGCCATTAAATGACATGACTGCTTAACACTCCCCAATGTTGAAATGTCTGCTCTTGATACTGACAATCTTAACAATTTTTGGCCTATCTCTGAATTTCCTTTTCTCTCACAATTTCTTGAGTGTGTTGTAGCCTCTCAACTCACCAATTACTTAACCTCCAATAATTTGATGGAACCCTTACAGTCTGGTTTCAGAGCGCAGCACAGCTGTGAAACTGCTCTGCTTCAGGTAGCCAATGATTTGCTTATGGCAGCAGACACTGGACCAACCAGCATAATCATTCTGTGAGACCTCAGTGTCACATTTGACACTCAGGTCAGACAGGACATTCTACTGTCCAGAATGGAGAACTCGCTGTGTATCTCTGGTCCTGCCCTTGAGTAATTCAAGTCCTATCTGACTGATAGCCAATGGTTTGTTAGTCTTGGCCACAGCAGGTCCCTCTCAGCGCTGATCACACAAGGGGTTCCTCAGGGCTCTGTCCTCAGCCCTCTGCTCTTCTGTATCGATAGTCTTCTCCTTAGCCATATCATTGGTAGCTGTGGACTGGGTTATCATTTTTATTCAGATGATATTCAACTCTACTTCAATGTTAAAAGTGAAACTTCATCAGAGCTTTCTCAGCTCACAACTTGCCTCTGTGAAATTAAAACCTGGAGGAAAAGAACTCTTTAAAATGAAACTGCAACAAAACTGAACTCCTGCAAATTGGCACTAAAGCGCAACTAAAGACTAGGAGCTCCGAATCAATCACTCTTGACGATGTTCTCATCAGACCTTCTTCTGATGCAAGGAATCTCGGCGTCATTTGTGATTCCTCTCTTTCTTATTCCACCCACGTAAACCACATTAAGAAACATTCTTACTTCCACCTCCATCACATATCCCGTGCTTGCTCATTCCTCTCCTTTTCTAATGCTGAGACACTCGTCCTGCTTTTATCACATCCCGCCTCGATTATTGTAACTCCCTATTGGCAGGTGTCCCTTCTAATCTTATATCACAACTCCAGTTAATTCAGAACTCTGCTGCAAGAGACCTAACATGGACCAGCAACAGCGTGCACATCACAGCCATCCTGCTTTGCCTCCACTGGCTCACCGCGTCTTACAGGACTGAACATAAAATTCTATAAATGACCTACAAAGCTTTAAATGGCCGCACACCGCACTACGTCAGTGACCTTCTTCATCGTGCTGCTCCTGTTCGCCCACTAAGGTCCTCTGATTCTGACCATCTTATTGTGCCCCACGCTAACCTGCACTCTATGGGTGACAGGCCCTTCAGTTAAAGCGCCCTGACTTTGGAATGACCCCCCGAAATTCATGAGATCAGCTGACTCCGTTCATTCTTTTAAAAGACAACTGAAAACTCATCAGTTCAGGGAGGCGTCGAACTTCACCTGACATTCTGACACTCCTCTCAGTTCACCTCTCTGTCCACAAGCTCAGGGGTATTGGGGTGTGTGTTATCTCACTAAGACAATGAAATACAATACAATTTATTTTTGTAGAGCCCAAAATCACACAAGAAGTGCCACAATGGGCTTTAACAGGCCCTGCCTCTTGACAGCCCCCCAACCTTGGAAAAACTCCCAAAATAACCCTTATAGGGAAAAAATGGAAGAAACCTTAGGAAAGGCAGTTCAAAGACAGACATCACCAATGATGTGATTTGTTCAGGATTTCTTCGAGTATTGAATTTAGGATTTTACTCTGGTTTATTTTTTTCTTCTTCTTTTATTCTGTTTAATGCTTTGTCTATCTTGTATTTATTTGTTTTAATGTTCTATCCTGAACATGTTTTATCCAATGTTACATTAACCTTGATTTTCTCTCTGTGACACACCTTGAGCATGGAAAAGTAGCTATATAATTAAAAGTATTATTATTATTATTAATATGTTAGTTTGAATGAACAACAATGAAGCGACTGTACAATATGCAATGCAATTTAACCAAATTCTTTGATACTTCATGATTTCAAAAGATTCTGACCTTCCTTTAAACTTCCTTTTGGAAGAAGAAGAAGAAGTGGGGGGGAGACGTGTCCAGAGTGAGGAGGAGAGGAAGAAGGTAAAGAGAATGGAACCGAGGGTAGGGACTTTGAATGCTGGCAGTATGACTGGTAAGGGGAGAGAGTTGGCCGATGTGATGGAGAGAAGAAAGGTTGATATGTTGTGAGACTAAATGGAAGGGCAGTAAGGCCAGGTGGATCGGAGGTGGACTCTGAGGCCTTTCTTATTTGCAATGGTGATGGACAGGTTGACAGACAAGATTAGACAAGAGTCCCCTTGCACTATGATGTTTGTTGATGACATTGTGATATGTGAGTAGGGAGCAGGTCGAGGAGACTCTGGAGAGGTGGAGATATGCTCTGCAGAGGACAGGAATGAAAGTCAGTAGGACCACCAAGACAGAATACATGGGTGTGAATGAGAGAGAGGTCAGTGGAATGGTGAGGAAGCAGCAGCAAGTACAGTTGGCGAAGGTGGAGGAGTTTAAATACTTGGGATCAACAGTACAGAGTAACGGGGAGTGTGGCAGAGAAGTGAAAAAGAGAGTGCAGGCAGCATGGAGTGGGTGGAGAAGAGTGTCAGGAGTGATATGGGCTGGAGACAGTGGCACTGACCAGAAAGCAGGAGACAGAGCTGGAGGTGGCAGAGTTAAAGATGCTAAAATTTGCATTGGGTGTGACAAGGATGGATAGGATTAGAAATGAGGACATTGGAGGGTCAGCTCAGGTTGGACGTTTGAGAAACAAAGTCAGAGAGGTGAGATTGCATTGGTTTGGACATGTGCAGAGGAGAAATGTTGGATATATTGGGAGAAGGGCATTAAGGATAGAGCTGCCAGGCAAGAGGAAGGCCTAAGAGAAGGTTTATGGATGTGGTGAGAGAAGACATGAAGGTAATGGGTGTAACAGAGCAAGATGACGAGGACAGGAAGATATGGAAAAAAATGATCCGCTGTGGTGACCTCTAACAGGAGCAGCCGAAAGACAAAGATTAGGTAACCACGTCATAGTAGTTGATCATCGCAGGTAGGGTGTGTCTCATTTGTCCCACTTTGAAACTGCTTATCAGCAATCAATAACATTTCATGAAATGGCTGCTGAGCATGGGCCATGGAAGGGTCACAGAAACCACCATCATGTCAAAGATGGAGGAGTCATTCAAGTGAAAAGAACTTCAAAAGGAACATTAGATTTAAAAGATGTATGTGTTGTCTCACCTGGTTTGAATTTGGTCACTCCTGGTCCAACGCTCTCCACAATACCAGCTCCTTCGTGGCCCAAAATACACGGGAATCCACCCTTCCTATGAGACGTGTACAGAAAGTGGAGATCTGTGTGGCAAACTCCAGTAGCAACAATCTGAAAGAAGGAAAGAGTATGCCCAAAGTCCATCCATCCATCTGTCTTCTTAAGTAAGACCCCAAGTCATTTGCCTAAACTTTTGGATTCTTCATTTTCCAGATCACAGATATACTTTGTCATGAAAAGATGCTACTCAATTGACAATTGTTCCATTCAGCACTATAAAATAATGTGCTAATTCTGGAAATTAAGGGGAAAGTGTGTTTAGGACTGCAGCCAGTAAGCCCTTCTTTTTGTATAGAGTTGTGGGAATTTGGTCAAACTACTGAGATATGCAGTTGAAGCTGAAACCTTAACAACCTAACAGAAGAACACTGAGACATTGCGACAGCTTAGGTATTAGCTACATAAACAAGCCTGATGGACTGAATGGTCTCTCCTTGCTTGTCAAATTTCTTAAGTTCTAAATAATCAAACAGAAGTTTCTGATTTTCCAAATGAGCACCTCGACTTTTCTTATCCACATCGAAATATTCACGACCTTAATTATCTTTAGCAGCTTTCAGTCTTAATGCTTGTTAATTCACAGCAGTCTTCAGTTTACCTCCATTGCCTGCCATGATACTGAGCCTAACAGTACGGTGAATTGTGTTTGCTGTGAGCCCCTCTGGTGTATGAACGTCCACCATGCAAAGACAGCATGATAAACATCACAATAACATAGTGCAGCAGATGCAGATTAATGGACAAAACAAGGGCAATACAGAATGACAAGAAATGCCAATAAAGTGCAAGAGTATTGGGTCACATTTAGGAGATGACCCCTGCTGTTGTTCGTTTTCTTGCACTGAACAATTGGGTATCTGCTTCTGGCATTGAGAACTCCAGCAATTACAGTAATGGAGCTCTCCATTTCAGTCTCTAAAACTGTCAGAGAATCGATTCGGATTTCCTTGGAGGTGCAGGTGGTGAGTACAGAGAAAGAGGTGGCAGCCCTCACTGGACACCACAGCACCCAAAGCCTCATCACCATCAGCATCAAACCTGCTTACTCCAAATTAGTAGCACTAGGCTCAAGTCAGAAGATGTGGCGCCAGTCCGGCTCAGGGCCAATCAGTTTAACCTGCTCATATATATACACATGATTAAGATTATTCACTTATTCCTATAGTACTTTGTTTCTTAAACAGACCAGTAATTGTCATAATTGACAAACAGTAAAATAAGACATACATTCTAGTTTATTATTTGTTATTCTTAGTGAGAACACTTTATCATTTTTATTATATTCCTGACTAAGTGCAGCCATTGTCATTTTAATGTTGAGAATATAAAAAGAGATTCTTTTTTTTTTTTTTAATTGTCAATGTCATGAGACTAAACTGATAAAATCTATAATTCACATTAATATCAGTTTAAATAAGCGTAGGGCCTGCCCCATGGTTATACATCCCGAGCAGAGTCTTCCACATGGGTTTAGAAAATTCATGAAATGTGTGAATATTTATAAAGAACGAAAGAAAGAACCCCAGACAGGCTCTTGAGCACAAAGCGAGAAACAACATGCAGAGCACAAGCCGAGGTCTTGTCCAAGACATCGAGCTGTGAGGCCCCACTGAGTTGTTTCACAAAGAAAAGGACAATCGGATGTCATGGGATTCTTTTACTGTCCCTGCAGTGTCAGCTTACCTGATGGGCTTTGGTTTGGAGGACGTGACCCTCTCCTCTAACACGGAAGCACACATTTAGGTAGATGGCAGCTCTCCTCCATTCTATCTAAAGCATTTTACGCAGTTGTGATCCCTGTCATGATTCATTTCACAGGAAGTGCAGTAACAAGTGCAGACATTTTCTTGTTTGTGGAATTGCATTCCTCACCAGTACCTTAATGCGGACTTCATGTTCCTGAGGTGGTGCTACTTCAACTTCTTCAATGGTGAGAGGCTTCCCGTCCTCCCAAGCAACAGCAGCCTTACATTTAATAACCTGTGTGCGATAAATACGAGTGGTTAATTCCAATTCTTCAGGCATTAAGAGAAGTTTCTGAGTGGCCATCTCACTGAAGAGCTCAGGAGCTTTTACTTCTGCTTACAAGCCCTGTTTAAATGCTTTTACTTTAACACAGGCCTACCGTTGGTGCTCTCACAAAGACCCTACCTTCCCGGTGGTTGACATTGCCACTTCTTCACACGTAAACCTTCACGTGGTGACACTTTAGACTGTAGAGAGGAAGGAAATTGAAGGTGATTAGTTCTTAGGGGTCTTTGTCTTGTTAATGATTTACTGTGACAACACCCACTATGCACTTTGCTATGGCAGGTGGGTACACAAGCAGGTGCTGCCTTGAGCCTGAACTGCAACATTCCAGCGCACTGTAGGTCTGCTGATAGACACAGCTGATATCCTCCAAGGTTTTTAATGAAATAAACAAGAAATAGTGACTAATAACTTTTAACTGTAATTGTCCCAATTCATCCATCCATCCATTTTCCTAACCAGCTTATCCTTAGCGGGATTCCAGGTATAATCTTCACGTGCACAGATGTTAATGTTACTTTTATGTCTTTCATCACAACATAATCTGTAATGGAAATAAAATAACAACACAGGTGCTGCCTCTCAGTCCATCCATTCTTGTCATTGTACCTGTCCTCATATGGGATGTCAGCTCAATGCTAGACACACACACACACACACACACACTAAAGAACTTCAGAGGTTTCAGTGTACCAAGCAGCATATAATTGGATTCAGGGAGGAAACATAAAAGCTCTGCACTTTTCAGTAAACACCACAAAGACGACGGCCAGGGGGGATGAAGAGCTGGGAGGCAGCATCAGCTTCTGCTGTACCACTGCGCCATGCCAGTACACATTCATTGTTGCTTCTGTCTTTTAATTCATCGTTTTGGAACGAGGATCACTTTATCAATGTCAAAGATACCACTTATGGCCAACATTCACACATCACTATAAATTCTGTGTTACAATTGTCACATTCTTTACTCTATAGGTACCTGTGTCAGTACAAAGAGGAAGAGTGGCCACACAAGCTCCAACAGTGCATTAGTAGGCCTAAAGAGAACAGATTGTTGGAAAACACCACCTCCATTCAAGTGCCCACACTGCTCCCGCTGCTACACCTTTGGAAGGTACCCTAAAAAACGACAACAAAAAAGCCAACACAAACAGAACATTGTCAAACATGACCTTCACCTCAGACTCCTCATATGTCACAAGCTAATTCTGGTACTGCTACTCCAATAGAAACCATCCTCCTCCTTTTTGTCAGTTTTACCCACAGGTCTCTGCCCCTCACCTTGTGTCTTCTCTCGGTTCTTAGGGACATACACTGTCCATGTCTGAATCTCTGGCACACCAGGTGCTCAACTCTGCCTACCTGGAAGAACAGTCTGCATTACTTGACTAACATTCAAACCTCGATGGATTTATGTTGCAGAAGACCCATTATAAAGCCTCGAAGATGATGAGATGGACAAAGTGAAGATGAGGTGGACATCAAAGTGGAGTTAAAAAATGAGTCCCACATAGTGAAGATGTATGATTGGCCAGGAGAGAGACTACAAGTCTGAAGGAATATCAAAAGACAGATCAGAGCGGGAATGAATGATGTAAAGGTAAAAGATGTTATTATCTGCGTGCTCTGTGGTTGGCATCTCAGAGCAGCTTTGTGTGGTATGAAATACCAAATAATGTGATTGCTTCTACAGCATGGTGACATGGTGAAGACTGCTAGTGCTTCACAGTTCCAGGGTCTTGGACCCTGTCTGTGTGGAGTTTGAACATTTTAGTCGTGTGTGTGTGGGTTTTACTTGCACATCTCATTGGCACGTATGGAAGGCTGATAAGACTACTCTACGCTGGACTGGTATGTGAGTGCCCCATTATTTACCAGCACATCATATGAGTGTGTCCCATGATGGACCAGTGCCCTGTCAAGGGTTGTTTTCTACCTCAAACCCAATGTTGCCACGATATGCCCCTGCCCTGAACTGGATAAAGCGGGTTACTGAGTGGATGGAAAACCTTCTCCCTGCAGATCGTGTTAAGTGGCTTTGGAAGGCCCGCCTTCTTGCTGTGCAGATTTTCACATTTCTACTCAGACTGCGAGAAGGTCTACACGCGTCGCGTAACCCCGCCCACAAATCTGCGCAGCCCGGTATGCGTTTGCTGCAGGAGCGCAAGCCGCGGACACTCGCGGACACATTCGTTTGGAAACTCCGCGGTCGCGACGCAGGAGGTCCAGGGACTTGTGTGCCTACCACAATGTGCTCCTTCATATGACAGTTCTTTTCTGTGTGACCCGGCTTAAAAGACTACGACCGTACACGATTTTGTAAATGTCAAAGGATACAATTGCCACTCACTTGTAAAGTAATATTACTCCTTTCGAATTTCAGTATTAGATTCCTGCGTTGAAGTTAATGTTATGTCCGCAGATATCCAAGTGGTTTCGCGCCACGCACACCTCAACTCACCTGCCGAAAGTGAGACTTGCGAAGGCTGACCGAGAACCCTCAGGATTCCAGTGGACTCTCAGTGACGCCTACTGCTGACTCGAAGGCTGCGCTCGCAGTGGCGCTGCCAAGTACGGCTGCATGCAAATCTCACTATCGACTGCGTGAAGCTATTGGGCGAGCGGTGAGGGGGCGTCGCTGCAGTGGGGTGTGGGTGGGGCTACAGCCGAAAAGGCGCAAAGAGTGACGTCACGGCATGGCGTGCTAGCCGCTGAAAGCCCGCCTTCCGGACGCGGAGCCTCGGGGAGACGCGGCTGCTCTCCTCTCTCAGTTCATCGAAACCGAAATAAACAAAAGAAGTGAAAAAGGTAAAGTTTCTCTAGTATTCCCCATTGACAAGGTCCCAGTAACGGCCCCTTATAGTTTCACTTTGCGGTGCTGAGGGTGATGGTGTGAATGCATGGAATACGATCGCGTTTTCCTTGGATTTACTTCCCCGTTAACTTGACTGATACCCGCCGGACCTTCCTCACCCTTGAACCGAGTGGGGACAGGCCGCTGCCTTCTCTTTCTCAAGTCTTTAACAGCGCCCTTGTACTAATCGGGAAAAAATAAGTAAAGCTTGAGTATTATTATTTAGACCTGAATACATTATATTGCAGACAATTTAATCAAAAATGGAAAGTGATGTTAATATAAAACCAAGTTTTTAAATGTTATTTATCCCCATGGCTATTTCCTCGTGTCTGATCCATTCTCTTCTGTCCTGTCCGAATTGTCCCCAGTCCCAGAGGTGTGACCAGAACATCACGTGTGGGTTGGCATTTGACTTGTCTTGGGATAAAAAATATCCATCTATCCCAATTTTTGTAGGGGGGTCAAATAATAATAACAACATAGTTTTAAATAACATATAAAAGCAAAAATTGTGGCATAAATCATAATCTATTGTTCAATAAAATTAACAGAGGCAATGGAACTTGTATTATTATTTTTTGTGAACAAATATAGAACTCCATCTACAAGGTAAATATCAATAAAGTCAAATGTATACAACATACGAGAGCAAGAACAGAAACGTGGCTTATTGTAGTCATGGGAGGCTGTAGGACATCAGTTTCCAGCGTTTAACCAGGATGTTATCTACAGGACCATCTGCGGTTACTCTTAGCATATTCTGAAATAAATTCATTCATGTCTCGATTTTCTGTGATGTTTTTCTCATGTGCCAGAATGATTACATTTCTCTTCCTTGAATGCAGCATTGTTCGGCGGAGTGGAGTGAGAATGCGGTTCAAAGTAGAGAAAGAGCTGAAGACACACCAGTGATGAGTGCTGTGATGCAGACATGGCTCTGACGTGCAGGACACTAGACGCGTGTTTGTGGCCACCGTCTTTTTCTAGAGCTTTTTTCCAATTAGTGTAGCCGTGTTTGGTGAAGATGTCCTCGTGGTCCGAATTGGAAACACTAAATATGTGGCAGGCAAAGTAAAAGCTGCCATCACAGACAACAGAATATTCAATCCATGGTCGAGACTGATACCAGCTTGCACTAAAACATCGGAGTGTCTTTCCAAATGCGCGCTTGGGATAATTAATTAAAAGGGGCTGGGATGGGCTATCCATATTTAAGTCAGGCGGACCGGACTGTGTGTTTTGTTGAAGGCAGAGGTTTGGATACCCGACACGGGCGCAGAGCTGGAGGATTGTGTAGGCTTATCTACATCTTTTGGAGTTTCAGTTCCTAACGTGGGTGCGCTGTGCTCCATGTTGGTAGCAGCGGTGCTGGGCTCAACCGTGGAGCCAGCAGCTTGCAGAGGGACAGAGGTTGAAGATGTCTGCTTTTTAATAAGCCGCCTATGCATAGCCGTTGGTATTACCAACCAGAAAATAAAAGAAGAATGGAACGTATACGCTGTTTTAATTAAAGAATGCAGTCAACAAGTTCAAAACATGCTGAAAAATGTGCGGCAAAGTGAACTGTGAGCAACACGGTGCCTGTCTAGTGGAGGAGACACTGACGGAAATGTCACAAATTCAAACGGGCCGATTGGAAAGCAATTCAGTTTTGAAAATCAAATGTTATTCTTCACTAGAGTTTTCATTGGACAGACAGAGCATTGCGCAGGGGGGGCACAGCTTGTCTCTGGGGGGGCAGTGCCCGAACCCCCCCCCCCGGTCACGCCTCTGCCCAGTCCCCTTTACTTTAGCGACTCTCTGCTCTCGGGTTCAGTCCAACCAATTCTGCTTTTAAATAAACTCCTGCTTTAGTCAAGCAAGCTGCTATTTCCCGGTTTCTGTTTCAATTCAAAGATTACAAAACTGGGTTTGCTACATTCCCCTTGCCTTCTTCTTCTTCTTCTTTCCCACTGTTATCCCCTTCCTCTGACATGTTGCTGCCAAGTACTCAATGAAATAGCTTGCTGCTTTTCCGTGATTTCTCTCCATCTTTCTGTCTTCCTCTTAAACTTTTCAATCTGAGAACCCAATTAAGAAAATCAACACCACAGAGGACTGTTATTCGTGTTCGTATCAATGTAAAAAGCCACATTTCCCCAGGGACAAATCAAGTTCTGTCTGCCTACTACAGTGACACTAGTGCCATAAATTGACACATAATTCACATGTGAATTTCCCCTTGGGATTAGTAAAGTATCTATCTATCATGTAGTGCCTTTCATACTTGTCTATATATCAACATATCTAATCCTGCCAACTACGCTATCTATCTATCTTTTGGTTAGCACATGGCTAAGGTGTCATGTTGGTTTCCTAAAATGTGAATTTCCCCTTGGGATTAATAAAGTATCTATCTATCTATCTATCTATCTATCTATCTATCTATCTATCTATCTATCTATCTATCTATAAGAATGGCCATACAATAATAATAATAATAAACAGTTACAGGTTATGTTTCACTTCCAACATTTTTGTCCCATGAAACTAAACATATTGTTAATGAAAGCATAATGATTATTCTAAACAGAGAATAGACTCCTAGGTGTAAATGCATAGTGTAAGTTTTAGTAAAGCTGCAGTTCTTGGGGTGCTGATCTGATGATTTCTAAATGTACACTTTGAAAGGTCGCTTCACTTAATCACTTGAATAATGATGCCAGGTAAGGAATAAAGTAGTCAAAAAAAAGTGAATAATGCCTTTTATTTAACTTGTCCTAAATAGCGTATTTTTCTCAAATAACATTTTTCAAAAGAGTGCAGCCATTCACAATACATACAGGATTTCTAAATGAGCTGTCAAATAGTTCAGCATATACTGGTGTTTATTGAACAATTCAGCAAATTGAGTAAAAGAGGTGGCTATTTGTATTTTATGTGTTAGATCGTATAAATCTCAATGAATAATTTGGTGAACTGTCCCCTCATAAATGCTAACCAACTGGCATCGTGCTGAATGTCGACAGCTTGTCTCAATGTTTTGACATTTTCTGGTGTTTTTTTGTTTTTTTTTGGTTTTCAATGGTCCAATCGTGGCCTTCACGCTGCCAGCCGATTGAAATGTATCCAAGCACTTTAGAGTAGTGTGGCGAGATGGTACTCTTAAAGGTAATGGCGCATTAATCTTAATGCAGAATCTTCCTTGAACCTCTGGTACAGATTTTGATTAAATGTATGCCTGAACTTTGAGCACACAATGAACCGTTGACCATGGGCACTGACACTGCTTTTAGTATACAACATGCTGTATACAGACCAATCGTATTCACTCACCCTTTGTAACACTCTGGTTATTGTCACATTCTTGTGCTTCACCAGTTCATTTCGTTTCCATATTTCAAACTTGTGCTGCAGTTCCTTTTGAGGGAATATCTTTTATATTTTCATGCCATAGAAACGGAAGCAAATGCCCCAGATGTGAGAATGGAAGTTCATGTCATGTGCATTGTGCTGCGTGTGGCCTCCGATCAAAGGGTACCTCAGTATCTTCTGTGCCTCCTCCTTATAAGTGGTAGACAGTCAGTTGTCATATCTGGGCAGGCGCCGACTGCTCATCTCATGAACGCCATTATGCCTCGTTATAGCAGTCCCTCAGTGCTCCGCTCACCTGGTGTTTGTTATCAACTTGGTTTTCTAGTTTTCTCAATCAGGCAGTGGAACAACCTGGTGAACTGGTTACTTGGAGTGCGGCCATCACCCCCTTCAAGCACATGTCCAATTGGTTTAAAAATTCACCAAGCCACCTGAATCTTTGACAGGTGTCCGCCATCAGTGCAGAAATGTCACTCCTGCATCATACTGTCCAAGTCCCTGTGCTGGTTTAATGGTTTGAAAGTCACACAATACGGCGTGACATGAGTGCTGTGCTGTACTGTACTTGTCCTTGGTGGACGTAGCACTTCTTGATCTGTTTGAGAAGATCAGAGTCCAGAGCAGAAGCTCTTTGATTTTGGTTTACTGTCCCACTCATACAAAGCATCCCATGAGCCCACAAATGCCTGAGACATGATGTGCTTGGGGACACCGCAAAGCTCATCTCTGCTGATTTTAAGCATTTGGCATGAAAAGCCCAACATCGAATAAAGATGGCTTGAATTATTCATATTGTGTCCAGCAGTGCAGAGACTCTGGACTCGAGTGATCAGCTTTGACAAAGTTACCTTATGATTGGTGAGTGATAAAGACTGTCCCCTGTGAGTGTCAAGAGGCTCCTTAGCTCTGGGCTTTCAGCTTCTCTCCTGGCACCCATCTGGCTGCAGGTTTACTTCTTTTAAGTGGACTCTGCAATTAGTTACGCCAACTCCCCATTTCATGTGTTGCTCCAGAAGTCACAAACTGGTGATGCTGGTGTTACTGCCTTTAAATGAGAATGTGTGGGGCATCTGGACGGGTCTTGCCCTCTCAGTGCCACCTACAAGCCAGTTATTGACAGCAGCAGATCTTCATGATCAGAACCAGACCTCCTTATGTGTGTTTGGGAGGGTTAATGCTGTTTGTTTATTGTAACAGTTTATATATCTATATATATGTGTGTCTGTGGTGGGTTGGCAGCTTGGCACCCTGCCCGGGATTGGTTCCTGCCTTGTGCCCTGTGTTGGCTGGGATTGGCTCCAGCAGACCCCCGTGACCCTATGTTCAGATTCAGCGGGTTGGAAAATGGATGGATGGATATATATGTGTGTGTGTGTGCGTGTGTGTGTTCTCTTGAGCTTCTGGGAATGTCATTCTGCTTATCGTATTGTTTCATGTTTTGTTCATTGTTAATGGCTTAAATAACCTGCACATTATTCACTAAGAGTCACACAAGTGGACAACTCTGAAGTACCCGCTGCCCTTTTAGCCTTCAGTGTGATTTGCACCCGTGTCCGCCCTGCTGATCAGTAGTTGTCAGTGTTGAGATACAGTGAAGAGAGCAAATACCACAGACAAGCGTAAATTAAAAAGACAATGACAAAACAGAGTGAAGCGTTTAAAGCTGTGATAATTCCTAATTCCGTAAGCAGGGCATCTCACACCAGTGCACGTTTCTGAACGCAAAATAAGAAAACAAAGTAAAAGTCAGCTAAGTAAACAATTGGATTATTTAAAGGTAAACGGTGATGTTGGTTAGGATGAAAACCTACAGATATGCAGGGCCCAGGACTGAACCTCAGATCACCAAGGGGTCAGCATTGCAGCTCCCTGCTCATTTTCCAAAACGCAGTCCCTATTTTCACCAGTAGATGGGGAAGGAGAGCCACCTTAGTGTGAGGACATTCCTTGAAGTGACAAATGAGTTTACTGCTTGGACCTCATTGTCAATTCAAACTAGGGTGGCACGGTGGCTCAGTAGTTAGTGCGGCTGCCTCACAATTCCAGATTCCTAGGTTTGAATTCTGTGCCCACTTATTATTCATGTGACGTTTGCACCCTCTCCCTGATGAACTGGCCCTATGTGAGTGTGGTGTGCCTGTGTACAAGTGGGCATTGTCATGGACTGGCGCCTGTCCTCCGTTGGGCTCCCTGAACTGAATTCAGCATGCGTGAGAGTGTTCTGTCATATTTCAGAATTAAAGTGGCTGCTGGGAGTATGTGCTTTTTCAAAAGATAATAAATAAAACTTAAGAGCTTACTGCTGACAGGAGGAAAAATGTTGAGAAAGATGACATTCATTTAGAATTTGTAGGGCGAACATGTATGCCGTGAGACAACTGGAGCTTAGTCATTGAGGACAGCTTTGGATTTGCTTTCCACTCCATGTCCCCATCCTCATGTAGATAGATAGATACAGTAGATACTTTATTAATCCCAAGGGGAAATTCACATACTCCAGCAGCACCTTACTGATACAAAAAACAATATTAATTTAAAGATTGATAATAATGCAGGTATACAGACAGACAATAACTTTATATAATGTTAACGTTTACCCCCCCAGGTGGAATTGTAGAATCGCATAGTTTGGGGGAGGAACGATTTTCTCAGTCTGTCAGTGGAGCAGGACAGTGACAGCAGTCTGTCGCTGAAGCTGCTCCTCTGTCTAGAGATGACACTGTTTAGTGGATACAGTGGATTTTCCATAATTGATAGGAGCCTGCTGAGTGCCCGTCGCTCTGCCACAGATGTCAAACTGTCCAGCTCCATGCCAACAATAGAGCCTGCCTTCCTCACCAGTTTGTCCAGGCGTGAGGCGTCTTTCTGCTTAATGCTGCCTCCCCAGCACACCACTGCGTAGAAGAGGGCGCTCGCCACAACCGTCTGATAGAACATCTGCAGCACCTTATTGCAGATGTTGAAGGACGCCAGCCTTCTAAGGAAGTATAGCCGGCTCTGTCCTTTCTTACACAGAGCATCAGTATTGGCAGTCCAGTCTAATTTATCATCCAGCTGCACTCCCAGGTATTTATAGGTCTGCAAATGTAGGGTTGCAATCTCTGGGTGATGAGTGAAAAAAATGAGGATCCTGTGCCTCGTGCTGTGGTGGGCTGAGGACATCATCAATATGGGCGGAGCAGCTGTTCTGGTGGAGCCACTGGAAGACTTCAGGAGGTCAGTGGTGTATATGTGCTGTATGTGAACCTTTAATCTGATTTGATTTACTTTGTTGATCCCCAAGGGGTAATTGGTAGAACTTTTTCAAAAATCTCTGCACACTCAGGAAAGTCCTAAAGATCTGAAGAGTGTGAATGTTATCTAGTTGTGTTAAAAGGAGCTTGTGCTGATCAAGTAACTGCAGGCCAGCAAGCCTAACGTACATCACACATGGCACATATCGACACTGTCCTCATGTAGGATGTGGATGGACTGTGGACAGAAGCTTCTCCTCAGCCTCTCTGAACGGCTCTTCAGTCGGCCATCGCCCTCCCTCAACACCTCTGAACACAGCACAGCGAAGAGACTTCGGCTGGCATGGCTGGTGTCTCTGATCGTTGTCTTTGCCCTGGTCCAACACCACTTGGTGCAGATGTCCTGGAAGCTGCGGAGTGCAAACCCGGTGACGCGTTCAGCTGACCTCCACACCGTTCTCTGTAGAGCCTCCTGTTACTCTTGATGGCGCACATGTAGAAGGTCTTTGGTATCTGGGTGGCGGCCTAAAATCCCTGAGGTGTCTGTGGTCGAAAAGACGTTGTACCTTCTTCACCAAGATGCCAATGTGCTTGGACCAGGTCAGGTCCTGTGTGATAATACATCTATAGAATATAATCAATGGCTACGTCTGCAGATAAGACTAAACTAGGAGGAAGGGCAGGGCAGATAATGGAGAATCGGCTAAATTGGTACAGCAGGACTCGGACAGCATTGCGGGCTTCGGCAGATGTGTGGCAGATGAAACTGAATTTAAAGGATTAAAATCTGAGATATAAATACACAGTGGGAGTCCTGAAAAGTGAAAATACCCATAATGAGACAGACCTGGGGGTCTTAGTGGACTTGTTACTATCTACATACATATTGTGCCCACAAGGGGGTGCCACTTAGCCCTGAAGACATGACACAGCTCCACCAAACTCAGTTTGTCTCTTATTACCCAGAGACATGTGCACAAGCTTTTTAAGATCAACCCAATAATGTTCCAGTCATTAATAAAGTTCCTCCTTCTCTTCCGACACTTTCCAGTCAGGGTTGCCATTCCGTACCACAATATCCAGACAACCCTGCAAGTGTCCATACTGGGCCCCAACCAGCAGATCCCAGCCACCTCTCGATCAAAGGATGAATTGTTCAGAAGATCCACTTTTCCGTTGTCCATCCATTATCAGGTCATCCCAAGTGGGACAGAAACTGGGGACCACCCTGGCCGTGTTGTGTCTCCATTCTTGTACCCCATCCTTTACAGCCCCAGTCGGAATGTCAGTCCATCTGACCCGGCACTTACAGTGTATAAGCCGCAGTGACACATTGACTGGCATTGACTCCTCACAACTTCTCTCTAAACCCAACCAGCATGGCTTCAAAGTATGGGATTACTTCAAGGGGGTGGATGGGCACTCTAGACCGGGGTGGGCAATGTCAGTTCCGGAGGGCTGCAGGTTTTCGTTCCAACACAAATTCCTTAATTAGAAACCAATCCTTACCAATCTCAGACTTTATTTCATTTTATGACTTGTTAGTCTGCAATGTTAGCTTCTTGTATCGTAGATTCTCTCCTTCTCAAGGACATCATCCAAATGAGTTGAAGCCTAAAACGGATCATTTTCAGTCCATCACATTCTTCTCTTAAGTGTCTTATTAAACTAGTATGAAACTACACAGGTGTGAATGGAAACCAGTGTGATATTTGCCCGGACACCACCAGTCAGAGACCACATCTTTATCAAGAATGCCTTTTATTTTGTCTTCCACAACAACACAAGTCACAGTCCCGCACACCAACACAGTGCCTCTAGCCCCAGTCACCTTTCTCCTGGGCCTTCTCTCTCTTTGTCCCTGGGCCACCTGCACTCTCTCTCCAGGAACTTCGTCCTGCTCCTGCTCCCGACTCCAGCTCACTGACAGGAGGGAGGCGGCTCCCTTTATCCTCACCCGGATGAGCTCCAGGTGTTCTACCTGACGTCACGTCCTGGTGTGGCGGAAGCATCAGGAGAGCACCCGTAAGCACTCCGGGTGACCCTGGAAGCATCGTCCTCCATGGGTGTGGTGGAAGTGAATAAATCCCGGGCTCCATGAGGCTCAGGGCACCCCCTGGCGGTGACCAGAGGCCCCAGCGGTCTTGAGCCTCCCTGCTCCCCTTCCGTGGGCCTCTTCTACTCCAGGGCGGTTGCCCCCTCGTGGCCTGGAGGATAAATAAGCCATGCCCCAGTCCTTCCAGGCGTCCCGGCCGGGTCTGACCCCTAACCGCGTACCACACCAATTAAATGGTAAACTGCCGGCTCCTTTGCCATTTACATCTTATTGCTAATAAGGAGCCATTAAACACAGTAAACGCAGCTGATTACGACTGAAATAAGCAGTTAAGAGTGGGAAACCTTAACAAGCGAGACCACTGAAATGAAGGGTCAAGATGTCACTTCAGCAATAAGAGCTTCATCACCAATAATTGACTCCTCACTAAGAAACTGGGTTGGAAAAAAAACCTGCAGCCACTGCAGCCCTCCAGGACCGACATGGCCCACCCCTGCTGTTATTTACATATCCTACTTGTGTATTTTTATGAGCGTCTTTGTACCATCTGAAGGGTAGGCCGACATTAAACAAAGTTAAGTTGTTTTCTCCTACGTGATTTCTTACTGCCGTATCACTAGGGAGGGGGATCATCTATACAGATTTGGTTACGTCACACGCCGCAATCACAAAAGAACTCATTGCCAGGGAGCGAGCGCCCCCTGCAGGACACACCCTGCCACTCTGAGTCCTCTTGGATATAATCAAGTGAACGCTTCACTGTGGCACTTTGGCTCCTAATTGAGCACAGTGGGCACCCGCATTGCTTACTTACTAGCTGGTCATTTCTTTATGCCAAAAGACAAAGACAAATGCGAGAGTTGTTAAGGTGTTCACACAAGTCTGAAGCCCACCAATTCATGCAGCAGTCATTTCCACTCCCTGACATGCTGATAAAGACGTGAGTCATATATTCATAGACTTTGGGTTTGAAGAATTGACTGCAGTGGGTTTGTATTTGACGCTCTTTCTCTTCTGCTTGGTGATTTTTTATTCGATGGTCTGTCAAGACGGACTCTGTTGTCATGTATCAGGTTGAAGTTATGCGTATTTTATGCTTTATTGTTGTTTTTGTTCATTTTGAATTATTATTTCTATGTGTTATTTCTTTTGGCTTTAAATGCCATATGCTAATTGTGTAGTGCCACTTTAAATGTGCTTATGTTCCCTCTTTTCTTTGAGGTTGGCGCTCCAACAGGCGGGGTCACCCTGACATCACCCCTTGAGCCAGCTTGCTACTATTTAAGAGGCTGAGAAGGCTCAGCAGTCGGAGTCATTCGTCGATGGTGGAGTGTGTTGAGTATCGTATTTCCTGTTGTTGGATTTCTGTGGTTTTCGTCGTTCCTCATTTTGTTTTAAGGATTCTGCTCTTAGGATTTCGTATTGGGTGTTTGATTGCCTTTTAGACAAACTCATTTGTCCCTCTTTTGATAATTTATGTGTTTTTTGCTTTCTTCTATAAATCCTTTTATTTATAAAGATTCTTTGTTTCCCCTTCTGTTCACGCTGAGGGTTTATAGTTTTCTTTCCTCTTGTGGGGCTTACTCTTCATTCTGGGACTATTATAGTGGTTTTGTCAGCTGCCCATTTTTGGGCCTGCTCCAACTGAAGCCAGCAGGAAGCCTTGGGGGCTCGGCTGAGGTCAAGGTTGCCTCCATTGGGTAGGCCAGGTAGGTTTCTGGCCTGCTCCCTGGCTTGTTTTTGGAGGTCTTGCCTTATTCTGTTTATTTTACAATAGCAGAAATGGCCAATAGATCAGACCTTTGAGGAAAGCCACGCTCTGTACATTAATGTGTGTTGTTGTCTCACGATGTGCTGATAAAGGCTGAGCCGTCTTTATGTGTGCCTCTTAACTTCTTCACTCCCATCAGATATTTTATTAGAAGATAAGCTTTTTAAAACATTTGTCCTTCTGAGCGAATGAGACATTTCAAGTGGCAGCTGCTGCTTCTATGCAATAGTAAAACTTGCTATAAAATCCAAAGTCTTGCCTAATTTACTTAACTATTACCCCATCGTAAATGTCGTTAACCTTTTTATTTCTGTAAAATATTAACAAAGTGCAGAAGGAAGACAGACAAGAAAAACATCTGGGAAGCAGCCAGTTTATTTCATGACTGAGATGCACTACACACAGCCAGGCCGTTCTATAATTTCAATTCTCATTTCTGACTTTAAAAAGTAAAAACTTCAGGCAAGAGCAGACGCCAACAGGCATGTCCACCAGGGCGGGAGCTGTTCCTTGTCGGGTAGTTGGCTTTGGCTTCTACATTTTCACCACTGTGCGAATGCTAAAACAGGAGAAGCAGGAGACACCATGAGAACGTTAGCATGTGAAGCGTTGAGAAGAACAAGTTGAGCCTCGCTAGGCCCCTCGGAGGTAGCCCACCATTTAGGACCCAGCTTTATGTTTACTGCAGTAACATTACCGGCATTATTATGAAGCTCTAATGGACACCTCGATACACGTCAGACAAGTTCTACTAGTGCTGTGCCACAAAGTGCTGTGACAAAGTGTTTGCCCCCTCCTAACCGCTCCTGTTTCTGCATATTTGACACAACAAATGGCCTCAGACCTTTAGAAAGAAGAGTGTTACAGAAAGGGAACCCGAGGGGAAACACAGTACAGATTTAAATCAGGACTTTCTTCATTTAAGGAACAAAGTCATCCAACACCCCTTCACCCATTAGAGGTCATGACCGCCATACTAGGTTACAACACCTTCCTATAATTTGCTGTCAGTCTTTAATGTCTCCCACTCCTCTTTGCAGAACGTCTTCGATTGAGACACGGTAGTAGGTTTGTGAGCATCAACTGTTTGATTCAGGACCTCTCTATTGGGTCCAAGTCTGGACTTTGACAGCTCACTCCAGAACGTGTCCATTTGCTTTTGTGTTGTCCAGCTGCATAAGCCAATAACGCTTCAGCTGTAGGTCACACGCAGACGAGTGGACTTTCTCCTTAAGTGCACAATTCATGGCTCCTTCAATAACAGCAAGTGTTTTAAAGCACCCCCACACCATCACCGTCATGATGTTCTTACTGTCAAATGCATAGTCCAAACAGGTCCACTTTTGACTCATCACTCACTATTCTAAAAGTCTTGGGATCATTCCAATGTTTTGTTGCACTGATGTTACTTTGCCCTTCTTCTCTCCCATTTTCCCTCAGTCTCTTTCTTATTGTGGCTTCCTGAACGGTGACCTTAGCGGAGGCTACATGGACCTGCTGTCCTTTGGATGTTCTGGGATCCTCTGTGACTTCTTGAACATGTTATTGCTGTGCCCCTGCGGTCATTTTGGTATGACACTTATCTCTCCTTTCAGATGATTATTAGTAGAAGATCAGTTCTACCATTTCTCTTCTCATTAGCAGAAAAGAATGACCTCTCTGTTCTAACGTCCTCATAGTTGAAAACCCAGAGATATTTTTCTCCACCCAAAATCTCGATATCACACAATCCTGGACGCCTTTTTGTTCCAGCAGGCGACTGTCCCACTACTCATATCTTAGCTTTCCTTGACAGTAATGAGACTGCTGGCTGAAGGTCTCCTTTCAAACTTGCTCTCCATTTGTCTGACAGCTGTGGGTTTCATGGTTTCTGTACACAGTCGTTCCTGTGCCTATGAAAAGATGCATCGACAATTGTTGTGGTGCCAGCTACAGAATCTCATTAATGATCTTACTGGTTAACATCCATCGCTCAGGTTTACAGTCGACGTTTCACATTGGATTGAGTAACTAAGGGGGGCAATTACCTCTTGACACGGTCAGTCCAGGTGTTGGGTTACTTTATAGCTTAAATATACTGCATTGTATTAAGGAGCCATTTAGAAATGGTGTTGTATGTTTACTCTCCTTCCTTTTGTCTAATGTGACATTTTTTTCTAAAGATCTGAAGCCATTCATTGGAACAAACACTGAGCACATCAGGAAGGAAGCAAACACTTCTTCACCGCAGTGTATATGAAGATCTGCAAGTTGTTCACAAGGAGGTGCGTTTTAGGTGCTGGGACTCGTTCCTTATCTCGAAAGGTGAAGGCTCCTTTGTGACTTACCTTTTCCCAGCAGTCATCAGGGTAAAGGCCTCGTTGATTTTGTCCAAGGTGAGGCTGTGTGTGATGAACTCATCCAGCTTGATCTTCTTTGCCATGTAGTCTGACACCAGCTTCGGGACACTCTCCACACTTTTCCACCCTAAGATTGAATCGCAGTTTTCATTGCTCACTTCTGCTGTTCTTATTTATAGTGCCAATGGCAGGAAAAGAACGATACAAGTAACAGTCTCGCAGACAAAGTAACGTCAGCGTGAAACTTTACCTCCAAAAAACGTCCCCTTCCAGGTGCGGCCAGCGATAAGTTGCAGGGGCCTTGTTGAAACATCTGCCACATCAGTCCAGCCCACAATGATTCCTGTTCCCCAGCCTTTGTGACACGATTCAAGGGCGTTCCTCTACAAATCCAAAATGCATAAACAGAATGTTATGTCCAGAATTGAACCCTGTGTTTCTTTAAGAGTTTGTACATAGTTGATTTACTAAAAGACAAGGCAGAATGGGAATAAAGAGGCGGTGGTGAACTGGTGGTTTGTGGGATAAAGAAGGTTGAAATAAAAAAGTAAGAAAACGTTTAGGCAAAACCCGTGTGTGACGAGTTTTTGTGTCTGGATACAACACAGAGCAAAACCAAAAACAGCATCAGGGATCTCTGGTGATCAAAAAACACCTTGGACGTCGTCACTTTGTCTCATTATTACTATCAGCTGTCTTGTTACTTTGTGTTAGTAAAAATGTGTTGGCTTATTTGGCAAGAAAGTCCCCGAATGTCCCTCTATGACTCCACTAATCTCTCACCTTCACTGACCTCGCTAGTCGTTTCTGTACCACCTTTACAAATGACAGACAAAAATAAATGAACGGAACAAAACGATCAGAAACGACTGAAAACAATACACAACACGCAGGCTGATGCCACTTTCATGTTACAAAAAGTCAATCGAGCAATGGTGCCCGCTCTGCCTAGATTGGCATCAGATCATCGGTATACCCTCTGACATCATCATCATCTGATAAAATTCAGCCATAGAGATTTACACCCTGGGTACAGTGAGAGCCTCACAGCCACCTGCCGCTCATGAAGATCGACTGAAAATGGCAACACCTGAGGTTTGGAGTCAAACGACTTTGAGGAGAGAAAGGCACACGTGGGGGCACACATCAGAAGGGGGCACAATATCAGAAGGACTGCCGACATCACGGACACACGGGAAGGTCGGCAGTAAAAAGAAGACAGTGGTGAATAAAGGGCATCGTGAATTAAAAGAATACAAGATGATAAAACATTTCACATCATCTAAACAAATGTGTTCTGCTAGTTAAAGTGGTAGGAGCTCTGATGAGTAACCAGAAGTTGAAAAGAACTGAAAAACTGAGAATACGGCCAATTCACAAGACAAAAATACAAGCGTGAGCCGTGACCAGAGACCGGCTTTAGAAAAGGGCATTTCTTTGACAAAATGGTTTTGGAATCCGCCAACTCGGATAAGGAAGTGAACCTCTCAGGCGACCATTAAACACATCGAGTCGTTCATGAAGTCTGTTAAGGCGGCAGCCACCCTGATGACAGAGGAGCAGAATGGTGACGATCGTAATTAAACAAAATAGCAGCAAGAATGGCGCTAATTAAATAGCAAAAATAAAAGTAAGCTTCTCTTTGAAAAACTCTTGAAAGATTTACAATCTGCATCCAAAAAAAAAACAAATACGTGTAAGAACTGTGAAAGTAACAAAGAAAAAATGAAATAAGTAGTTTGACCTCAACAGAATCTAAAACTCAAAAGCAAGTGACAAAATAAATTTGACACACTAAAAAACAAAGAAATGTGAAGCAATGAGAATCTGAACGTCCAAAAAGAAAACCAGAAAGACGCCAAACAATCCCAACAGGAATCGGCAGAGCAGATAAGAGAGGGAATGAGGAGGTGAACAGTTGACACTGGACATTGTGTTTGACACGTCATGCAGAGGTGAGCACAAATTCCCTGAATGTTCACTTAAATCCTGATTTTAGAAATGAGATTGCTGACCCGGTGAATCTTTAAATTAATTTTGGTTAATCTACAAAGACAGCCATTAAAAGCTTTTCCAATATGGCGAGAGAAGAACCCTTCACTGTGGCTCCCTCCTTTCACTACTCCATTATTTGTCTCTTAATCCAATCACTGCTGGGCTTCGTTTGAGATATTAATTAAGGGGAATGACGTTCAGGCTGACATCACCATCATGCTTCTCAAACGAGGTTTATCTGTACTTACCATAACCTGAACGTTGCCGACACACTCAAAGGAGAAGTCCACCCCTCCATTGGTCATCTCACTCAGCACCTGCTGGATGGGCTTGTCGTAATCCTTGGGGTTGACAAACTCTGTCGCGCCAAATACCTTTGCTATGTTGAACTTGTCCTTGTTGACGTCCACTGCAATGATTCGAGATGCCCCGGCCACCTTGCAGCCCATGACGGCCGCCAGGCCCACGGCACCAAGGCCAAACACGGCACAGGTAGAGCCTGGTTCGACCTGCAGCAGTGCAAGAAGAAGGAGAGGGAGAGATTAAGGCGATGGCATCGGATGTTCCTTCATCTTCCTCCTTATTCTTCTTAAACGTTTTTCTTGTTTTGTGTCTGGTGCCCTGGTGAAAGTTAAACAATTGTTCTAATGTCATGTTCAGTCTCAAGCAGAAGACACTGGATGGGCCTCTCATCACAGTCTTCAAAATTGTCATTGGCATCAATGGAGTGGATCAGCTAAATAGTGAGCCTGCACCAGTGGACGTTAAGAGGAAGGGCACTTAAAACTGAAAACAGGAAGCACTTCTTTACAAAAAGAGTTGTGGGAATTTGGAATGAACCACAAAGTCACGGTGTTGAAGTAGAAATCTAAGGAGTGTGTGGATGAGACATTGGGACATTTCAGTTATGAGCTAAACAAACAAGTGACAAATGGGCTGAATGGCCTCCTCTCTTTTGCTAAGTATTGCACGTTTTAGTCCATCAGGTTTACGAAGAAATTTTATGAGGCCTTGTGTGATCTGCTAATGATGAAGTGGAGGGTCAGAAAGGACATTCTGAAACCAACCTTTCAGTCAAATCACATAATGAAGACTAAATGCTGACCTTGGCCGTGTTGAGGGCAGCTCCGTATCCGGTGGAAATGCCACAACCCAACAGGCAGACTTTATCAAGAGGAGCTGCGTCATTGATCTTGGTGACGGCGATCTCCTGGACAACCGTGTACTCGGAGAAAGTGCTTGTCCCCATGAACTGAAGGATGGGCTTGCCCTTGCAGGAGAACCGGGTGATAGGGTCAGACATCACGTCGTATCGCTCGTCAGACCTGTAAGGTACAAGTGAACAGCACTCGGTAACTCTTTGCCATTTTTGTTTTGCCTGCTGTGCAAGTTTAGACGCAAAGCCAGGGGTTTCTGTGAAGATAGGAGGGCATAATGTATCAGTGTCTTCAGCTACGCATTGACCTTGTCTTGTCAGACACACAGTATACTCGTGCGAGTGCTGTGACCAAAGTCATGGCCTTAGGACTCCTTGGCTGGCTTCCTGTCACTCCCGAGACCTCTGAAGTTAGACTTCTTACCTTGTGCAAATGTGGAAAGCTCTCTCCATGTGTCTACATCCTCACTGACCTCCATGTCTTCAGGATTACTCCTCCCTGTTGCTTCCCTGCCTTTCAGTCCACAATGGCCTTCTGTGTCATTTATCCAGCATTCTTCACATCGCAGCCTCACACTCACGCCTAAACCTGACTTGACCTTCTCCTCGCTCACAACTGTCTGTAACTTCAGAACAGCTTTGTCATTACCAAAGGTGCCATGCACTCAAGTGTATATTGACTCGGGCATGAAGTATGAAATGAGCGTGTATTCACGGCGTGAGCCTTCTCACCATGGCGTGAACATCACCGTTACAACACACCAGCATGGACTCGCTCCTCAAAGACTTACCAGCTCTTCTCACATAGGTTGGTTTTGGGGTTCACACAGAACTTGCATTCTCCACACTGGGAAACAAAAAGAGGGATGACATGGTCACCTGGGGAAAGAAACAAAAGGAATGAGCTGAAGGAGCTCAAACGGCAGACGATGTGCTGGACACAATAGTCACGCTGGGCTCATGTCGGCACGTGTAGGATGTGAAGTCCTAGTAAGCATCTCATTCCTTAAATGGAGTAGGTGATGGATTACAGATGTCTGAGATGTTCCAGTGGCCTAGGGAGGGACAAGCAGACTTGTACTACTGGTCACTGCAATTGAGTTGGGGCTGAATACGATTGGTGTGAAGCAGGGAGGTGGCTTATCCCCATTGGTCCAGAGGTACATCAGGGAAGCTGGACTAAAGTAAAGACAGGGTAACAAACAGATCTCGACTTCTGTCATTTTCCATCCATAGAGGAGGCTGAGTTATCGCTCACTCCATTCAGGCCCCTCGCCGAGCCCACAGCTAATCGAGCAGTGAGCCATCTATAGCTTATTATCAGCTGGCTTGATGATTTACCCAGCACTCCTTGTAGTCTGCTTCTTTATAGTTTGGGAGTATTGTCTGTAACTCATAAAGAATTGTGTGCATCTCTCCTGCCTCTTCTTGTACTCCGGCTAATGACCTGGAGTTGTAGGCATAAAAGAAGAGGGGATGTGGTGAAACTCGGTACCTGGCAGGGTGGTAGGAGTACGAGATTGAAGACATTTGGTTAAGGAGCAAGCTTTAGAATTGAAGACAGGACTCTTGGCCAGTCAATGAGGAGGATAGGTGGGAATTTAATTCAGACTCTTGGTATTTCATATAGCGCCTTTCAAAATACATAAAGTTCATGATAATAAAAATGCATTGCAAAAAGATGAAGTGCTAAAGCATATCGTTTGGAGAGCTCCTCCATACACACGTCCTCGCCGTGTCTTAGAAAGGTCAAGTCCATAGCACTGGATGTTTCACACAGAGAGCAGATAGAAACACCAGAAGTGAATGAGAAGTTCAGATTTTAGGCCACATTGGATTCTACATTAGAATCTTTGTTATGGAAAGTCAGAAGCCATGGATGGTGCTGGAGCAGAGCCTACAAACCTCTACCTTACAGCACCAGTGGGCAAAGTCAGCTGAGGAGAGTCCAGCAAGCCGGCCTGGCCATGAAGACGGACTTACTAACTCACCCGGTTTGAATTTGGTGACTCCTGGGCCAACGCTCTCCACAATGCCAGCACCTTCATGTCCCAGAACTGCTGGGAAACCCCCTTTTGGTCCACCTTCATACAGGAAGTACAGGTCAGTGTGACAGACCCCCGTAGCGATGACCTGAATGGTGAAACAAATACAAGCTGAATTAGAATATGACTAACGACTTGTAACCCTGGCACAAATAAAATAAATTGAAGTTTACAGGTCCTTCCTATGGCACACCTCACCACTCTCTGGTGCCATCATCAGTGACCAACCTGGAAACTCCTGCCAGCCTTCCCTGAAGTAATTAGCTTGACTGCATCACCCAGTAGTTGCTGAACTTACAGGCTTATCAGGTCCTTGTTGTCAGGTGCGCTAGTGAAAGTCTTACCTGCATGTGTGAATTCACATGAAACACGCCGCTGTTCTCAGACACCATCATCAGTGAGAAGAACAACCTGACCTGGAAAATCTCAGAAGACAGAATATGGCGCCATCTACCATTAGGAGAGGCTGGAGGTCCTGAGAATGTCAGGCAAACATTGAAGATTTGCACACACATAGAATAAAGGAAATGAAGAATGATAGCAACAGAATAATAGGTGGGTACTCTACAGTGGAGACAGAATTTCTTAAAGAACAAAAGTTCAAAGAGCAGAGCTGGCAGCGGACTGAAAAAGAGACTGGTGGGGGCAGCGCTGTCAGTTTGGCCACAACAGCCACAGAAAAGAAAAGCCACCACCTCCTGGTGATTTCTGGGAGCTGTCAGTGAATGTGCATGCAAAGAGAGTGAGGCTGCCCACCATCTCGTGACCACGTCAGGCTGAGCAGATCAATTGTCCTGCTAGCAAAGTCATAACCATTAGAGCGCAGAACCCGATCATCTGAAAGAGCCCATCCACACACGTCCTGTCAGTTTCTAGGAAACGTGAAGTCTGTGTCACCGAGAGCAGAAAGGAGCACCTGAAGTGAAAGAAGAGCGCTCAGAGCAACCCAAAGTGACCTCCAAATGAGAGTCAGAAGCCAATGAACCATCGCTGTGGAGTATCCTGTTTAAGACCTTTGCAGGCTGTCTTGAGAATTAAGTGTGCAGTAGCCGGTAACAAAGATATGGGGGATATGGAGGCTTGTGGTCTTCTGCAGTTATAATCCTGACTTCAGGTAAGGAAGACAGAAGTTTGGAGAGAAACTCACTGATGATGATGATGGTGGGTGGCAATGTGTGACATGTGCATTTAAGAATGTCAGTGGACTCTGAACACGACACAATAAGGACCCATGAACATGCCGATCTAATGGTGCCTTTTGTGTCTCTCTGTATCGGGGTAGGGCACCTCTCCTTACTGACGCTCCTTCCACATGGTGGTGAGGTGTGGCATGCTGATTAGCACTCCTGACCACAGGGACCCTCGTAAGAGTTTAACAGCCACCAGAGGGCGATGTAGTCAGGTATTTCAGGGTAAGGTGGTCGCTTCAGGTCAGGTAGTTGTACACCCCACAGAGTGTGACGTGCTGCAGATCGATTAGCATGTCACTCGACTCCACACACACGATTGTGTAGTCCTCTAAAGAGAGAGCTCTGAGAGTGCCTCTCATGTCAAACTGTCAGTTATATAGTGCCTTTCATATCTGTCTGTCTGTCTGTCCGTCTATCTATCTGGAAGACGGAGGCTTCAAGGACAGGGAGTTCTGTTCACTCATCACGGCACCACAGAGTGTGACGTGTCGTATGTTGATTAGCACATGCAGGTCAGAATTTCACTGGATTCTGTACATGGGACAATAATGAGAAGACAAATCTGTTATCTAGTGCCTTTCAGATCTGCCTGTTATTAATCATGGCACCAGACAGCACAATGAGGTCCCTTAAAAATAATGACAATAGGGATAATACATTATATTGATATAGCGCCTTTCCCATGAGCCTTTGAACTCCTACAAGTGTAACTAACCAAGCGTAGACGGACTGGCTGACTGCAGTTCAATAAGCCCGACTGAGAGTCGTTCACATGGCATCTCGGTGAAGACCTCACCACTTAGACTTCAGGGATGTACAGGAGTTATGGCCGGCCTTTCTGACCCCATTCAGAGGTTTACAGACTCACAAGCACAGGAGGAAAGGCGACACCTAAAGCTGATTTCAGTAGACATGAGGAGACATTGATGTGCTGAGGACAGGCCCGTTAATAGGGCGAGGGTCGTGGACGCACTTTACCGTGTTTTGTCTTCACAGTTCTTACCATGGATGCAGTTCTTTTAAGTCAATGCTGAATGATGTACTCAAGGATAGCAGTAGGAATGAAGGAGAACCGCAGAGAAGATGGAGGGCAGGAAGCACAAAGTGTTATGGGAATCGGGGACAAACTAGCAAGTCATGGAGCAGAAGCAGAACCCTGGACACACATTAAGCAGGCTCTGAAGAGACAGGAGGCCATCTTAGCTGTCAGCCACACAGACAAACTGAAGGGCCTCCTCTCACTTGTCACATCTCTTTTTAAGTTTTACCTTTATGCGAACTTCATGGGCCTCTGGTGGTGCCACCTCGATCTCCTCGATGCTCAGGGGTTTGGCCGGCTCCCAGGCTACGGCTGCCTTGCATTTGATGACCTGTGGGCGAGCAGAGCCGAGTTTTACTTCACAGCATATGAAAGTTGTCCTTTACTCTCCTGTCACCTTTGTGCCTGATTGTCACTGAGAGACAAGCTTTGGTCATTTTCAAAATTAAACAGAATGTTGGCTCAGAGGTTGTGGTCGGCGCCATTTTTCAGATTAAGTAAAGGTAAAGACTGCGGTTGGAAAGTGGCCAGCGCTGAATCTGCTCTTTCTAATAAACGCTTGGCCACTGTTCACTTGTCCTGACGTGAGCCTTTCCAGCTGCCGCAGGAATGTGTGGGAAGAGCAGCGTCTGCAGCGAGAAGAGGCGCTTTACTGAATTCTAATGCCACCGCCTCACGGACCTGACGTGAGGGAGTCTCACATGGCACGCGTTCATCGGCTTTAAAAGGAAAGTGTCCAAGTGGAAACCCCTTTGAATCTCTCATACGGGATACATGGACATGAAGACGAGTCCCCGTACTGCTGCCCAGGGCTGATCAGCATAGATATGTAAAGCTACACCACGAGGGGGCAGCCCACACCCCAAACCAAATCCCACCACCAGCCGTTTCCTCCTCTCCGATTCTCACTTGCCTGGCTGACGTCGAGGGGGAGATGAAACCAGGAAAGTGGGAGCCTCCTTCAGGCGGCACCCAAGACCCCCAACACGGCTGCAAATATGACTTCACGCAGCCCTTTGGGTGTCCAAATGGGCACTACGCCAAAGGCAGGCACCAGCTGGGTAAGGGGTTACCTTCCATCCCCACCTTCCTTTACAAAGTGAATCTGAAATTACATGGTGGGCACAGAATGTGTTATCAGCAGTGGGCGTTGGCAGTCTCAGGCTAATCTGTTACATGGGGTAATTGGGGGCCGTGCCCCTCTACATGCTCTGGTTATTACAGAAGTGGTGCCCACAGAGGAATTGCACTCGAAATGCCAGAGGGCATGGCTGCAGGCACTTTAACTTTGTTCATCTGGCATGAGGCTGCCTCAGGTGGACATTTGTGGAGGACTCCCCAGCCCAGAAGTGACACTGTGACAGGTGGTAATGCCACCCCGCAGCCAGGATTTGGATAGCGGAGTACAGCAGCGGTGATGCTAAAACATTCATTTCACTGTCAATTTCACAAATCACTAACGAGTGTTTTTAGGGGGGCTTTTTTATAGTAGCTCCCCTTTTCACACTTCCATGATCACCCGTGTTCTCTTTTTGCCAGTTGTTCACGTCGCCCCAGAGGTGCAGCACATATTTCATGAAATGCTGCATGTTCTCCACATGAAGACTCAGCAACACACACGTTCTGAGACCCTCTTCAGGAAAAGTCACTCACCACCAGGACCACCCCACCCCAGCCCAGCCTTTCTGTTCCATGACTCCGCCAGATGAGGTTCAGGGTGTGCGGACACTGAGCGCCGTGGAGCTTCGAGATCCTTTTCTGTTTCACTAAATAAAGTCCCCCTGCACCAGGAGAACATGTCAGTGACAAGCTCAGCGCAGCGGATTTGCCTACTGGGCAGACATTCTGCATTTTGAGTTGTCCACCCAAATCTCAATGACCTGCGGCTGAGCTGGCCTGGTCCACCGTGGTGGTCTCCTGCTCCACACTCGCTGCTCTTGGGGTGACCCTGGATCAGATGAAGCAGGTGGCTCAGGTTGTGTTCTTATGGGCTGTAAAATGAAGAGGAGCATCAGGGATGTTGGAGAAGATTTCTCAAAGGTTCTTGTCATCCTGAGCGGGCTTTGACTCTGCATGTCTGCTGTTTTAGTTCTTCGAGGTTTAAAGAAAAAGGAATGAAGGCTGGAGACTCAACATCTCAACCATGTGGCTTTCATCAGGTGGGTCACTGAAGAGAAAGGAGCAGGTGACAAATAGCAAGCCGAGGCAGAGGAGAGGAGTGAAAGGCCACCAGAGAAGATGAAGGGACAACTCAAACATTAGTCGGCCATTTTCTGTCCTTTGATGCACATCACCTTTGTTTCAGGTTTGCCGTGTCAGACGTGTGTGACCTCAAAGTACTGAGGAGACAATTAAGTGCACTCCTGCCATTACTGACTCCTTCTCTTTTTCCACCCCTGACCAGGGACAGCCAAAAGGACAGTGATGTCACTTGGTCGATGACGATGTAAGTGCCCCCTCTTCTGTGTCTACTGCCTTATAATGATGGATCAAGTTGGAAGTTGGCGTTGACTCGAGAAGCCGCGACTCTGAGGCTTTGCTACTCTACAGGTCAGAATTGACGGACCCTGCTGGTCCACTTCACTCACCTTAGAAACCTTTCATTGATTTATTTTTATTTCCCATCTTTAAATGGGGTAGTCGTGCGGACACCCCAAAACTTCATCTTGTTTTCACCCCCAATGAAGACCCAGAATGAGCCACCAGCCCAGGACCACCTGCCTGCACTTTTGTGAATGTCTGTGACTGTCATAAAGGAGCGAGCAGCAGAGAGATGTCTGTGGAAGAGCTGAGGAGAGATCATCGAACCCGGTGCACATGTCACACACGTCACACACACGTCACACACCGCGGTATGTCTTACACTAAATCTTCACATTGATGGCCATCCTCAAGGTCACACAAAGGTCTCATCGTGAAGGCCACTTCTGCTGATGGTCACCCTGTCAGCTCCAGTCTGCTCATCGGACACTCGGGTGTCTCTGAACATTCTGACCTGTCACTTGTCACCTGATGTCAAATCAGTCCGCTGTCACTCCATGAACCTGAAGAACGTCTCCGTGCTCACATCACTCCTCACGCTTTCTCTGTGGCATCACGTCAGGGTCCCCCCGTGTCTGGTAATCTCCCGTCAGATTCCGTGTTGCTGCTCACTTGTAAAGCTTGCTGTGCTTTTGGACCTCGACCTCGAGTGGTCTTTTTATTCCTCACAATCCCCTGGCTGCTCCAACCACAAAGATCAGGATGCCTTGATTTCCCCAGAATGAAAACCCACCAATTAAACCTGTGCTTGTAGCGCGCTGCACGGTGGTCCGACATTCAGACGCAGTGGGGACGTGTGATTGATTATGAGAGTCAGTTTTTGAAATCCATCCATCTGAGCATTTTCTGAACCTGTTCAGCTGGAGCCCCCCAGTGTGAGAGAATATGGGGTCCCATCAAGGGATCATATACTGTAGCTTTGTAGAGTGCAGTACACGTTAAGAAGAAATATGAAGCACTTGTCTTAGAAATAGCATGAAGAGACATGCAGTGGGTGGGTACACAGATAAGGGGGTCCGAGAACTGACTGAGTGCCACATGCACAGGGGGACCTGCCAGCTTTCATGTCCAAACAGCAAGGCACGAGCTGAATGTGCGAAGTGTTTACTAAAGACGTGGATGTAGCAGAAGGAGACCCCTATATTGGGGCTTACTGTGGGTGTGTCGGCCAACGAGCCAATCAGAGTCAGCGTTCATGCGCCACTGTTACGTGACGTCACTTATCTACAGACAGCTCTATGGAGCTCTCCATCTTTACGTGGTGACCATTCTGCATGGCCCTCTACATGATGAGAAAGATGGCACCCACAAGCCTGACTACTGGCTTAATTAAATGGCCTTGGGGTAACGAGCACCCCCTGGACAGGGCGCCATAATCCAAAGTGACCCCCTCTTTGTTTAAAGTTGCTATTCTGTCATTTTACATTTGTGTCAATTATATTTGTCCCATTCAAAGTTTTCTTTTTTGCCCATCCTTGTCACTGGCATGTTGGACTGGCATGACTTGGGGTTTATCTGTTAAGCTGCTTTTATAAACTGAATTTGATTGTCCAAAGCGACTTACAGATGAGGTTAGCATAAGAGGGTCACTTAGGGGTGACTGGGGCTGAGTCACACAATCGAGCACAGTGGGCATCGGAGCCCACAGATGAGCAGCCAGCAGGCCAACTCAAGTCCACCTGACCTGAGGTAGACAAACGGTGCCAGTGTGGGTGCCATTGTGCTTTGTGGACCCCTTGATGCACACATTAAGACAAGAAGCCTAAAGAGGCATCACTGACCCCACAAAGACATCTAGATGAACTGGGGACACTCAGGGGCCGGGCAGCTGCAGACATCATGGTGACAGCCCACCCTGACTGCAGTTGTGCTCCCTTCTCTGTTTGTGTTGGTCAGAGATGGCACATCTCATGACAGCCAATGCCAAGAAGTCGTGACCATAATTCCGGGTGGTGACTTCTGAAGGGGACATGATGTCACAGCTCACTGGGTGCTCTTCTCTAGTATGTGATGCCCTGTGAGAGTTGTAGAGATGTGACTCCCCCTTACATGGTGCCCCATTCTGAGCACAGCATGCAGACGTCATTAATTTCACAAACTAATTACAACCAAATAGCCAAGGAGCCCCTGGAGATGCCACTGCACAGTCAGTAGTTGCCAGCATATCAGTGGCACTAACTGCTGATGATGGGCACTCAAAACAAAAGCTCAGCCCACCGAGAGCCTCCTGTCTCCCGAGAGTGTGGAGATAGCAGGCGCAGACCCCTCTGCTCACCTACACCCAAAGTGTTCAAACTCGGAATGTCAGCTCGAGGATCCTGGCACATTTGTCAGACTCGGACGGCTGAAGGCACAAGCAGAAGAAGAAGAGGGACGTACCTTGCCAGCAGTTGCCATGATCAATTCTGTCTGAAGGTGGGAGAAGGAAAAAGCAGCTGGAGGCGGGCATTGGCATTTATAGAGCAGATCGAGTCGGGCTGATGCTGGGAAGGCGGAGCCTCAGACTGGCGTGGCGCCCACTGCCTATCAGCCTGGGTCAACAGAGCGGCAGCAGCAGGATGGGAGTGGAGGCGGAGGCCACGTTTAAGGGCAGCTCTCCATCTTCTGTCTCATCTGGGGTCCATTAGAGGGGATGAGGGCTCAGCTTGAGATTTAAGGCTTCAGCTGACACACGCCGAGTGAAGACTACGCACCTCTCTTTTATATAGCGCCTTATCTGCAGACAGCGGCTCAGTGCAATGTCTCCATTTGTCTTTTTCAGGATGAGAAACCTGAACTGGCAGCCTTATGATTTCCAGTCAGGCTACTTGTCCGTTATGGCACAGTGCGGTGGGGCCACTTCAAAGACCACCTGAAGAGACCCTCCAGCCTCTGCAGTCTCATTTCTCTCGTCCTTCTCCATCCTTCTCTCCTGTCCTCCTGTCCCCTTGACCTCAGTTTGGCTCACAGATGTTATTCCTACATTGAATTACCGTCTAAGGGGGCCATAATCAGCTCTGTCTGACGTCCCTCTGCTCGCCACTCCTGCTGCCCGGGTGGCCGCAGTCCATGATGTCAAAGTCCAACTTATCGGCAAACCAGTTAATGTTCCTTCACTTCCCGTCCCCCATAAGCACCGACTGATGGCTCTGGAACACATTATGGCCACTGGGTGTCCCTGGCACGTTTCTCCACATGTTCTCATTCTGTTTTGTCCCTTTAGGCCTGTGTATGTCACTCCTTGACTTAGTTGCTCTTTTTGGATATTTTGCTAAAATGCGAATCCTTTCAGGTCGGCCCTCCATACGTCTCATCTCTTATCCTTTTCTTGATGCTAAACTTCTTCTTGATTCACAGAGGGAATCCTCTGAGGCAGAGACAAATGATACTTGGGGGTCTTCATCTTAAAAGTTATTCCATATGGAGTTCCAGCGCTGTGAAAAACTACAGGGAGACTCTAATGGGCGATGAAAACGAAATCAATACGCTGCATACCTTGATTGATGTGTGAACGATCCAATCGCATTTGGTTTTGGAACTGGTCACCTTCTTCTTGCAAACATACTGGCAGAGGGGTATCAGTGACCATCGTAGGGCTGATGGCAGCAGTTTCCTGCCCTGTGTTTCGCCATAATGGTTCCCGTGTACAAGGCTTCTTCTTGGCAGTGCTCCCCAAAGGAAGAAATCCAAAGGTGACAAGTCCAGGGAACGAGGTGCCCATAGTCCCTTTGAAATGACCCGATTAACAAAAACAGTTTGTGCCATGTGACAGGTCACCTTCTCTGATCTCGTGGTCCTCCAGTTCATTCATTTATTCATTATTTAACACCGTGAGCTTCGTTTCTGTGGATTATTAGGAATATGACAGAACTGGGGGCCCTGGCCCTTAGAATCACCCTGTGTTTGCCAAGGAGGTCATAATGGATGTCATCACATATTTAGGTAAAGAGAACCTGAGGAAACAAATGTGTGAAAAGGTAATTGCCCCCTTAGTTCCTCTCTCACACAGTCGACTAAAATTCATTGATAATTTGACCCTGCTGACTGAACGCGGCCACCTCCATCAATCCAAATCTCACATGGTGTTCAAGGCTTTGGACTTCCGACCTGAAAGTTGAGGGTTCCAATCCCGATATTGACGCTGTGTGACCCTGAACAGGTCACTTCACCTGCCTGAGCTCCCATTGGAAAAACAAAAGAAGAAATGGACCCAAGTGTGGTAACTCAGCCAAAAGTCAAAAATAAAACTGACCTCCCCAAATATTGACCCTCACTGTGATAGTGAAGGCGTCACCATAAGAACAAAAATCAAAATCCAGGAGAGATGAGGAGAAAAGTGTTTGAAACTTCCCGGAATTTATAAGGCTCCAAATGGAGAACACTGGGAACAGAATAACCAGAAGGGCACAGCGATGACTTCCAGAAGACCACAGGGCTCTGTAGCCCCTGCTGACGTCAGCATTCAGGCTCCACGATAAGAAAGAGATGGCAGAAATGTGGGAGAGGAGCAAGGCGGACATGTCTGCCATCCAAGAGGAGCATCAATGGAGGAAAACACCCGGATGTCCACCAAGTCCTTTGGAATAATGGCAGAGGTGGAACTCTTTGGGTGACATGGGGCCCCTGTGTGTGACAGTATGAATTTTAGACATACAATGAAACAATGTGGTGCTATGGTGATGGGGTGGGCTTGCTTTGACAGGCCGTCCACCCTGCAGGAACCACGAGTTGTGCACGTTGCCGGAATGTTCTTAAGGAGAACGTCCAGCCGTGTGACCTGAAGCTGAAGCGCCATTGGCTTATGCTGCAGGACAAGCAGCCAACACACAGCTGGATGGTTAGGAAGTCTTGGAGTGGCCAACTCAACGTCCTAACTTGAACACAAGAGAGAGGGGACATGAAACGAGCAGATGAAGCTCACAAAGCGCCCTGTGTGTCCGAGTTAAAGCACAGAAGGGCAGGTGCATTGAGAGGCTGAGAGCAAATTATGGGACGCTGATAAAGGTGCAGCCACTGAGTATTGGAACTGTGGGGGCCATTACTTTTTCACATGGGGGTGAGAGTTGAATACATTTGTTCCTTTAGTTAAAAAGCTCCAGTTTTAAAAAGCTAAACTGCATTGCTTGTTCCCTGGGGTTGAAGGGCTCAGGCCATTCATTGTGTCAAATATGCAAAAACAGAAGTGATTAGGAGGGGGGCAAATACTTTTTCACAGCACCATGTCTGCACCTTTGGCTAACAAGATGTCCATGAAAGCCATTGCAGGCTGGTCTGCCGCTCTTCAGCCCTTTAAATCCTGCATGTGATGCCTGCAATGTCCCAGATAAAGAGTCGGGGTGCAGAGGAGACCCCCATTTAATGTCCAAGAACAATAAGACTGACAAAATAAAATGCTTATCCGGCACCGTCGCTGCTGCTAGAGGCTCTCAGAGGAGCAGAAGTTTCCAGAATGTGCGTCGACTGTTTAAGTCGTTCACAGCGCAGAGAATTACAAAGGGACAGAAAGTCACAGCAGCAACTCGAGAGAAGTCGACGCCCCACCAGTGCATTCAAATGAACCGCAAGGAACTGTGGGTCACCCACCTTTATAGGACCGAGACCACTTTGGGGGACCACCCACAAAACACATGTAGACAAAGGCAAAGGAATAGAAATTAAACGAATACCAACAAACGAATGGAAAATGAACAAGAGGACATAAAACAAAATGGAGGAGGAAGAGGAGGAGGAGGAGGAGGAGGAGGCCTTGCAGGAGCTTAATGGAGCTGCGTGCCTTCGGGGCACTCGTCTGGTTTTAGCTACTTCAGGGGGCAGAGTGCCTCCATCAGCTTCTGGTCGAGTCATTTCTGATACGGCGGGACTACTGGGGTGGGCTCCTAGCGTCATTGCGGCTCTTCGAGGGTCACCTTCTCCACTCTGGGGCTGGAGGGGGACGAGAGGTTAGAAATTGTGCCTGACCTGAAGCTGTGCCCGAGTCTCCAGCGCACGCCCGCAGTTTGTGGGTTTGACGACGAGCGCAGTACAAAACAGCCAGCCAGGTGGGCCGACCCCCACCATGATGTGTCACACGTGGCATTCGTATGGGCAGACGATGACAGTTCAGGTGACAGAGGGCCCACCACGAGGTCCCATTGGCAGATGCACTCGGGGTGTTTTGATGGCCTGTGGTGGGCTGGCACCCTGCCCGGGGTTTGTTTCCTGCCTTGTGCCCTGTGTTGGCTGGGATTGGCTCCAGCAGACCCCTGTGACCCTGTAGTTAGGGTATAGCGGGTTGGATGATGGATGGATGGACGTTTTGATGGCCGTCTGGGACGCGTTGCCCCCTTTGTGCCACTGCCGTGTATTTTCACTGTCGGGCGTTGTGAGGCTCAGAATGGCGGCTGTAGCGTCTGCTCTCCTCCTTCGCTGTTGTCCACGGTCTCCTCGAGCCTCGTAAATCTCCACGCACGTTTTAACAATGTGATGATTTGCAGCCTGAGTGTCTTCTGAGCCGAGCGGCCCATCATTTCTCTTCAAGTATGCCAACCATGTGCATTCTTCTTGTAAGCCCTCACAAATGTAAACCATGAGGGGCCTATGGGGGGCTCCAGCGCTCGCTTGCTGCGTTTTTACATTTCGTGTAGACGTTGTGGCCGAGGCCGTTTGGTTTTAACTGATAGCAGGAGACCATTCTGGTCACAGGGTGGCATCTCAAATCACCAGCCAGTCAGTCAGTTACTCGACCTCCGGTCTCAAGCCCACCCACACCCTTCAAGTTTGTGACGACGTGGAGCTTTGATTGCAAATAAAATCAGCAGCCTTGAGCATTCGCTTGGAGTTCAGTCAGGCCGCCATTTGTCAAACACGCATGTGAGGACAAGCACCGTAACTCTAAAGCAGAGCCCGCCCTGGCAGCCCTGGCAACGAAGCAGGAAACAGTGGCACTCCATCAGAGGGTCCACACGTGCACAAGGCTGGAGGAAAACCTGAAGAACGACTGACCCGAGCACAGGGACCCCACGCAGACCCCACAAGGACATCATGGAGTCCTCTGAAGAGCCCCGGAGCAGCAGAGTACTGAAGGCGACGACGACGTCCACTTTAGTAAAGCCCAGGAGACCCTCGAGAGCCGTACCCTCAAGGTTCAAAATGGCAGGGGGTGACGTCAGAACTGCCAGATTTCCCCCTGGGGATAAATAAAGTTCTGTCTGTGTATGTAGACGTGTCGTAGTCATCACCAGGAAGGTGCAGTAAAAACAAAGTCACATCCACAGTCACCTGAGCACGGGGACACTGGAGGAGAGCGAAACTCTGGGCCATGAATGGAACCGCATCCCTGGAGCCGTGAGGTGCCCACGCTAACCACTGTGCCACCAGTCTGTCCCGGAGGTAAAAAGATAGACAGATGTGAAATGCACTATATAATGATAAAGACAGACAGACAAATACCTCCAGTGGGTCCAGAAAGTTCCCCATAACTTCTTAATCAGCTTTGATGGCAGATGGCAGAGGGGCAGATGGCACCACAGAAAACTGGACAAGTGGAGGTTGTGATGACTGCAGATCTTTAAAGTGGCCACTGGACTGACAGATGGTGGTCTTGTCCTCATTCTCTCCTCCATTACGGGTGCAGAGTGTGTCCCATAACTGACCTGCCCTTTTAATTCACGTGTTGATTCAGTGGACCTCAGTTGAGGAGATGTTACCAGCCCAGCACACCACACTGCCCATCACAGACTTGTAGGACATGTACGGGATGTCACTACCACGTTGGAGGAGCACAGTGTCCTAATTGTGAAGACTCTGCTCTGCCCCTTCTTCTGTAGTTCCTGTGTGTTTCCACTTAAATCACAAATACAGTGAAACGGTTAAATAAAAGCACAGCCGGCCAGACACGCAAGACCACGGGGAACGAAAAAGTGTAAAAACTGGGCCAAGTGACGTCCTCGGGGACAACAAACTCTTGAGTGCTTGGCCAGCCACATGGCCTCTGCTTCAGTGACAGAACCGAGCCGAGGACTGCCAAAGGCGTCACATGTGGTGAGCTGCGGACCCCAGTGGGACGCTCCCCGCTCAGGTCTCCACGCCATTGACTGCTCTGCGCTGAGCAAACAAAATGAAGGACAAAAAGTGTTGGCTGTGAACGTGGGCTTCAAGATTCTCACAGGAGTCTGCAATTGTGCTGGGGGGGTGCAGCCTTCGCCAAAAAGTGTGGGGGCCACTGAGACTGAAACATAAGATGAAGGAGAAGAACAAGAGAGAGAGGGGGCCATGTGGTGACGACTGCACTCCTTCTAAAGCGCCTTTCAGAGGACATGTCACCCGAAGTAGCAACCACTAGGGGGCCACACGTCCTCCGGCATTCTGTGCTGCTCGTCCACTGGCCTGTCACTTATCGTCACAAAGTCTATTCGTTTAATGATCAGTTCATCTATCTCTTTATCTGTTATTGTGCAGGCCGTGCCTTCTATCTATCTATCTATCTATCTATCTATCTATCTATCTATCTATCTATCTATCTATCTATCTATCTATCTATCTATCTATTATATAGTGCCTTTCACATCTATCTATCTATCTATCTATCTATCTATCTATCTATCTATCTATCTATCTATCTATCTATCTATCTATTATATAGTGCCTTTCACATCTATCTATCTATCTATCTATCTATCTATCTATCTATCTATCTATAGTGCCTTTCACATCTATCTATCTATCTATCTATCTATCTATCTATCTATCTATCTATCTATCTATCTATCTATTATATAGTGCCTTTCACATCTATCTATCTATCTATCTATCTATCTATCTATCTATCTATCTATCTATCTATCTATCTATCTATCTATCTATTATATAGTGCCTTTCACATCTATCTATCTATCTATCTATCTATCTATCTATCTATCTATCTATCTATCTATCTATCTATCTATTATATAGTGCCTTTTATCATCTATCTATCTATCTATCTATCTATCTATCTATCTATCTATCTATCTATCTATCTATTATATAGTGCCTTTCACATCTATCTATCTATCTATCTATCTATCTATCTATCTATCTATCTATCTATCTATCTATCTATCTATCTATCTATCTATTATATAGTGCCTTTCACATCTATCTATCTATCTATCTATCTATCTATCTATCTATCTATCTATCTATCTATCTATCTATCTATTATATAGTGCCTTTCACATCTATCTATCTATCTATCTATCTATCTATCTATCTATCTATCTATCTATCTATCTATCTATCTATTATATAGTGCCTTTCACATCTATCTATCTATCTATCTATCTATCTATCTATCTATCTATCTATCTATCTATCTATCTATCTATCTATCTATCTATTATATAGTGCCTTTCACATCTATCTATCTATCTATCTATCTATCTATCTATCTATCTATCTATCTATCTATCTATCTATCTATCTATCTATCTCTTTTTACTTGCCCAGGTTGTCAGGGCAGTAGTCTAACCAAAGATGTCCCTGCCACCTCCTCCAGCTCCTCCAGGGGGATACCAAGGCCTTGGAAGGCCACTGGGTGGTATAATCTGAGCGGAGGTCTCCTCCCCATTGGACATGTCTAAACCCTTCACCAGGGAGGCGTCCAGGAGGCCCCCTGATCAGATGCCCGCACCACCCCGAGGGTCTCCAGCTCCTCCTGAATGTCTGCGCTCCTCACGTTGTCTCTAAGGCTGACCCCGGACACGGTGTGAAGGAAGCTCATTTCTGCCACTCGTATTCTCAGTCTTGTTCTTGTAAAGCTCCTGGCGGTAGGTGAGGACAGGACCAAAGGTTGAGCGGTGAATCGAGAGCTTTGCCTCCTGCTTTATTATATTATACTTGCTGTGCTACTCATGTAAGACAGGATGAAGTCTGAATAATCCAAGCAGGCCTCAGCTTTACTGTTTGCAGTCCACCATCTATTGCAGTGTATTCTGTAATGCATGTAGTAATAAGATGCATTACATTTTTCATTCCAACAGATGGTGCATCACAAACAATAGCACTGCTTTACAACTCCCATAACAAATTGTGTATAACAGAGACATGGTAACCGGTCAGACACACAGATACACACAGAGACACGTGTCCTTTTATTAAGGTGGGCTACCGATTGTGCAGTGGCTGCCATATCTGCCTATCAGTCTGTCTTCTAGTGCTGCAAACCGTCCACCCATTTGGAGCAGGACATTCCTTGAACCCTGATCAGATGACTGCCAGACACACTAATTTAGAGTGAAATGTTGAACGTGGGACCAGGGAGGTCCAAAGAAGGGAACATGGCTGGTCTCATTGCGCTGTGGCGGACAGATGCTGTAGAATCCCAAGAAGACTTGTGATGCCCACCTGCGCTTGTTGCTCACGCACTGGCGTGTTTCTTGTGTGTTGCGTGCCACATTGTGGCGGCTGCCAGGTGTGCTTCTTTAGTTTTAACGTTCTTTGTCCTTCAGACGTGTTTACCCAGCATGCCGTGCACACCCCCTTCGTCCCCATATCTGTAATGTGAGCTCCTGTACTCAGGGAGGTAAGGAGACTAAAGCCACCTGATTGGCTGAGAGTGTGGGCTGGCTGAGCCGCCATTGGCCGACTGCAGGAGTCTCGTAGCTGGGAATTGCTGTTCTTCCCGTGCAGATCTCGCTGGGAGGCTCGGCGTTTCGTATTTTTTCTCGTTTTATTTCGTTTGTGTATTGAAGACTAAAGCCAGGAAGCAAAGGAAAGAATTGTGGGAATCTGAACTAAAGTGCAGCGTGACGGAGCCGAAGCCGAGACCTGCATGAGCCCACGTGGCCGTGAGCAGTGGGCTGAGCGTCTTCTCCTTCTGCCACCCCTCTAAGACTGGAACTGTAAAGTGGAGACCCCCCCCCATGAGACCCTCGTATCCACTGCTGGCTCCTTGTCCTGCCTTTGCGGCGCCAGTTAATCTCACTCCGTGATGGGCAGTCGACGCTGTGCAGCCCACTCAACTCCCACTCAGCCCTCTGTGACCAGAGACCCCGCGTTTGCAGTCCCGTTGGCTGCAGGCCTGATCCTTCTTTGGCAGGACTCTGCGTTTCTCAACCACGTTACTCACAGAGGAGGCAATTAGTAAAGAATGCAGCAAACAAACTGGTGGGCCTCACTGGAACATGGGGGGCTGTGCTGTGGACCTGTTTAGCTGCCCATTTTCAAGCTGTGCCCGTTTACGTGAGCGGAGATGTGTGCCAGTCCACCGAGGCCTGTAACCAGGTGTAGGCCGAGGCCCGCACACGTCACTGAGACACGCGGATGTGGCGCCGTCTGGTAGGAATGCCTAACAAGCAGTCAGCAGCCCCCATTAACTCAGCCCCACCAGCCCCCCAAGACTGGGTGACCCTTTTTAATTTAGTGGCTTCAGTCAGTTCAGGCAAGACGACATTTAGAGTGACAACCAAAAAGCCAACCTTTCAGCCCGGTCTGTTTCAATGTGAAATGAAGAGACGGTTAAAAGGAAATGAAAATGACCGGGAGAATCGTCAAAGTCAAAGGTCAGGTTAAAGGTCAAGGCGGCAAGTCGAGGAGATCGCTCAGCAAAGCCAAACACGACTGGAAGATTTGGAGTCAAAACCAAATGTGAGGATTTGAGAACAACAGGGAGGACTAAATAAAAATCTTTTCATGCAGCAAAACAAGGTTTGCCCATCAAGCTCGGATACCCAAGAGACACTTGGGGTGACGTCACAAACGAGGAGACCCCGGGGGTTCCTAAATGGGATTACAGAACACACTTTCTAGCCCCCACATTTGAATTCTTATAATCCACACACAGATTGACAGGAACTGCCCAGGAATTTACACCAAAAATGATGAACGTTGTGGAGCCCAACACAGGCCAGCAGCGAGAGGCCTGCTCCTTGAGTTTGGGGCCGGGCCCTGGCTGCTGTCCTTTCTAGGCCCTATCTGGAGCCATGAGGCCTACTTTTAAGATGAAGCCTGTGTTCTTATTATCCCGTCAGCGCCGTCGGCTCTTTCTCGTGTTGTAATCAGTTTCTTTTCTTTAGTTGATTATTTATTTTCAGTCCATGCCTGCAGGCGAGCGCACACAACTCATTCAGGCGTTATCAGCCGTCTTCGAGCCAGATGTTAGCCGTCGTCATCACGTTTCCTTTGTTATTTGCACACTTTAATTTTCGCCTGTTTACATTGGTGCCCGTTCTCATTATATTTAATCAAATCGTTTCACGTGCGAGTTCAGTAAGATGTGCGGATGTCACGTACGGGCAGCTCAGTTTCCAGCTTTGTGGTTTGTTTCCTCGCCCTGCATGTCACGTTCTTCTGTGTCATCCCTTTTAAGTTCATTCTTGTTTTTGACTTTTTCTTGTCATCTCACACGTCCGTATCTGCGTCTCATGGTTGTGAAGTAACCTCATTCATGTCTGCGAGAGTTCAAAAAACGCCGGAAAGAACGTAAAACGCACAATCAAAAGCCCAATCAAGCGTATTGAAGCCCCAGACGAGGATGGGCCAATCAGCGCTGGCCGTCGGGCCCACCATGAGGAGCCCCCTGCTCTCCACGTGTGTCTAAAGTCGGTCAGAGTCGGCCGATTAGTCAGCAGACGCCCATCGCGTGCACCAAAACTCTGGAGGTCTTTGGCTTCTTTGCACATGTAAACATCAGAAAGTGTGCATTTGGAACATGTCCACCTTCCACTGACATTTGTGGTGGGCTTCCGTCTACCGCTAGTCATGTGTGTCCCCAAGAATCCACCAAACAACGGGAGGCTGATGCCCAGTCCGCCTGGATGAGCACGAGGTTGTTGTGGTACCCACTGACACTGTCGTCATCTGACCCCTGGACCACCCGCTGCTCACGAGGACCTCTGGACTATGAACTGTCCACGCTGGCCACTGCTCTGGTGAGCTCTTTGCACTTCAGTCCCCAGACTGCTGGAAGGAGTGAAGGGGCTCATGTCAGACTCCTTTGGTAGCTTCTTCAAACCGAGTGCCATCAGCTGGTCCTCCTCAGAGGAGAGTGACGCTCAACATGCTGCTTTGTCTGGTGTTCAGTGCATCTGTCCCTCAGTTGCTGTGACTGTCCTTAGAGGAGCGGACGATCCTGCGCCATTTTTATTTTTATGAGAATGACCAGAACATGAAAGAAGATCAAATGTCAAACCCAAATCAGAAGCCCAAAGCAAGCAGTGCAAGTCCCCAACCACAGTCTCGGTGACGAGAGAGTCCTGTCACGGTCCTCGATGGCCTAGCGCCCTCTGCTGCCTGACCCAGTTCCCATAGCAACCAGCCCAGGAAGTGCACCATGAGACCACCACAGTAACGAGCTCCCAGTCGGCCGGCGAGACGGTGCCAGCGGACGTAAATAACAATCTTATAAACTCACAAAGCGACAGACTCCTTGACCTCCAAAGGCTCTCACGCCGAGGAATTTCTTCAACTACGAGAGTTCAGGTGAGGAAGGCAGACGCTTCGAGGTCATCCTCCCTGAAGGTGGGCGCTGGAGAGTCTGCCGTCTTACATTTTCAAAGACCTTGCACTCGTCTTGCGGTTCATTTTACTTTTCCTGCTGTTTCGTTTTTTGGATCGTCTTTGACAGCGTGTTGTATTTAACGGCTGTCTGTGTTGTCACAATGGGTTAAAGGTCATCGTAACGAGCCCTTCCTTACCTGGGCTGCAGGTTCAATCCCCTGATTTAATGTCTTGTGACATTTCTGGCTTGGGCTTTTTTTGGCAGGCGTACTTTCAACTTTGATGTTGTCCCTTTAGCTCTTGAGGTTCCATCTCCTCGTTCTCCCATCAAATGTCATCGGCCCCTCTGGCAGAGCAGCATGTTGATCAGCACGTGACTTAAGGAGCGATCAACTTTGGTGCAGTGACGACTCATGGAGGCCATGTGACCCTTCGTAAGTCACATGACGACGTCTGTCCTCCCCTGCTGGCTGACCAGATGTACTGCACAGTCGCAGGTCCAGTCCCCTAATCCTTCACTGCAGAGATGTCCTCATCATTGCTGTCCTTCTTCAGCCACCACGCAGTATTTGGAGTCACAGTCTGTGCAGTTTGGCACTGAGACAGCACACGGTGTGCCCAGGGAGCCGGGCACACTCAGGAGGTGAACGTGGCAGCTGCAGGGCTTTGTTCTAATGAGGAGCGCCGAGCCCGGTGGACTGAGTAACCTGCCACACAAGAGCCAAACCACTCATTAAAAGTGTCGCCGTCACACTCTGCAGCTGGACGCTCGATGCCATGAAGACGCAAGCTGCTCTGAGGAAGGTGGAAGCCGTGCCAGGAATGAAGAAGAGGAATAGAAAAGACGTTGGGGATCTCTTAAGCCTGAACGTGAGAAGATTATCATTGGGTTCCCCTCTTTCATGTGAACCAAAGTACCAAGGGTACCAAAGTCTCAGGTGAAGGTGGCCAAGTGAAAGGTCTGATGACACCATCTGTGCCCACACGTGGCTGCCTGCCCAGCACTGTGGTATCAGTCGTCCTGCGCTGTAGGCCGTGGCTAACTGGGGGGCTTATCAGGCACTTTGAAGCTTCTGGAAAACATGAGATGCTGCTGAGATGACCAGGAGGAGGGCGGACTGAAAAGCACTCTGCCATCTGGGCAGCACGGTGCCACCGTGCTTAGTGGGCTTTGAGGCCCAGTCTGGTGCTCTCTTCACTGGGTTTAAGGCTCCATCTCAAAAACAAGATGATTTCATGAATTGGTGGCTTTTCACTTGTGACTTACCGCCTTTAGGATGGCAAAGTGTGAACAACGAGGTCCCAGCATTGGCAAACCCTAACCAAGCAGTGGCCATTAATGGGCTCACTTGGAGAAGCAGCAGGGACACAAAGGGCACCAACGCCACAGCATTAAACACTTTGAGCCACCAGTCCTGACCATCTGTGATGGGCTTGGCGGTCCGTTGACCACCTGACGACTTCACGCCACACTTTTTTTTTTGCTTTTCTCATCAAATAAGGGGGCAGAGTGTGAAGAACAAAGGCGCAGGTGTTTCCAACAATGCAGAGATGTGAGCGTCTCGGGTTCTTATCAGGCTCACCTACGTAATTATCAGGTTCTCTGATTCAATGGCATTGTGTTCACAGGTGGAGCACCGAGGGCACCGCCGCAGGACGCTAAAGTCAACATTGGCCGGGCCGTCGCCTGGTAATCAGCACACAAGATGCCCAGAGCTCCACCTGACATGTACACAGAGTGGCACTGCCAATCCTCTAAGTGCGATTGACAAAGTCAAATGAGCACGAGTGACTGACACCAACGGGCACACAGGTCCAGAGGGTGCCATCTGCTTTGTCTCATCAGGTGCCCAGTTCTTACCTCACCTCTCCGTCTTCTCTTTACTGCTGGCTGGCATTGATGGTCAACTTTGAGTGCCAGCCAGGAGCCACTTGATGTACTGAATGTGACAGTTTATGGGTTTAATGTCCCATTGACACTGATGGGAACCCTGACTGCAGCGCTCTCTAGTGTCTGAACTAGTATACTGTAACCAGACAGACAGACAGACAGACGGACGGACATACAGACAGGCAGACAGACAGACAGATTTTTTTATATTTATCTCTTTCAGGGTTCAAATCGTCAAATGTCTTTCGTCCTCAGCAGGTTCCTCTAAAAGCTCTTCATTTTTTTAACAGCATTTCCATCACCATTTTACTTTGGCCGCATGGTTGCTGCCATGGCAGTTCATCCAGTGGTACACTGGGAAAGTGTGACATGTGACGTCCTCGGCGTAACTGCATAAAGGTCACCACCAGCCTTGCTGGTAAACACGGGGTCAGGCTGCTTTAGATGAGGCCTTTTCTGGGCAGGCTGGAGTTCTGTTGGAGCCATCACATCCATTTCAGCAGGTCTGGTGCTCCACATCATGAGACCCCCCGGCCCCCCAATCCCACCGGCTCAATGAGTAGTCCACAACACAAGCAGAACAAATAACAGTACACATCAAGTGGAACTAAATAAACATTGAAAAGTGAAATGAAAGTAAAGACGTGCAGAACATTTAAAAAACAACACGAAGGGCGAAAGAAAAAGAAAGCAAACGTACAGGTGGGACCTTCTCTCAATTCAGGAGGACCACCTCAGAGGGAGCCGCTTGGGGGGCTCAAAAAAGATGGAGGACATCCGATGTCACTGAGCAACATTACCAAGGCCGATAACAGGGGGGCTGTGAAAGGGACCTCCCAGGGGGTCAGGGGGTCTCCGTGCCAGGCAGGAGTCTTCTTTGGCTGTTGTTTTTCTTTATTTCCAGAGCTCAGAGGATCAAATGAAGGGGTCTGAAGTTGAGCAGCGGTCCATGGCTGCCGTGTCAAGGGTACGTAAAGCAGAAGCTCATCGGGGGCCCACTTGTGTGCACAGCCCTGGAGTTGGCGCCGCGCCACTCAGCGTTACACAAGCCTGTTATCTCCCCTGACTTTTCATTAATTTACGCTGATCTCTGCTCCAGCTGGTTTACGCCTCTGTGATTTCTAATACTTAACTCTTTAATATTTGGAAATTTGAGCTATCAAGAGGAGAACACGTGAAAAGCAAATAAAGTGTTAGAAAAGCCACAACAAGATCAGAAGACCAGGAGACATCAGAGGGAGTCTGGGCACCGATGTCAGCGGCAAAAGTCCAGGACGTCTCCTGAATGACTTCCGCTGGTGACACCTGGCCTGTCTGTGGTCACACAGCTAAACCTTTGACAATATAATACAATACGCTTTATATTTGTATCGCCCAAAATCACAGAAGGAGGGCCGCAGTGGGCTTTAGCAGGCCCCCAGCCTTGACTCTCTAAGAAGACAAGAGAAACCCTTGTAGGGAAAAAAATGGAAGAAACCCCGGGAAAGGCAATTCAAGGAGAGACCCCCTTACCAGGTAGGCTGGCATGCAGTGGGTGTCAAAAGAGGGGGTCCATACAACACAATAGACAGAAGAGAAGACAATCATCCTCAATAGAAATATGACAAGTGCAGAGCAGAACTCAACAGCAGGTGACATCCCATAATAGGATTTGGATTTCTTCAGAGAGTCCTGGAGGCCTCGGCCATCAAGCCACACCTCCTATTGGCCAATCCACAGCTTAGTCAGGTCTGGGCCAGCCAATCCGATGACAGGACGATTCCTGTGCTCCTCCATCAGAGATGACTTGACCTTAGTCAGGCAGAACACCTTGGCAGGTGGGCAGTGGCACCGAGTGCCACATTTGAGTACAGAGAAGAGAAACAGAACAGGTGAGGGTGAGTAACCAATGAGAATTGTCACATTACTCCGGTCTTAGTGCTCAGACTAACAGCAGAGCTAAACCATTCACCTCAGCCAGTCAGCTTGTCTTGATGTTCCTGTAGGATTTGTGATGGATTAATAATCAATAAGACACCCACCCCGGGACGGCAAATTCATGCAGTGAATGGGGCATCGGATCTTAGTTTCACGTTCTGTCAGAAATATGAAGAGATCTGTGCAATTCAGGAAGAAGGTTCAGAAATCGGCAAACAACTTCTTTAACACTCGTGGACAAAGACTTGCTGTCACAAATGACCCCAACTCTCCTCTTGATGTAAGCAAAAGAATAGGATTTATTTATAATATCAAGATAATAAAGGATGGACATATGCAAATATACAGACACAAACAGGACAAAACATAGAATGACCAAAGCCTGGTTGGACTCGGCCGCTCCTCTAGATAAAGGCACACGACTTCTGAACGCTGATCTTCAATTCATGAGGTTAAGAAGTTTGTGTTTGCTGAGCTCAGGGAGGTCTCTGTCTCAGTGAGTGTGTGTGTGACGCGCTGCTCTGCCCTTTGCTTTGGGATTTAAGGTGAGTAACATATAATAATATAATATAATATAATATAATATAATATAATATAATATAATATAATATAATAGCCAGAGCTTCCCCTTCACAAGGTTATCATCCTTAGTTACGGGTTTGTCCCGTCTATTCAGTGTCACCCATCGAGTGTCATCTTTTGGTGACATGAAGACTGAGTCCCTCTGCCAAGGCCGGGCCTAAACATGGGGCTGAGCCTCATTTTGAACTCCATAAGCCAGCAGAATCTTAACCCCTGGAGATCAGGCCAATGTTATGAGGCCATCGTCACAGCACCAGCTTCAGCTTCATTGTGTTTGGACTCTTCGGCCTTTTGTGACTCTTCATGCAGTGAGCCCTTTTGATATTTAATTTTTTGCTGTAAAGTTTTTATTTTACAGACGCTCGCCGTGTCCCGCAGCGCCCGTGTTTTTATGAGCGATAATGTCGGCCGCTCACAGCCTGCCCGGTGGCTCCTATGCGCTCCACTCGAAGCGTCGACATTTGCTGCTGCTTTTCTGAGACCCTCGCATCTCCTGTCCTCGTGAGTTTTGATGACCTTGACTGTTGCCGGGTGCCTTTGGCGATTGGCTTTTAGGGCTGAATTTCGGACCTTCTTCATTGGACGTCTGGCCCTGCGCCTGACCAATGGCCTCCTCAGCACATGGACCAGACAAGACGCGGCTCTCCTCGGAGTTTGGGGGGCACCACCTGGTCAGTGAACCAAGACAGACGTTCAACACAATGGCGCCCACATTTACAAGCAGTGAGTGAGTGAGTGACGAGGCTCTCCTGGTTCTTGTCGCTCTTTTACTTTGAGGTTATTTTTTTGTTTGTTTTCATGTTTATTGAATTTGTTCATTTTGTGTCACACGAGCTGTTACACGTTGGTAGTTGGCACAGAGAGTCGTCCCCAAAGTGACACAAAAGGCCTCCTGGTGTGGCGCCCAGTTATCCACCTCCCAACGTCGCCCGTGCCAACGACCTCCTGGTTTTCGACATTTCCACTTCGTCCTGACCAGCCTCATGAGGGAGCTCACACTCGCTAGAAGCTGAATATTTGGTGACGTCAAGCTCTGATGCCATTGGTCACTTGTCCCTGGCGACAGCATGGCAACAGTTAACTGTCAATGACAGCATCCATGAAACATGACATGGCATTGTAGAATTGTGGATATGAATTATCAACGATAAAATGAAGTCGAAACAGAAATGGAATCGGCATATTAACAATCTACAAAGGTCAGGGCACAGCGAAGACATTTGAAACAACACAACAGCAGGAGCAACGGGCACAAGATGGAGGACACTCGTGGAGACAATGACATCCGCACTGGGGCTCACTGCCTGAGATTTGGCTGTCTGCTTTATGCCAACCTGATTTCTTCATCTCACTTTGGCGCCCCACCTCAGATGTTTTACGGCTCAGCGTAACGCCAGTAAATGAACTGCAGATGCTTCCCACAGATTAGCGCCGAGTCCTCCATAAACGGCTCATAAAAAAGCCGTAAAACACGATGGGTGTAAACAAGCACAAGCGAGAAGGAGCTCACTGGGCAGATGGAAATAAAAATGAGAAACGCTTTACAGCTGCAAATGTCTGAACTCACATTCTTGGATTCTGTGGCAATAAAACATCCTGAGGCCAAGAAGTGAAGGGCGAGGGGCGCCAAGTGGGCCGACCACATCGGGAGCAGTCGACGTGTCTGCTATCTGTCTTGGTGTTCTGTGACAATGGGGTGGAATGTGGAGCCGTCTTAATAGTAGGGAGGGATGAGCAAAGGGAAACGGGCAGAACCTCCTGTGCCAACTCATCTTCTTACCTCAGAGCCCCTCACAACTGCAGATGCCATCATCCTCCGGCCCGTGAGGCCTTGAAACCCTTTGAAAGTCACAGGGGCCGGTGACCTAAGGACGTCACAGCTGTTGTCCCCATACTTGTGGGGACATCTGTGTCATGGTGTCAGGCACCATCCGCTGCCATTGCTGGTCTCCTTCATGTCTTCCCAGGCTGTCCTTTGAGACATTTGGGTTTTCCTTTGCATCTTTACTGTGCCAGTTATGTCCTTGCCAAGCCTCCACAGCTTACTTCATGCATAGCACTGGGTGAACCGTCAACACCAGTGCAGATGGCAGAGATGGCACATCACAGCCGTAGGAAGGGCCTTTACCAGGACTTTGGAGAAGCACACAGCAGTGGGGGCAGCTGCTCACAGATATAAGTGAATGAGTGGCATGGGTTTGGGAAGAAGCTGGCACATCTTACTTTTACAGTAATAAGGCCTGGGCCACCAATGGAGGGACTGGCACTGACATGCTTTGGGTGGACTCCACTGCTGCCACCCTTGCCCTCATATTTGGTCTTCTGTCTTTTCTGCTGGCACACCTTCATGGCCTCAGATTTTTTTTGTCACCTGTTGCTCTCTCAGCTTTGTGCCACAAGGGGCACCCGCTGCTGAATCAACTCCTGTAGATGAAGACCCTGGGTTCACTTTTTCCTGGCAGACTGGATTAAAGGGCACCAGCACTGCCAAATGGCATTGTTTTCAGGATGAAGAACAACACCAAATATCTGGGCACCCCTGCTGGGCATGAGGTCTGCTCTTGGGGTGGGTGTGGTGGTGAGGGGTGGGTATCTTATCTTATCTTGTTTTGTTTTTCCATTTGTCATCATGTGATGTTTCCACTTTATTACGATCATTGGTATTGTTGAGCTCCTTTTGATTGGTTCCCAATAAACACATGACAATCCCAAGATGCACAGAGGGACCCCACAAGTCCTAAACGGCTCCTCCTTCCACACTTTTAATCCCCCATGTGTCTCCGAGTGCCCCCCCCCCCACCATCCCTTGTGTTTGGCATGCTGTAAGTAAGCAGTGTGGCCTTTGGAGATGGCACAGTGGGTAGACGAGAGCTCCGCAGTGTTTGCCGTTTCTCTTTGTTCCTCTGAAGGCTCAGCACCAAGTCCTCGTGCCGACGTTTAACGCTAAGAGGCCTTCGAGGGTTTGGTGCTGTGATTCAGGGGACAGAAAGTGACAAGTGAACTCATGGAATTGATCAAAAAAGGCAAATCTGAAACCAAAATTAGGAACAAGTGCCACCCTGGTTAGCCATCTTCAGGCTCCATTTCTTCGACTCCCCAGCTTTGTCTTCTGGTCCTTTCCGTTCTTTCTGTGGCCGCCCCCCATCGTTTAGCACCACGTAACCCTGGATCACAAAACGAGTGACCCTGACATGAGACGTTTGTACCACGACATGCGCGGGTTACACGGAGGAGTTAAATAATGAAAGCAAAGCCAACTCAGAACTCACACCTGGGCATGTTCAATGCTGGGCACTGCCCCGTGTTCTGCTAACGGCGGGCATTCGCCATGTGGTGTCCTCACACCTTATGACATCACAAGTTCGGGGGTCTTCTCACAGTGATGGTATTGATGGCCGATTGGCAGGATGTGCGTCTTATTAGGATTTTAATTTTAATTTTAATATGGGGGACCTCATGGGCCTGGATGTCGGTGGACTGCTCATCTCTAGAGCTGCTGTTTAACTTTGGAGTTACGCATTGGATTGGTCGCCGCACTTGATAGGAGGCGGGCCCTGGATGCTAGGCCACGCCCCCTGGAAGACTTTGCATTGGTTGTTGTGTTGCAGACACACCTTTGGGGTCTTCGTGTCCTCATCCATCTCTGCCTCTGCCATCAACCCGATGGGCTCTGAAGACCCACATACCACTTGAAGCCTTTTGAACTTTGGGCCCAACTGCAGAGCACCTGCTCAGAGTGTCAGGGTGCTACACCACATGTCTGCTTGTGTTACAGTACAGACTGCAGTGTCGCTGAGCCCACTCTCAGGGTGCTGTCTGGGGCTTTTGGGGGCTTTGAGGTCACACTGTATGCACAAACCTTCCCACAATGCAATTCTTGAACCTGAGCCATCCGTGAAGCTGGTTGAGTCAGCGTCACCTCTGCATAGAAAGGGCCACCATGTCTGTGCCGTGGCTAACCAATCAGCTCTGAGCCCACCAGGTACGTGGCTCTGCTGGTGGGCCGCTCTCAAATCAGGGTGCAGGTTTTGACGTTTTCAAAGTTCCATTGGATAAATAAATATAGGAATCTCCTCTTGGGGATCTGTTACTGTATATAGTGCCTTTATGAATCTGCGTGCCTATAATGTACAGTATAGCGCCTTTCATGTCTGCCTGTCTTCCTGTCACAGAGTGCCTCTCATCTCTTTGTCTCCCTGTGCTGTGTAGTGCCTTCTGTGTTTATCGATCTACCTCTTATATAGCGCCTTTCATGTCTGCTATTATATACAGTAGTGCCATTCATCTATCTGCCTCTTCTATTTATTATATAGTGCCTTTCCTATCTCATTTTTACAGTCATTTCCAGCTGTCTGTCTGTCTGTCTGTCCATCTGATTATACAGCCCCTTTATATCTGCCCGTCTACTTGTACTGCACCACTTGTATTATATAGCGCCTTTCTATCTCCATCTTGCAGAGTAGGCATGGCTTTTCCATGATGGACAGGTGTAGCCTTGACTTGTCCTTGACCCAATACCAACAAGTTTTTTCAAAGAAGTATCAGGCGTGCTAATTGATAATGTTCTTGACATAGTAAACTCGTCATTAGATACGGGGGTCTTCCCAGACTGTCTTAAGACTGCGGTAGTTAAACCCCTACTTAAGAAAGATAATCTCGACCCCTCGGCTCTTGAAAATTTTAGACCCATCTTTAACCTGCCTTTCTTAAGTAAAATTCTAGAGAAGGCAGTCATTATACAGTTAAATGAACACCTCAATAAACATGCTATTCTTGATAAGTTTCAGTCGGGTTTTAGAACAAATCACAGCACAGAAACTGCACTCGTTAAAGTAGTAAATGCAGACAGAGGCCATTTATCTGTTCTCATCCTCTTAGATCTGAGTGCCGCATTTGACACCATTGATTATAATATTCTTAGAAATCGCCTTAGTCAATGGGTGGGCCTCTCTGGCAGGGTCTTAAATTGGTTTGAATCCTACCTGGCAGGGAGAAAATTCTTTGTTAGTTGTGCTAATTATAACTCAAAGACCCCTGATATCCTATATGGTGGTCCACAAGGCTCTATCCTGGGTCCGCTGCTCTTCTCAATCTACATGCTTCTGTTAGGTCAGAATATCTCAGGGCACAACGTGAGCTACCACACCTATGCTGATGACACACAGCTGTATTTATCAATTGCACCTGATGACCCCGATTCTCTTGATTCACTAACACAATGTCTGACTTGTGCTTCAGAATGGATGAATAGTAACTTTCTCAAATTAAATAAAGAGAAAACTGAAATCTTAGTGATTGGCAATAATGGATACAATGAGGGTATTAGAAATAAACTGAATACGTTAGGATTAAAAGTCAAGACGGAGGTAAAAAGCTTAGGGGCAACTGTTGACTGTAATCTGAATTTTAAATCACATATTAATCAGATCACTAGGACAGCATTTTTTCACTTAAGGAACATAGCAAAAGTTAGACCTCTTATATCATTGAAAGATGATGAGAAATTAGTTCACGCGTTTGTTTTCAGTCAACTAGATTACTGTAACGCACTCCTCTCAGGACCACCCAAAAAAAGACATCAATCGTTTGCAACGAGTGCAGAATGCAGCTGCTAGAATCCTAACCAGGAAAAGAAAATCTGAGCACATCACCCCAGTCCTAGTGTCACTACACTGGTTACCTGTGTCATTCAGGATTGACTTTAAAATTCTGCTTATGGTTTATAAAGCCTTAAATAATCTCGCTCCATCTTATATATCGGAATGTCTGACACCTTATATTCCAAATCGCAACCTCAGATCCTCAACCGAGTGTCTCCTTAGAATTCCAAGAGCAAAACTTAAAAGAAGTGGTGAGGCGGGTGACCTTCTGCTGTTATGCACCTAAAATCTGGAATAGCCTGCCAGTAGGAATTCGCCAGGCTAATACAGTGGAGCACTTTAAAAAACTACTGAAAACACATTACTGTAACATGGCCTTCTCATAACTTCACTGTCATTTAATCCTGATACTCTGTATATCCAATTCATTATAAGAACTATTCATGGTGGCTCTAAAATCTGCACTAACCCCTACTCTCTCTTCTGTTTCCTTTTCCGGTGTCCTTGTGCCACCACCATCTACTCAAAGCACCATGATGTTCCAACAGTGACGGATGGATTAAAAGTCAGAAGTCTGTGTGACCATCAGCATCACGTGACTCCGTGAGAACATTAAATACAAAGAGGACTATTTCATTTATGTGAGGTAGAATGCCCAGAGGGGACTGGGTGGTCTCGTGGTCTCGTGGCCCCCTGCAGATTTTATTTTTTTCTCCAGCCTTCTGGAGTTTTTTTTTTTTTTTTTTCTGCCCATCGGCCATCAGACCTTACTCCTTTTCTATGTTAACTAATGTTGTCTTATTTTAATTTCTTATTTTGTCTTTTATTTTTCTTTTCTTCATTATGTAAAGCACTTTGAGCTACTTTTTGTATGAAAATGTGCTCTAGAAATAAATGTTGTTGTTGTTGTGTGCAGCAGACGGCAGCGTCCAGGAGACCCCAGAGGCCTTAGTCACTGATGAAGGACAAAGAGACGACACAAGCAGAGTCCCAGCAGGCTGATGTCAGTCAAGTGGCACCCAGCATTGGGTTTCATTTTTTATTTCATGGACACTTTGGGGAGGCTGAAGGTGAAGGTCCACTCAGATCCCAAGGAAGTCGCCGCTTGCTTTACATTTTCAGGACGGTCCGAATGCTGAAAGACAAGAAACAAAGCATCAGTGGCAGACAGCAGGCACAGCGGGCACCTCGATGTCTCAATCGACAACACAGTCGCTGGCGTATGTGGCTTTGCTCGTCTTCTGTTGGACTTTTAAGGTTCAGAAGTAGGACTCGGCCCTCCATACTCCACATGTGATGCCAGTTTAATTCCACCCGGGGGTCCTCGACATGAGTCAGGAATGACACCCAGTTGGGAGACCCTTTCATGGCAGGACACCCAGTGCCGAGGGACCACTCAGTTGGCCGTGTGTGTGCACTTTTAGGATGTCTGAAGAAGCCACACAGAGGGTCACCAAACCGAGAGCAGTGCCAGTCACTCTTTCACCGGACCACCCTGTGCCAGGAATGTGCGATGGACACCCCGTTAATAAAAGAAGTGAGACGAGCCCACGGCCACCACGGGTTAACATCACAGCATGAAGTGGACCACCACAGGTGCTGAGGTTCAGTTTGCGCCTTGTGGTCTTTTACATGTTTGGCTCTTTTTGTGTGTTTGCCCCTCGCTGTTGTATTTGCCCTGCTAATTTGGGCAGCACCTCAGTGCCAAGCCAGCAGGGCGTCTGCCGCGTGTCAAACCCGCCGCTACACAAGACCCGCAGGCCAAAGGAAATGCTGAGGAGGTCTGGAACCTTGAATCAAAATGGAGGAAAGGGAAGTCGTGATGAAAGTGTGATCCACAATCTTGGACGCCACACACAGTGTGCTGGCACCGCACTCATGACGCCACGCGCTAGGACTTCTGGGGTGTGAGATCCAAGCAACCAAACACACACATCGCTACACCAGGGCCACAAAACAGAACAAGGAGACCCAGGAGAACGAAAGATAACATCAAAATACTGTAAAATAAAAAGGAATTCAGTCCACCTGTAAAGAAATTATAAATCAAGGAATAAAAGTTCCTAAGCCATAAAAATGAACAAACCGCTCATAACCGGCTGAAACGTATGTAGGAGGGCATCATGGGACGCTTGTCATGCGTGACAATTCTACAGGGCAAAGCTGAGTGCCACTGAGGGAGAAGGAGAAGCCCCTTCATTGAGGAGCCTTTCGCTACCTCGACTGCAATTCTTGGTTTAAGTATTTGGTGCGGACCATCGGTTCTGATGTCATCTTTCGTGTTTTTCATCTCCCAGCCTGTCCCTTTCCTCAAACTCCATTTCCTTCTGCGTCTTTTCTTTAATTCAATACCTGTGACCCTCTTGACACCTTTGAATCGCCACCCACCCCTTTTTCCCACCGTAGCCTGGTCGGTGCTCACATGGACCTCCATCACATCTTGAGAAGTGTCGACGTCCAAATGATTAGAAAAGTGCAAAGGCGGTAAGAACGTCATCGTGGTATCTGGACGCCTGTGCGCCGGCGCAGACCTGGACTCTGCTGAGGTTACCACAGAGCAGCGTATCTCAACCGGTGGGCAGTGATGGCATTGCTGCCTACCCCAGACCACACCCCGTTCACCACACTGACAACTGCAGCATCGCAGGGGGATCGCCGCTGATCCTGGACGACCACCCCAACCTCTGCTGAGATGACTGTGCTCGAGTCACCAAGGAGGGACAGCATTGCCCGTCGCCCCCTGATTCATCTAATGCTCTGACGCTCTGGTGGGTGTGCAGGACCGAAGCGTTGGCAGTGACCCTTGATGCTCAATGTGGGCCACAAACACACTGGCATGTGAAAAACTGGGTGCTGACAACACAAAGGTTAGCAAACACTGTCATGGAGTATCATTGGATTCAGGGTGGCCACTGTTAGGAGATTAAATGCGGCGCTTTGAGTGGGAGACAGGCCGTGATCAGAGGCTAAGAGTCAGGTAGGAGTCCAGAAGTGCACACTAACTCACCTTTTTCCGGTGATCATCAGGTCAAACGCCTCGTTGACTTTCTCCAGAGGCAATGTGTGAGTTATGAACTCGTCCACCTTGATTTTCTTGTCCATGTAGTCAGAGACCAGCTTGGGAACGCTCTGCACGCTCTTCCAGCCTGGCAGAAAAGAGAGTTTGTGTCGATGTTTGACTTGTAACAAGAGGAATGGTGAAGCCGGGGGGTCACTTTACCTCCAAAGTAGCTGCCTTTCCAGGTGCGCCCACAGATCAGGTCCACCGGCTTAGTAGAAACGTCCTTCACGTCGACCCAGCCGACGATAACGCTGACTCCCCAGGCACGTCTCGTTGACTCGAGGGCACATCTCTGGAAAGGAAATCAAACCCATCAACTCAGACTGGCACACCGGCCACACACACCGGCCACACACACCTGACACCTTGACAGTCAGACAAGTGTTTGTTTGTTTGTTTGCCCTCAAGATATCTTTGTAGACCTCCTTTGGTTTCTCTAATGGGCTTTTCTCCATTTTGTGGGCTTCTCTTGTTCCCAATGCCCTGTTTAGTTTATCGACTGTCATTTCCGACTTCAAAATCTGATTTTGTGTGGAAGTCAAAAGCGTTTTGTTTCAAAAGGCCTCAAAAAGTGTAGCCAGACCTGCACTCCACCACGACTCTGAAAGGCACTATATAGTTTAATAAAAGTGCACCGGCGTCCATCTTCTAAATGAGTGGGTCACATGATGACTGGAGTGAGCGAGGCGCCACTAGAGGGCCACACTCACTTTTATTCTGACTTCTCTGAACACGGGACAATCTCCAGAAGAGTGAGCGAGTGATAAGAATCCTCACTTTCCTTTTACATTTTTAACATTTTATTGTTATTGAGAGTTTTTATTTTTAATTTTAATTTTTGTTATTTTCATTTTTATTGTTTTATTTCTCCGTTAGACCAACCTGTTTGTGAACCTTTTTCTTCCTGATCATAAGTTACAAAGTAGCATTGCTGTTGCTGTTTGGCGCCAGGGTTTTTATGGTTTCTCGCCCCTTTTTGTCAGTTTTTGAATACTAAGGCCCATGCAGGCCACAGGCCTGCTTCTTGAGTTCGTGGCCAGGCGAATTTCTTTTCTCGGCCTCACAGAATTCTCAAGGCCTCCTCGTTTCTATTTGAAGCCTTTGCTGAGTTTGTCGGCTGGGAAATCAGAGGGGAGAGAAACTGATCAGGGAATGAAAGTAGCAGAGGGAGCCCCGTGTTGGGATGTGGAGTTGGCACCAAAGACACCCCATTTCTGTACTCTGGCACTAATTATTTGTGTCACGTTTTTCACAAGTCCTTGTTATTCATTTTGTTTACCTCGGGTGCCTCCATTTTGGCTCCATTTTTCCTGTTCATCACCGTCTTGTTAGCAGCAGGGCTCTGTTGCCATCATGTGACCCTGGAAGTCAAAGACGATGTAGAAACCAAAAGAAGGTTTCGAAAAAATGGGACGTTTGTCACATTGTCATCAAAGCCACAGTGAGAGTCAAAAATCAAAGTCAAAAATTCAAACACGAGTCGGAAACCACGAAACGTTCGCTGAAAAAGAGTTTTAAGGAGCACAAGGCCAATCGAGAAAACGGCCGTTTGAATCTGCAAACTCAGACAGGAAGTGCATCCAAAGGTTACGACCTCTGAGGACACGCCCCCTAACACAGTGACATGTCATCCTAGTGACAAAATGGCTGTGATGTAAAAAAACAAAATGGCAGCAAATAAATGAACAAAATGAGAAAGTGCAACTCTAATCAAGAAACCCAAAGCGAGGGCGTAATGTGAACGGGGGGCCTGGAAACACCAGCAGCGTCACCTCTCCACACTCACCATGACGTCCACGTTGCCGGCGCACTCCAGAGAAAAGTCCACGCCGCCGTCCGTCATCTCCATCAGCACCTCCTGGATGGGCTTCTTGTAGTCCTTGGGGTTGACGAAGTCGGTGGCTCCGAACTCCTTAGCCTTGCTGGACTTGTCCTTGTTGATGTCCACTGCGATGATGCGAGATGCTCCGGCCGCCTGGCAGCCCATGACAGCCGCGAGGCCGACGGCGCCGAGTCCAAACACCGCACAGGTGGAGCCCGGCTGGACCTGCACAGGTAAAGGGACAGACAGAGTGACGGTGAGGTGAGACCAGGTGTGTGAGACCACCCTGCTGATACTCACTGGCGTGTGCCATTCGCCAGTCAAGTGCCAGCCTGTGATTTCTGTCATGTCTGGTGACTTTGAGGTCCTCCAGTAAGTGGAGTGACCTTCTCACAGTGCATTTCCCAGCATTGACCCTGGTTCATTTGTAGCGCCCCCCCACAGGACACAGTGCCAGTGCTTACCGCCCACTCAGGTGAAGCCCGAAGGCCAGTCAGCAGCCCCCCACACTAAAGTACAGACCTTGGCCGTGTTGATCGCGGCTCCGTAGCCCGTGGAGATGCCACAGCCCAGCAGGCAGACTTTGTCGAGGGGCGCGCTGTCGGATATCTTGGTCAAAGCCACCTCTCGGACCACCGTGTACTCGGAGAAGGTGCTGGTGCCCATGAACTGGATGATGACTTTGCCTTTGCACGTGAAGCGACTTTTGCTCTCCATGTTCTTTTCGTCAACAGTCCTGGACGTGAAGTAAAAGAGCAAAAATATAAAAATGAACAGAATGTGATTTAACTGGACAGACACTTGGCGTGACGCGATGGTGGACAGGAGGAAGCACTGACTGACAGACACACATTTGGCTCATTCTGGACAACAGTAGGACATTCAGACCATCAGGATCACCAGGTTTGTTACAAGTGACGTCTGGTTGATCTGTGAAGGTCTCTAAAGTTTTACTGACCACCACCCAATGTGGCCACTTGTTCCTTGTGTTGCTGGTTCTTTTTGAACATCAGTGCCCTTAACAAATATCCTTGTCTTGTTGATCCTCATCCCCTTCATCAGGTCACCTCCCCATCTCCAGCTCCCTCACCTTCCCTAACTGCTTTCTGGACTAATGATGGTGAGACTCCAGTTAGTTTTGGGGTGAGTGGCTCACAACTCATCTGGGTGTCTGTCGGTAACGTCACTAGGTGTGGTGTTTGCCACACCAGGTGACACCATCACTGTGCCATTTGAGTGTCCATGCGCTGCCTTATTGAAAGTGTGCGTGTGGGGGTCTTAATCTGGCCTTGGTCAACACACCGGGTGACACCAGCCCTAGTAACGCCACTGCCATCGGGCCCACCTCTGCAGTGACGCATTCCTGGTGACTCTAAGTGGCTGCCAATTTGTCACACACACACACACACAGCAGGGACACGGCGGAGCTGCTTCAACTCGGGGGTCTTGACTCTCCATTTAAGAACAATGTCATAAGTGCGTTACCAGTTCTTCACACATTGGTTGGTTTTGTCGCTCAGGCACAGCTGGCACTCCCCACACTGGGAGACGAAGAGGGGGATCACTTTGTCTCCTGGAAAGTAAATAAAGAAAATGAATGTTAGAAAATGAGGAGACATCTGAGGGACATGCGTGTGACAGATGCCACCGGTGACCAACTCCTCAGTTCCGCTGACATTCCAGGTGACACAGCCTGTTGGTGATGCTGGGTGAACACGTCGGTTACCCCCAAATTAACAAGGCGTTCATTAACATAAAGTGAACCTGGGAAAGAAAGAAGGGATGTGGGCCTGTAAATGAAGATGGCACATGGAGAAGAAGGACAAATGTGGATGTCATGGAGCCTGAAATAGAAGAAGACAGACAAGTGACGGAGGTGACCATCAGAAGAGTGTGGTGGCAGGGACAGACAGAAAGGTCCCTTAAGACGTATTGATGGCAACTCAACTCATCAGGACAGCAGAAGTGTGGTGGATGGAGGAAGTGGAGGATCTGCAGAAACCCCAAAGGAGGATGGAGAAGAAAAACAAGAAATGAAGAGCGATGGGCAGAATCAGGGAGGCGGCTGAGGCTCTCTCTGGTAGTTGGGCGTTCAGACACCAGGGTGGTCTGTGTCATCATTGTCACAAAGGGGTCCGTTCAAACCCCTAAACTAAGAAGACTTAACTTCAACGTATTCAGTGAGGAAAACAGAAAAGCCCAAGAAAGACTGAGGCCTCTGCATCTTCACACTCCTCAGCCTCACCCCAATAGAGCTGCTCAGGAGGTCCCATGAGGGGAGTCACCACGGTGTGACTTGGGCACCTTAGGCCATAAACGGGCATCTTGAAGGACCTGAGTGGGAGGGCATCAAATAATTTCAGAAATATTGTTTCATTTTGGATTATTGGGGTCACTCAACATCTGCACATAAACATTTGATCACAAAGTATGAACCAAAGATGTGAACATTTATTAAAAAGATCCAACAGAAGCCTCTATTTGCGTCACGTGAGGGGCCCACAACCAGTGCAACGACTCCGAGCGAGAGCAGGAGATGCCAACTAACGGCTCAGCCAGGAGCGGCGGCCAGAGGTTGGGACATCTGAAGAAGCAGAGAAATGAAACGAAAAGGTGACACGAAAACCAAGCCCCCATTGTGACAGACGGCCAACAGCTGGCAAAGGAACAGCAGCAGAGAGGCCGTGAAAGGCGCTATATACAAAGAACATCATGGACCCGCTGAGGCCTCCTTAAACAAAGCCCAGGACTTTTCTCAAACATGAACGTGGGGGTCTCACCAGGCTTGAATCTCGTCACTCCCGGCCCAGTGCTCTCCACAATTCCAGCTCCTTCATGTCCCAGGACACATGGAAAGCCGTGCTCTTTGCCACCTTCGTACAGGATGTAGTAGTCGGAGTGGCACACGCCAGTGGCGACCACCTGTGTGGTAAAGCACATGAGCTTCATCTCAATCTTCAAAGCAGACCACATTTTACACCCCTGAGAGGCGGATTTGTGACCCTTGGTAACGTCCCCCAGGCCACGAGACAATTCACTGGGACGCTGTGACGATGACATTGTCATTGATGTGACTATTAAAACCTGTGAGCGCCTTGCCGGTCGTTTCTTTTTGGCTTGTGACTACCATCTTGGTTTCGATGAAGGACAGGATTGCCTTCTGGTTATCGAGCTTTACGCCCCTCTGACTACGTGTTCTCTTTCTGTCTCGTCCTCGTTGTGCCAGTGACGGGAAGGTCCTCACTTGGGGTCGTTTCCTATTCTGTCATGTGACTGCACGTGCGCTAGTAAAAGGGGACTTCCTGTCAGGTGACCCCCTACTGTCTCACTTTAGACCCTGGTGGGACACAGCTGCTGGACGCCCAGACCCTCGCCTTAAGTCCTTCTTGACGCTAATAGCGCTGGATGTCTAGAGGCAGGCGCTGAGCTCGTATGCCTTCTTAGGCGCGTCACTTGTGTTTATGTGCCCCCCCATGTGGACCCCCCGAGTGCTCCTCAGATGTGACTTTCTGCTGGATGAAGGAAGGCAGCAAACGTCAACCAAAAGAGTCGACTTCAAAGGGGGATTAAAAACCTTTCAGTGGCATCAGTGAGAGTGCGGACCTCAACAGAAAATCAGGTCCTGGTCACCTCCAGAGCCGGGTGGCGCTGGGGGGCATCGGCCCTGTGACGTATGGCTTATCCCTTTGTCTTTTTAGCACAGAATTCTTACCTGTCTGGCGCGTGTTGTGTGTCGCCGCCGCAGTGCTGCTGTTTCGTGCCACTGAACGCTGCAATGCGGTGTGTGGACGGGGTGACAATAAAGACACTTGGCTTGACGTGTCGAGGTCTTCCTCTTGATCCCAACACACTGGACGTGTAGACTCCTCCGAGTTGAGATTTTTATTTTCTTCTATTAATATCGATTTTGCCATTTTAACATGTCAGTGTCGGTGTCCGTGCGGTGACCGCTGCAGCAAACTGTGACGCATGAAACCCCAGCATTGATCCTGATGTGATTGACAGCGGTGTCAGCCTCTCCCGTGCCAGCTCCTGAGGCTCCGCCCCCCCTGACATGTCTACTCCCGGGTTCGAGTCGCATTTCTAAATATTAGTGGGCAACAAACGCAGCGCCAAACTGGTGAACTGGACCTTGAGAACTGACCCTCAGAACGTCGTCCCATTGCAGAGTCACCACGATTGGGACAGATGAGCGTTTGTGTCGCGCTCAATTCATACAAAAGTGACGGGGCAGGACAGTCCATCTGTGAGGATGTCACCGCCAGGCCTGGCTTGATGACCCCCAGAAATAAGACGGTGACGGCACCCAACTCGTCTTATTGACTGTGACTTCAAGTTGGAAACGTCAGGGTGTGCCAAACAAGACAAAGACGAAACCTGAAAGACCAAAGGCGTACCCCAAAGTCACCCCCAGCCCTCCGCTTACCTTCAGGCGGACTTCGTGGGCCTGCGGCGGGGCCACCTCGATATCTTCAATGGTCATCGGCTTCTTGGGCTCCCAGGCAACGGCGGCCTTGCACTTGATAACCTGTGTGAGGACATCGAGGACACAGAGGTCAGTCAGCCGTGCCACCCCAGAGAGCCCACGACGCCACCCCACTGGCCACACCCGTCAGTCGTATCGGGCTTGCTGGCTTTGGGCCATGTCGCTGTGCCCTTGTCTCAATGCACCAAGCACACGACTGTCATGGTCACAGGCGGGCGGGCGCTTTATGTGTGCACTGTGAGTACAGTGGGCACTGGCAGACTGTGAAGCACCTTGATATCAGCCAGAGGGCATATCTGAAACACAAGGGGGCACAGTGTGATCAACTCCAGCTAAATGACCCCTTGGAGCCTGGCCTGCTTGACCTGGCACTCTCTTTGCCTATAAGGCACTACATATGTAGAAAACACGCTGGCTGCCATCTTGTGACCCTCCTGAGCTTCAGTTTTCCAGCTGAGCGGGCCTCACAGTGCAAAGGCTGGTGGTCCCGTCAAGAGCAGAGATTTTCGAGGACATAACGTGATGCAATGTGACGTTACCAGACCTGCTCGAGGTCACATGACAGAGCCTATCCTGGCAGCACTGGGCACAAGGCAGGAAATGGCCCTGGACTAGAGTGCTAGTCCGCCTCATGGCCCACTCATGCACAAGCACAGTGCCCCATGAGGCAGCAGTGCCCTCCATCATGCCACCGTGCCGCCCCGTGGTCTGGTGCCACCTCCTCGGCTCACCCCTGTCCACACCCGCCCAAAGTTCCATTTTCTGTCCCTTAATCTGAAAGGCACCATATAAAGAAAAGGGTGAAAGGGCAGCACACTGCTAATGCCATCTGGGCTGAGTGCTCACCTGCTCTTCACGTGTGGCTCTCTCCCACCCTCGTGGTCTCTTCATGCCTTCTATCATCTCTCGGACCCTCTTTTGTGCCCGTCACATTTCATTTCATGTCATTGACATACGTCTGAGACCACCCACCAAATGGCTTGTAATGGCAGATCCTGAAAATCTTAAACAGTTTCTGTTTGCACCACCGGTGCCCATCAGTCATGTTAGACACAACAGACAAAGTGCAGCAGGCTTCACCCGGGCACAGCGGACGGGGATTGAATGTGTGATTGTGCCACCCTGCCTTGTGCAGGGGTCTCATTGGGTCGAGGAGGTGCTATGTGAAGTGAAGGTTTATGGGAATGTCTGTTCCCTCATGCCATGGGCTCTATAAAGTGACATTAGACAAATGGGCATTGGATGCACTTTCAGCCTTCACGGCACTCACGATGGTGACTTGGCTTATATCTGTGCCCACTTTGAGGCTTTGGAGGGCACAACACTTGACTGAAAGCTGCTTATTTGGCATTCATCTGTTTCAGCTCAAGGACTGTGAGGGGTGGAGCCAATCCTGGGTGGGTGGGACTCCTGTATGTCATGGGGGGCACTTACTTATGCACACACTTGGACCAGTTTAGAGTCAGATGTTAACCCAACGGGCACACCTAATGGAGAAAAATCCAGCAGCTTGCAAGGTCCACACAGTCTGGGATTTGAACCCGGGTCTCCAGGAGGCACGAGGCAGGGGTTCAAACAGACTGAAGCACAAGTCACCTAACCACGTTCAGTGCGAGCGCCCCCTACTGGAGACCACAGCGCCTTAATGCTCTGCACACCTCACACAGGAACAAATCACTGGGGTCTTGGGGGCAACAGTCTATCATGGCGGGTCGAGCATCGGCACAGGAATCGAGTCGGCCCACGGCCGACCACCCCGCAGTCCCGCCAGCTCGGCCGGCCGTGTCGTTCGACTTTGGGGTGCGCGCCGCCGCGTTTGCGCGTGCCACTCTTCCAGCCTCGCCTCGTTCTGTGGAAGCCTGAAGCGCGAGCGCGCGTCCGTGTGGAGGGCGTGGCGTCACGTGAGGTGACACTGAGGGACTTTTCTTTTAAAACTTCATTTAACAACAAGCGTTTATATACAACGCGATGTCAGCAACGCAATTGACAAGTAGAATAAAGGGGGCGACACGGGGTGCCATTAGCGGCTACCAATCAGGTAACGAAGCCGTGGGACCCCCACAGACGCCAGTTGTGCTTTTATTTCAGTTCCTGCCTTATTTATGCAAACTTCTGTTTCTCCGCTTCTGTGTTCGAGGGTCACTCCATAACGACGGTGGCCCTCCATTTTAGTTGCACGGGGGTCGCTGCGTGTTTTTACCTCGAATAACGATTGTCGTCACCGTCACGATTTCATTTCCCGGTGCTCCGGTGGTGCCGTTCTGTATGGTGGCCCTGAAGTGCAACGCGCAAAAGCAAATCAGAAAACGCAAAAAACAAATTGAATACGCAAACGACAAATGAGACAAATGAGAAAGAAGAAAAGCAAATGGAGCAGCAAAGAAACCTGAAAAGTAAAGAGCGGCGCATAAGCCAAATGGCGGCGCTGAACAGTGAAGTTCTGTCGGTGTGATGAAGACGAGGACGCTCGAAGGTGAAGCAGATCTCTAACCCTCTTGAGTTATTTTCTATACTTTAGCAGAAAGAGGACGTCAGCATAACTCGCAGCCCCCACGACCCGAGCAGAGGAGCCGACTGGACTTTCACCAGTAAGTGGGTTTGTTTCCAGTAGAAGTCTGACGTGTCCACTCCAAGCGCATAGCAGAGCGACTTCGGTGTCAGATGTACTGTCACAGTTTGGACAAAAATCAGCCGACCAACAAGTCGCGTTAAAAGGTCAATGTCGCTCGTGTCCCGTCACGCACTCAGCATTACGTTATGGTGTCCTAACAGGCAGGACTGCGTGGCACACTGGTGTCTGTAATTCTTTCAATGGATCTCCTTTACATGTCCAGTCATTAAGAAACAGCAAAACAGACGGTGACATTCGGCGACAGTGTTTCTAGCGCACCACCCGTTAAGACCCCCACGACTCTTGACGTTCTGCCGCCTCGCTTCTTTTTATGTTTGTTTCACCTCTGGCTTTGCCGGTATTTGTGGTGACTTTTCAAACAGTCCATCCATCCATCATCCAATCCGCTATATCCTACCTACAGGGTCACGGGGTCTGCTGGAGCCAATCCCAGCCAGCACAGGGCGTAAGGCAGGAAACAAACCCCCGCAGGGCACACACACACACACACAGCCACACCAGGGACAATTTAGGACCGCCAATGCACCTCACCTACATGTCTCTGGACGGTGGGAGGACACGGGGAGAACATGCAAACTCCACGCCGGGAAACGAACCCAGGCGGGTCTCCTAACTGCGAGGCAGCAGCGCTACCCACTGCGCCACCGTGCCGCCTTCAAAGAGTCACGCAGGCTGAAATATGAAGACAGACATGAAAGACTACAGGATTCGACATAAACTGGCCAGACACTAAAAGGACCGCCTGTCTCTTTTCATACCCACTTTCTAAATATGCGGTGATATCAAATGATGAAAGTGAACTTCAACTAAGCACAGCGCCGAGGACCTGAGTAGTCACACTGGACTGAGATGATGAAAGTGCTCTTCAACAAACTGCTAGGAGAGACTCCACCAAGTCAATAGCTGTCTGTGTCATCCATAAATGACAATACTATAGCGCCCCGGGTCCGAATGTGACAGGCCGTCACTTATAGCAGTCCCGGGACTAGCGGCTACAGAGGGGTGCAGACACCTCACCTTCGACCGCGCACCCCCCGGCAGCTAAAAACTCATCGGTTGCGATTGTTGGGTCGGCTCACGGAACTGGGGAAAATGTGCTGGACGAGCGGAGTGACACGAAAAGTGAGCGGTCATTTTTAGGGTGACATCCAGCAGTCGGGCGGCTGATCGCACTTCTCCTTCTCGCTGAGCCCCCGAGTCGCTGCAATACATTTTAGGTTGATGCCGAATACGACAGCGGTGTTGACGTGCAACACGAATAATAAAAGCTGACATCGTGCAGGTTCAATAAGGCGCGTCAGTGCTGTCACTACTGTCACTAAAAAGGCGAACAGCAAACGTCTTCAATGCGGAGCGCCGTCGCCATGAAGTTACAGCTTCAGCTTCACTGGCACTTCAGATAGCGAAGTATGTCTGACATGTGCAGGCGGAGGGGCTCCGAGTTACACGGACGTCTGCTAAAGTGAGGAGAATGAAGAGAAGTCGTTTACCTTCAGCGCACCCCTCGTTCAAAAACTTCAGTGAACTTCACCGCTCAGCGCCGCTCTCCTGATTTCTCTGCGCGGACTTCACTTTCTTTGCGCTCAGCTGCGCCATTTGACTTTGTTGTTTCTGAGTTGATTTTGCGCCTTCAGTTTGTTTTTGTGTTTTCGGATTTATGTTTACGTGAATGATTTCATTTGGTTTTGCTCATTGCACTTCAGGGGCACCAAACTTCTTATATAGCATTTAAAATGGACAGAAAAAAGACCACCGCACAAATGTAAATTAAGAGGAAAAAGCAAGAAAGCTGAACAATTAAAGTGATGGTTAAATGACAGTGACGTGTAGCAAAGGCGACATTTGTGAATGCAGAAGAAGAAGAAGAAGAAGAAGAAGAAGAAGAAGAAAGGAGAATGAATTTAAGGAAGGCTCGGGGGAAACCCCAAGGGCTAACTCTGAAGAGGTAGGCATCACCCACAGACCGATGGCACAGCCAGGGCGGGACCACCTGAGCGGTGCAGCGACAATGAGAGCGCCTTTGCAGCTAAACGGAATATAGCGCCTTACACCCCTCCACGCACAGCCAGCCGCTTTACCTACCTTGCCTGTTGTCGACATGTCTGCCTGTTCAGGTGCTCGGCTGTCTGAAACTCAAATTCCTGCGAAGAGAATTTAAGAAGGCGCAGCGGGTTAATATTTCATCGGCTGTCCAAACAAAAAAATGGGCTTCTGTTCAGTTGCGCCTTTGCCAAGGGGGGCGATCGGCGCCAACCAAGTCTGAAAGTATGAGGGGGAGGGGCTGGTGGGGGGGGGGGGGGGTTCGCGGTGGGGGCCGACTGTGCACGCAGCCGCTCCAGAAGGCGTCTGAGTCCTGGGGACCCCCTCTGGCCGTTCTCTTCATTCATCAGCCTCACGTCTGGCCCACTCGTATCACGACGTGCCCGGCATGTTTCGGTTCAGGGGGCGGTCATCGCTTTATTTCATTATTTATTCTCGTCCTGACTTGTTTTCCTGCATTTCTGGATGTTTCGGTTAGTTAAGCCCTCATTTCCCAAGGTGAACGCGCGACAGATGCTCGTGTCCGCCTTGTTTTTTTGGACCCCCACTTTCTGCAGGAATTACGAGCCCCTTACGATAAGAGAAAAGCAGCAGAAACGACCAGAAGGACCGTCACCGGCCACCAGGGGGTCACCCGCTAATGGGATATGGGGGTCGTTTTGGTGAAAGGGGGATACGAGGTGCAGGTCTGTCAGTCTTTGATGAAGTGCAGCAGGGCCATCTTAACGCATGGGCACGCTGGGTACGTTGGGCACGCTGGGCAGAGGGGCCCCACGCCAATGTATGTACAGTATTTTAAAACACTGATTTGTTTGGATTTAAATAGATAGATAGATAGATAGATAGATAGATAGATAGATAGATAGATAGATAGATAGAATGAAAGGCACTATATAGATAGATAGATAGATAGATAGAATGAAAGGCACTATATAATAGATAGATAGATAGATAGATAGATAGATAGATAGATAGATAGATAGATAGATAGATAGATAGATAGATAGATAGATAGAATGAAAGGCACAATATAATAGATAGATAGATAGATAGATAGATAGATAGATAGATAGATAGATAGATAGATAGATAGATAGAATGAAAGGCACTATATAATAGATAGATAGATAGATAGATAGATAGATAGATAGATAGATAGATAGATAGATAGATAGATAGATAGATAGAATGAAAGGCACAATATAATAGATAGATAGATAGATAGATAGATAGATAGATAGATAGATAGATAGATAGATAGATAGATAGAATGAAAGGCACTATATAGATAGATAGATAGATAGATAGATAGATAGATAGATAGATAGATAGATAGATAGATAGATAGATAGAATGAAAGGCACTAGATAGATAGATAGATAGATAGATAGATAGATAGATAGATAGATAGATAGATAGAATGAAAGGCACTATATAGATAGATAGATAGATAGATAGATAGATAGATAGATAGATAGATAGATAGATAGATAGAGTGAGTGAAAGTCACTATATAATAGATATATAGATAGATAGAATGAAAGACACTATATAGATAGATAGATAGATAGATAGATAGATAGATAGATAGATAGATAGATAGATAGATAGATAGATAGAATGAAAGGCACTATATAGATAGATAGATAGATAGATAGATAGAATGAAAGGCACTATATAGATAGATAGATAGATAGATAGATAGATAGATAGATAGATAGATAGATAGATAGAGTGAGTGAAAGTCACTATATAATAGATATATAGATAGATAGAATGAAAGACACTATATAGATAGATAGATAGATAGATAGATAGATAGATAGATAGATAGATAGATAGATAGATAGAATGAAAGGCACAATATGATAGATAGATAGATAGATAGATAGATAGATAGATAGATAGATAGATAGAGTGAGTGAAAGTCACTATATAATAGATATATAGATAGATAGAATGAAAGGCACTATATAGATAGATAGATAGATAGATAGATAGATAGATAGATAGATAGATAGATAGATAGATAGAATGAAAGGCACTATATAGATAGATAGATAGATAGATAGATAGATAGATAGATAGATAGATAGAGTGAGTGAAAGTCACTATATAATAGATATATAGATAGATAGAATGAAAGACACTATATAGATAGATAGATAGATAGATAGATAGATAGATAGATAGATAAATAGAATGAAAGGCACAATATGATAGATACTTTATTAATCCCAAGGTGAAATTCAGATATTTTCACCGACACAGTAAATATTTGTTTCATTTTATCGACTATTTATATTTCTATTCCTGGTTGTGTAGGTAGGGGTCTCAGTGCACTGCCATGCCATGGCCTACAATGCTGTTAGTCAGCCAAAGCAGCTAAACGACGCATGATGGGCACGGTGTGACAATTCATGTCACGAGCCATCGGTGCACCTCACAAGTGACGAATGTGACGTTGAGACGCCTTGTGTGTGTGACTGTTGACATCTGAATCTGATGACTGCCTGTAGCGCTGAACTGACCTCTCTGTACAATTCTGTCCTCTGCATGTCCTGGCACCATACGGTGACATGTGGGGACTGGTGCGGTCACCGATTACAAGCACAAGATGGCATGCGAATGAATAGGATTAAGATGAATGACGTTACATGAGTGCCACAATGTTTAATGCACTATCAGGCCATCAAATATCATATCCAGTTACTGTACCGCTGTCTCTGTCTTTGACATCAGAAGGCGCGGACTAACGCAGCGTGACCAGGACACTCAATAAAACTGAACACATAAAAATCAGGTGACACTGAGATACGAAGAGGGAAGGCCGAGTCAGCAGCCTTTGTGTGTCAGCTTTTATCTTCCCAGATCAGAGAACTTCCAGTTCCATTGCCTCACAGCTCCACTCACATCTCCAGTTATTCCCAGTTTCATAACCGCGTCAGATCCCTGGGTGAGAATAAAAGTGAAGCCCAACAGTAACTGTCCCAAGTGCTGTGAATGACACAAACCAGACGTGTGTGTGTACTGCAGTCTAATCTGACCAATCAGAGCAGTGAACACACCAGATAACGGGGTGGGGGGGCTCTTGACTAGAAGCCCGCAGTTCTTACCGCTACGCCACCGAGCCTTTTGTGAAAGTGTTTCTTTGACATTCACACATCATCTTGTTTATGCCTCCATTTTGTCATTTATTACTACGTTCTCTGTTTTAACGACGTGTTTCCACAGATTCTCGTAGACTCATGAAATGCTTGTGTTCCAAATAACGATCTCTGATTTCCACTCTAAAACTCCAGCACTTCACTCCCAGACAATCAATCCTGGCATGAACTGGCAGAACTTTGTGCCCACTCTGTGGCGGTGGGAGGGTAGAATAGCAGGCTGCTTGCTGCTCGTCTTGATCGGCACATTTACAAGACAAAAGACGCTGGCAGAGAGGTGCGAAGGGATTTGAGGTGGCCGAGTTTATTAGTTTTTCGTAGGCTTTGGTAATTCCAGTGTTAAGGCTGCGTCTTTGCCCCGAGGGGCTTTCCTGTTTTCCGTCAGTTCATTCTCAGGATCACAAAAGCCTAAGGGTCTGACACAAGAGGACGGACTACAAGACCACACAGATGTGTCCTCAGCTACGAAGGGAGTGGGCTTTGAGGGACGCGTGATGATGACGAGTGGCTTTCAAGTGGCCTTCTGTGAACTCTTTGCTGAGTTGGCACGAGCTTTAAAAAGACAGACTGCCTGAAATCGGGCCACAGCGTTCATATGCCAGTTTAAACAACGGTTGGCAACGGACACCTGCCAGAGGGAACTGGCTGACAGGTCAGGAGGATCTCCGCTAAGCTTCAGCTCCAACATGGCCGCCATGCAGGAAGTCATAAACTGGCTGACAAGGCGCTATATTCAGTTTCCGTCTGGTGCGGGTGTACAGACAAAGGACAGCAACAAGGGCGCCTAGTAAGAAATGACGCTGCTGTTGTCAGCCGTACGCAGTGAAGTCATCTGTGATGCCAAGGCGAGACTGTCGAACATCACAGCTCGGTGGCCCGTGTCACCCCGTCATTCATTAACTTTGCGATATGTCTCGGCTGGCCCACCGTATCTCTCATAGCCTCATCTGTCATTGTAACTGCAGTCACCTTATTAACATGTGCCAGGTGACAGTGGCCACCTGCCCAGATGCTGGAACCCCACACCCTTCCCAGACCCCCAGAGCACAGAAGAGCGGTGCCTGAATGCCATGCCTCAGGTGGCAGGTTTGCAGTGTCACGACTGCATATGAATGAGCTTCATTAACATAGCCCATATATGGTCGTTCCTGGGTGGCAAGTGGGTGGGGTTTGAGGGGCATTCAGGTCCGCATGTTTCTAAGGTGGCTGTGATTCTTAAAGGTAAACTGTGTACCACTGTGCGTGTGCCATGCGTTAAAAATCAGATTTTCTTTGCCCTACGCCTATTTTTCACACTGAAATCCACACCAAGTTTTATAAATGAGACCCCCGGGCTGGAGCTTTGTTGATAAATTGCTGTGCCAAGAGGGATCATGAAGCTTAGAGTGTGCAGATAAGCGTCATGGTGATGCCGAGGACGTGTCCACTTGTGCCACACATCCACAAACTCCTGTCCTCTGACTTTCAGTTGCAGATCTGACTTTTTATTTTCACCTTAAGGGGCATCTTACCTGTGCCCACCCACCATTTGTCATGCATGTCTTCACATTCCTCATTGGACAATGCTGGCTGACTCTCATGTGGCGTCTGTCTGCATGTGTGGGGCACCAACTAGGCATGGGGCACAGAGCGGGCAGTGACAAACAGAAAGCAAAGGGAGGAGTTGGGGCGGAGCTCCAGACACCAACAGGACTGGCCATTGGCAACTAGCAGGATAAGGCAGAGGTCGGGGGCGGAGCTCCATCTAATTAATGAGAGGAAATTCGACAAACTGGGATCAGCGTGTCACCTCACGGCACCAGGTCACCTGACGATGACAGAGCCCATCATAGGCCGGTCCAGAGGCAGATAAAGGGGCGTGGCTAAGAGCCTGAAGGGCAGTGACACCAAGTCAGGTTGGACTCCAGGAGGTTAGACCTTCAATGGAGGCAGCGTTAGCCATTAAAATTCGACGTTGGCGTCGTCTGGCCTTCATCTGCTCAGTTCCGCCTCTCGTTCTTCTCTCGGTCACCTTAGCTCTGAGCACCTGCTCCTCTGGGTGTCCCCGTCACCTGCCCTCCTCTGGGGCCTCCAAGGACCCCAACTGCGTGTGGCAGCACCTGTCCCAGTCCAGGTGTCCAATGACCCCATCAAGGAGGTGAAGAATGTCTGGGCCCCCTAGTGGTTACACTGTTTGTCACATGGGCTTCTCACCTCATGACAATGTATTAGTAAAGGGGTGACAGCAGAAGCCAAGTGCTTTCTTGTGAGCCTCTGGTGGTCTTGAACCTGTGGCCACCATCCACTGTGTCTCTCCTATGAAAGAGCGCCCCCTTGTGGCTTTCAGCCTTCCCTTTGCTGCTGCTCTGCACCCATCTGCCCCTGACTGTTGGACGACCCCCTCAGTAGTCTTCAAAGTGGCAGACGGGGGCACCAGCAGGACTGCATTTGTCAACTGCCGCTGTTGAGAGAAGGCTGGCACTGGTGCCCCCCCCACAGGGTGACTTCTGCTTTTATGCCCATTGCTGCCCTGACCAAAAAAAGAAGGTGGTGCAGGAAATGAATGGACACGCCCACTGACCCCACCGGCCTCTTATTGGCCTTTTACTACTGACCTTCTCAAACTGAGGGTCACGGGGGGCTGGAGTCTACACTGGCAGCCCTGAGCACAAGGCAGGAGCCAAGCCAGGATGGGACGGCAGCCCACCACAGCACACACTCACACCTGCCTGGGTCCAGTCGAGAGTCAAAGACCCCCATACTTGGCAAAGCCCACCCACACATAGGGAGACTTCACACTGATTTATGAGACAGCAGCACTAACCCCTGTGCCACCGTGCCACCCTTTCATTACTTTTATCAGCTGGTGCTGCAGCACTTAGCACTGTGGCCTCACAGACCCCCAAGTCTCAGGTTCAAATCCCGGTCCATTCGTCAGCTGAATGGGTGACCCTGAAGTGGTCCTGAGTGAATGTCAGGTGCCCAGTGATAGGCTGGCATCCCAATCGATGTGCCCTGAGCTGCTGGCATTCTGACCTGGCTGAGAAAATGGATGGATGGATGAAATTAATAAACTGAAGTGACGCCTCGCTTCTCCAGGGACTTCCTCCTTTGGGAGGGATGGTGGCCTTTACTCTATATAGCGCCTTTCTCCGGCGGGCATAGATCACAGAGTGAGTGTCCTCACACTTAGTTACTCATTAACTGGCACTGTAATGGCGCCAGTTACCTGACCGACAGTTCAGGGTGTCTCTCCGCTGGCTCAGCCTTGACTTCTGATAAAGTGATTGGGAAATGGTGGTCCGCTTTGGAGCTTCGAGCCAACAGACCTGCGGGGGTCCCTTCCTGTAACACTGCAGCGGACTGGCATGAAGGTGTGCCCTGATGCCAGCTGCATGGCATTTGTGTCCCCTCAGCCTCACTCTTGGTGCTATAACGACCCACAGGGGCCCTCACCCACATGATTTTTAGAGGACCCTTTCACAGTCACCGTGTACCTCTTCACAAATGACCTGGTGGACATCCAGAGGCCAAGGAGCTTGAGCTGCAGCTGGACGTATGACGGGGTGGGGGGGCGGGGGGAGGCTAGGACCTGAAAGTGACCCCCAAACAGAGTAGATCTGATATAGTGCCTTTCACAAAGACCCCCTCATGTAGGGAGAGGACTGTGTGCTCTTTACCTGCAGGGGGCGCTCCAGACGTGACCACAACAGCTGCAGTGTCAGGTCAGAGTGACGGTGCTGTCACCGCTGCAGCTCTCTGTGGCCTCAAAACCACAATGGCTGACAGCAGTGTCCCAGCTCAGCCACGGTGACCTCGTCTCTAAGGTGACCGCCATGCCCTGCACTGTAAGGGGAGGTCAGTGCCAGCATATGCCTCAGCTGGTGAGACCCCTGTGTTGGCACCCATGTAGACACAGAGGCTCCCCTGGCACTCGCTCTACTTGTCCTATAGGGGGCAACACTTCCTAACAGCAGCCTGACTCTGCCCCCCCACCCCGTCATTTCCCATAAGGCCATTGGAATGGAAAATGAAAAAGGCAGCAGGGTGTTTGAAGGCCTCTGGCGCCCTCTGCTGGGTACTCACAGAATAAGCGGCAGCAGCAGCCATCGGCACTTCAAGTCACACTTCCACATTAACTTCATTTTCCTCATTGCTTTCACTGGCTGGACTCGGCTTTTCCTGTCTGCCCTGGCATTACGTTGCTCAGTGCAGAGTTGGGGGCAGAGCCAGTTGTTGTGCCCAGCTGGCACAAGACTTCAGAGGGTGACTGGAGGAAAAGGACGTACTCAGAAATCTGAGGTGAGGATCAGAAGCAGAACGACAATCAGCAACCAAAGCTGTGAATCACGAGACCAAATCAGAGGCAGAAGAAGTTCAAGAACCAGAAGGCTTTGGAATGCGTGGAGACGGACGAGGAAGCCTTCCCTTCGATGACCTTTAACCCTGTTGCATCATTTTGACTGATAGGGCTATGACCTCTGAGGACACGCCCACTCCAGGTCAGTCCTGGCAACAGGAATTAACAACGGCTCTCTTAAAATGGCGGCGAGAAAACGGACCAAATCAAAACCCAGAGGATATTTTAGGAATAAATGTGGCCAATGGAGTCCTTAGGGTACACAAACCCCCCCAGTAACCCGAAGACTCGAATTAGGAGACCCTGAGAACATTTCTTTAGAAAGCCAGCCTGGCTAATGATCTTCAGCTGGGGGTCTCCCAGTTACGGTGCCAGCTTGCGTCTCTTCTTCGGGTCCTTCTCGTTATTTCTTGGGCTGTTCTCCATCGTTTAGCACAACGTAATCCTGGATCTGAAAACGAGGGGCCCTGACGTGGGACGCTGACATCACACAGACGGGCCTGGCACTGCCCTGCGTTCAGGTCGCTCTAGCAATGGCAGGTGTACGCCATGTGATCTCCGACTCCTTGGTATTGATAGCCGATTGGCTGCAGGGAGATGGTCAAGCAGGTTAACCCAGTGCCCGAAGTGAAAACAAATGACTGGCGGTGGTCTTTCTATGGCGATAGTGACATTCGAACGGCGGGATCCTTTGAAGATTCTCGAAGAGCTTACACTAAAGCAGGTGAAGCCCATGCAGATTCTCTTCACTGGTTTGCTATACGCTGGTATCGAGGGCAGGCTGGGAATCCCCTCACTACAAGCGGGCACTGGCTGCTACTCCATGTTGAAGAGTGTCGGCCCACGTCAAGCGCCGGCTTAGCAGGTGTTTGTTGGACTGATGTCGGCCTGAACTCACGTTTCGTTATTCTGATATTCATCTGGGGACCCCGGTGGACGTTACGCTCTCTGAATTTCATACGTTTAGATCTTTTGTTTTATTTTAGCGTTAAGCCATTTTGGGTAACACCCCCTCGGATGCTGCTAGGCCACACCCCTAGAAGTGGGGTCCCGTCCGCCATCGTGGCTGTGTGTGTCTCCGGCTCTTTACTGCGCTGCGGTTCTGCTCATCGACTACGTCTTCATGTCCCCTCCATCTCTCCCTCGGCTCACCTCGCCAGAGCGGTGCGATGTGATTTCTGAATAACCTCTCGTGATCGCATGGTGAAGCCCAGTGCTTGACGTGGCTCGGTACCCACCAGTGCCCCCCATTCGGCCATAAGAGTACCAGTGGTGAATGTTTGTGTCCTGGGAACAACCACATGACAAACCCATAATTAGAAAACCAGCCTCCACATTTCCGAGGAGACCCCTCGAAGCCCCCACCCGCTCTTCTGCATATCAGCACACTTTCAGACCCCCAAGGGGGACCACCCCTCTCCAGAACAATCTCAGCAGTTATCAGTCAAAGCAACAGTTAGTGCCACCAGTTCTTTTCTGCACCTCGGTCACTGGTGAGATGCCCACTCGGGTACTGCGCCACAGTACAGGTGAACTGCATTCGAGCCCACTCTCATTGTGGCTTGATTAGCTTTGATCTTCTGACCGGTGGACTGCAGTGGGCCCACCAGGAGTTCCTCAGGATTTCTTCCTTGAAGCCCCCGTCCTGGCGTTTCTCAGGTATAATGGAGGGGTTTCTTGCCGCCACCACACTCGTCTGCCCTCCTGCCCCTACAAACACTTTCTAAACATGGAGTCGCTCCCCGATTGGCCAGTGGGACCTCAAGCAGACCATTGGCTCACACATGACCTCTCCCGCCCAATGAGCTCCAGGTGACGCTCTCCGAGTTATTTTGACACTGTGGTGGCTTTGAGATCACACTGGACCTGCAGACCACAATGCAGTTACCAGCCACGTGTGCAGCTGGCGCCCTCTGCTGGGCAGAACCAAAATCAGTCAGGACACAAAAAATATTTTTGACACTTCACTTGTATTAAAGAATTTTCCAGCCTACCCCCACTATAGGCTTTGCTGCAAGACCCCCACTGCATGAATAGCAGTGTCTGGCCTTAGTGACCGATGAAGGACATGATGATGATGATGTCAGTCAAGTGGCACACAGCATTGGGTTTCATTTTTTATTTTATGAACACTTTGGGGAGGCTGAAGGTGAAGGTCCACTCAGACCCTGAGGTGGTCACCACGCTTTACATCTTCAGGACGGTCCGAATGCTGAAAGACAGGAAAGAAAGCATCAGTGACAGACAGCAGGCACAGCGGGCATCTCGATGTCCCAGTCAACATCACAGTCGCTGGCATTTGAGGCTTTGCTCGTCTTCTGTTGGAATTCTAAGGTTCAGAAGTAGGACTCGGCCCTCCATACTCTACATGTAATGGCGGTTTAGGATTGTGGGGGCCGAAGTTCACCCAGGGGGTCCTCGACATGAGTCAGGAATGACACCCAGGTGGGAGACCCTTTCATGGCAGGACGCCCCGACTCACCCAGTGCCGAGGGACCACTCAGTCGGCCACACAGAGGGTCACCCAACTGAGAGCAGTGCCAGTCACCACCCTGTGCCAGGATTGTGTGCCAGGCGCCCTGTTAATAAAAGAAGAGAGACGAGCCCACGGTCACCACGGGTCAACATCGCAGCATGAAGTGGACCACCACAGGTGCCCTTTTTTAATGATTTAATCCTCGTTTGAAATGCAATGTTGTGTGTCGAGTTTTGGATTTTTGCTTTAGTTTGTTGTTATATTTCAGGTTTTTGTTTTCATTTTTTTAGTTTCATTCCACAAAATCACAAAATGAACGTCAAACTACAAACGGCCAAACCCAGAAAAACAAACAGAAGGTCTTAAAAATGAACAAAGACCTCATAAGGCCAGTGGAGCGCAGTGCAGTTGGCATCCCCAGTCATTGGACACTCGCTGAGGTGCCACCTGCAGTCACGGCGGCGTCACAACCTGAAATGTCTGAAGATGCGAGGACACAAAGCGACTAAATGATTACAAATACGGGCTCAGCATGCTGTGTGTGTGCTGAAGGAGGTTTGACTCGATGAGTTCTTTCCTGACTTTTCTCCATTTTGGGTGTTGGAGATTTCAGTTTTGATCGTATGGATGCCGCTCTTTTCGGGAGTGGTTGCTATGCTGTTGCTAGGGACTCGTGCTGCCATGTGCCACGGGTTAAAGGTTGCCAGATTGTGGACGATTTGTGTGAGACTGGTCTGAAGTTCTTAGTTGCAGCTACAACTTCAGTTTAACTTCTACGCCCACCGCGCGATTCTCTCGACTGCGTTTCACCTTCTCGCCCTTTTCTATTCAAATCCGCTCTCTCGCGTTAACAGCGGAGCACCACGAGGTCACAAACAGTCGTCCAGAACTGCGACGTCCGCTGCCGGCCATGTGATGTGCGAGATTTCCTCATTGTGCTCCACCAGACGTTTAAAACTGGCGAGCCATGCGGGCAGAGAGAAAGGAAGAACCGCTGCGATCGAGCAACAGAAGACGAGTCCAAGCCGGCGAGACGTCCACCGCGTGTCAAACCCGCCGCTACACAAAACTCGCAGGCCAAAGGAAACGCTGGGGAAGTCTGGAACCTTGAATCAAAATGGAGGAAAGGGAAGTTTGATCCACAGCCTTGGACGCTGCACATGGTGCGCTGGCACCTCACTCACGATGTCACGCGCTAGGACTTCTGGGGTGCGAGACCCAAGTAATCTTTATAACATCCAACAAGCAGTCTCAGGAAAACAAAAAAATAACATGAAAATGAGCCCACCTAAAAAGAAATCAAGTATCACGAAAACAATACGAGACGGAATCAAATTTCCTAAGCCCCTAAAAAATGAACAAACCGCTCACAACCGGCTGAAACGTATGTAGGAGGGCATCATGGGACGCTTGTCATGCGTGACAATACTACGAGGCAAAGCTGAGTGCCACTGAGGGAGAAGGAGAAGCCCCTTCATTGAGGAGCCTTTCACTACGTTCACCTCGACTGCGATTCTTGGTTTAAGTATTTGGTGCGGACCACCAGTTCTGACGTCATCTTTCGTGTTTTTCAGCCCCCCAGCCTGTCCCTTTCCTCAAACTCCATTTCCTTCCGCGTCTTTTCTTTAATTCAATATCTGTGCCCCTCTTGCCACCTTTGAATCGCCACCCACCCCTTTTTCCCACCGTTGCCTGGTCGGTGCTCACATGGACCTCCATCACATCTTGAGAAGTGTTGACGTCCAAATGATTAGAAAAGTGCAAAGGCGGTAAGAACGTCATCATGGTATCTGGCGCAGACCTGGACTCTGCTGAGAAGCCTTTCGCTACATTCATCTCGACTGCGATTTTTGGTTTATATATTTGGTGCAGACCATCGGTTTTGATTTTGTCTTTCACCTTCTTCAGACCCCTACCTGCTCTTTCACTTGTGCCCTTTTCTCCGACTCCATTTCCTTGCCACCTGAGACTCACCATAAACGTTTTTCCCACCATTGCTTGTTCTCTGATCACATGGGCCTTTGCAACATCATGTGACATATCAACGTCAGCACCATTAGAAACGTGGAAAGGGGGTACGAACGTAATCATGGACCCCCAAGTATTGATCTGGAATCTGCGGAGGTTATCATGGAGTAGCTTTAGATTCAGGGAGGCACGCTCTGAATTCTGGAAGATCAAATGCGGCGCTTTGAGTGGGAGACAGGTCGTGATCAGAGGCTAAGAGTCAGGTAGGAGTCCAGAAGTGCACACTAACTCACCTTTTTCCAGTGACCATCAGGTCAAACGCCTCGTTGACTTTCTCCAAAGGCATTGTGTGAGTTATAAACTCATCCAGCTTGATTTTCTTCTCCATGTAGTCAGAGACCAGCTTGGGAACGCTCTGCACGCTCTTCCAGCCTGGAAGAAAAGAGAGTTTGTGTCGCTGTTCCATTTGTAATAAGAGGAACAATAAAGCCGGGGGGTCACTTTACCTCCAAAGCTGCTGCCCTTCCAGGTGCGCCCACAGATCAGGTCCACCGGCTTAGTAGAAACGTCCTTCACAGCCACCCAGCCGACGATAACGCTGACTCCCCAGGCACGTCTCGTCGACTCGAGGGCACTTCTCTGGAAAGGAAATCAAACCCATCAACTCAGACTGGCACATCCTCTGGTGGACACTGCACCCCGGGGCCAGCTGAAGCCCACCGGCCACACACACAGACACAGCTTCTGGTGTCTTTTGGACTTTGCAGTGGTGTGACAGAACATCTTACTCATCTTTATATATCGGCTTGCTCAGGACAGCCTGATGATGGCAGAGCCTTCATTACGGCTGGACAGAAGCGAGACATCTGCCTAGGAGTTCTGACTCGTAAACTGGCACCATGATTTGTCTGCCATGTCTCTTAGTCGGAGACGAATTGCTCCTCTTTCTTAGGGTCTCGCCACAGATCACGTATCTGGCCGTATTTTGCACCTTCTACTCCTCCTTCTTCCATTCCCTGTGGTGGTTTCAGCCCACCTTTGATTCTCGCTGACGGAGTGAAGAATCGAACCTTTAGTTCATTGTTAAGGCTACGGCCCCAAGGACTGCCTGTGGGTTCATCATGAGGACCTCCGTGGTCCAGTCACCGGGGTCTCGATTTCCTGCTAGGCGTCTCCTTAAGCCCAGAGCAGGGTCTGTTATAATTTGATTTTGTTTTGAATCAGTTTTCACATTTCACTTATTTAAAGACGTGAAGCCATCTTGTTTTATTATAAATGCAGCCATTTTGTTTCAGGCTCAGAGGACAGGAAGTGATGTCAGCGGTAAGTGGGTGTAAAGGTCAGCGTGAAGACTTCCTGCTTCTTTGAGTTTGCAGACGGAACCCGGAGACTGGCGTGAGCGCATTTCTGTGTATTGACATCCTGGCGGACGCCCGGCGCTTTGATCCTCCCGACTTTTAGAACGCGGTCAGGCTTGACGACAGGTCGGTGTTGATTTTTGGTTCACGAACTTAGCGCAACTTCGGACAACATTTCTTCTCCCAAGTCTGTTTTAGTTCTCTTTGTGACTGAACTGTTACACAAGGGACAAATAGTTTAACTGTAATCAGGAGACAAGATGATGTGGAAACCAAAAATGGAATTGAAACCCTGGAAACACACAAATCGAGAGTCAAACATTCAAACACGAGTCGGAAATCACGAAACGTTCGCTGAAAAAGAGTTTTAAGGAGCACAAGGCCAATCGAGAAAACGGCCGTTTGAATCTGCAAACTCAGACAGGAAGTGCAGCCAAAGGTTACGACCTCTGAGGACACGCCCCCTAACACAGTGACATGTCATCCTAGTGACAAAATGGCTGTGATGTAAATAAACAAAATGGCAGCAAATAAATGAACAAAAATGAGAAAGAGCAACTCTAATCAAGAAACCCAAATGTGAACGGGGGTCTGCCACACCAGAGGGGTCCTGGAAACACCAGCAGCGTCACCTCCCCACACTCACCATGACGTCCACGTTGCCGGCGCACTCCAGAGAAAAGTCCACGCCGCCGTCCGTCATCTCCATCAGCACCTCCTGGATGGGCTTCTTGTAGTCCTTGGGGTTGACGAAGTCGGTGGCTCCGAACTCCTTAGCCTTGCTGGACTTGTCCTTGTTGATGTCCACTGCGATGATGCGGGACGCTCCGGCCGCCTGGCAGCCCATGACAGCCGCGAGGCCGACGGCGCCGAGTCCAAACACCGCACAGGTGGAGCCTGGCTGGACCTGCACAGGTAAAGGGACATACAGAGTGACGGTGAGGTGACACCAGGTGTGTGAGACCACCCTGCTGATACTCACTGGCGTGTGCCATTTGCCAGTCAAGTGCCAGCCTGTGATTTCTGTCATGTCTGGTGACTTTGAGGTCATCCAGTAAGTGGAGAGACCTTCTCACAGTGCATTGACCCTGGTCCATTTGTAGCGCCCCACCACAGGACACAGTGCCAGTGCTGACTGCCCACTCAGGTGAAGCCTGAAGGCCAGTCAGCGGCCCCCACACTAAAATACAGACCTTGGCCGAGTTGATCGCCGCTCCGTAGCCCGTGGAGATGCCGCAGCCCAGCAGGCAGACTTTCTCGAGGGGCGCGCTGTCGGGTATCTTGGCCAAAGCCACTTCTGAGACCACCGTGTACTCGGAGAAGGTGCTGGTGCCCATGAACTGGATGATGACTTTGCCTTTGCATGTGAAGCGACTTTTACTCTTCATGTCCTTGTCTGCCAGAGTCCTGGACGTGAAGTAAAAGAGCAAAAAGAAAAGCCACGTGATTTAACTGGACAGACACTCGGCGTGACACGATGGCGGAGACAATCGCCCAAACGTGGTCTCTGATTAGACCAACGCCATTCTGTTCTGTTTTTTAATATTTCATCATATTTAACCCTTCAGCTTGCGCACTTGTCACCTCACAAATGTCCACTGATCTGCTTGTTGAACGGTGGTGACATGTCGAGTGCCTCGGGCTCAACTGCAGCAGCTCTGGTGATGCTGGGTCACCTTAGTGGACTCAGCTGAGGCTGCAGTTAAACACTGGGATGGACGGGTGGACTTTGGGGGCCTTCACAGGCTCAGGGACAGCATTGGAAAAGAAACAAGATGGCAACCAGAAGGCATTTCCTCACACAAAGGGGTCATAGGAATGCAGATCAAAATACTGAGGCACAAGGTGGAGACCCCAACGTCTGCCTGAGAGGTGTGGATGCCCACCTAGAAACCCACCAGAAGAGCTTGGTGCCCAGTGGTCTGTGGCCTTCCTTATGTTGTTCACTGACCATAAACCATAATGTGGAGGACATCTGTAATGTTATCAGGACATTTTGAGACACACACACGTGACCCCCAAACATCTTCAGCAGCCCCCCTCATTCCTGCACATTTGACCTTCCTCCCTTCATGCCTTCAAAAATGACAACCTTACAAGAGTTACGATGAAGAGTCCATTCAGGCCAGCAAGCTCCACCATCCTCATCACCTCAACTCCCCAAAATAACACCAAGTTGAGCTCTGAAGGCCCACCATAAAACTTGGTCACTTATTCCAGGGGTATCTGCTTCTTTTTCAAACATTTCTGTGAAATCTGCCATTAACAAGCTTCTTGGCCTCCTTAGGATTCCTCCATCGTCGGGGCCTTCATAATCGTACACCCTCACCCTCTTCATCCTCAGCTGCCACTGCTGTGTCTTCTTTACAATATGGAGGCCCAGGTGAGGACTCAGTGAGACAGCAACATGGGTGGTCTCTTGACTTGTGCTGCACATGTGGTGGCCACTATAAGCGCCAACATCTTACTGGCCCCCTTAATCACTTCTGCATGTGGTCATCTTCAGCCTCTGGGACCCCATGGAGACCCCAAATTGCACCCAGGAACCAGGATGAGGCCCCACCCCACTGTCTGGTGGCTGATAGTGACGAGTCCTCTACAACTCCTGGGTCCTCCTCGTGAAGGCTGCTCGGCGTGTTTTTCTACCTCAGTGTCTCACTCATTGACTTCCTGAAGTCCTCGAGGTCACCAGCAGTCTTCAGACCTTAAAGATGTCATCGTAAGATGGGGACACTTAGCCCAAATGCCTAAGCATTTGTCAGATGTCTGCGTCACACGGTCAATTGGCTGAATGCAAGGCACTATATAACCTGACACCCTATTAGCCTTCATGATGACTGCCGTCCACTCTGCCGTTTTGTAGTCCAGACTAACATTTTTCGTCCCCACTTTGTCCCCTTCCCCTGTCACCCCGGCCACACCCCCTTTACATCCCGTCACTGCTCACTGGACCAATAACAGGAGCCTCATGTCCCCCAGGCCCACCTCCGTTGTGTCACCTTTGACAGAGATGGACGCCTGGTGATTTCAAGCAGCCACCATTTGTCACACACACTGGGGACACGATGGAGCCGCTTAAACTCTCGATGTAAGAACAGTGTCATAAGTGCGTTACCAGTTCTTCACACATTGGTTCGTTTTGTCGCTCAGGCACAGCAGGCACTCTCCACACTGGGAGGCGAAGAGGGGGATCACTTTGTCTCCTGGAAAACACAAAACGAAGACAGAAATACAATAAATAAAGGAGAAGTGGTGGGCTTCCTGTAAAAAGTCCTCGGAGACGACACTCAAGGAAAGGCCAACGTGCCTCGTCCAGTTTTTAACCAAACTTCCTGAGTAAAAGTCAGAAAAGTCCAAAATCTCTTAAGAACCCCAAGAGGACACAAGACGTTCATCTGATTTCACTTTTAAAGGACCCTCACACCGTCCCTAATCTGCCAGCACTCGAGTGACTGTGTGACGGCGGCGGTGGCCTGAGGTGTGGCACTGGTGAGTGCAGGTATGACAGGCGCAGTGCTGCCCCTGCTGGGATACCTGGCAGCAGTCGATAGACAGTGAGGAGGAGGAGGAGGAGGAGGAGAAGAAGAAGAAGAAGAAGAAGAAACGAGGAAGCAAAGAGCTCACAATGGAGTCAACTGAAAATGGATGCAGTGTTAAGAATGCCCACCACAGGTGGAGACCACCAGACCCAGCTAGTAGTAGACTCGGAGTCTTTAGATATTAAAATAGTTTTGCTTCATGTCATCCTGTGAGGTTCCGAAGAGCACAAAAAGTCCAACTTGAAATCCCACGAATTGTCAAAGAGCAACCGCTCCAAACATCCAGTAAATCACGAGGGGCGAGAAGAGCCGCCATTCACAGGGGACCACCAGGGACTGTGGAGGTCCTGGCAGTGATTGGCAGGTGGCCCCCCCACACCACACGTGCAGACAGTCAGCCAGACTAACGTCGGCAGAAAGAAGACTTGGGAGGCCCAGCCTGAGATCTCAGAGCGCTTGGCACTCACCTCATGCCAGCTCAGAGCTGTGGCTTGTGCCGTCAGTCGGCTCTCAGTTTTAGTGTCAAATCACCCGCTCCTGGAATTGAGCACAATGACACCTCGAGGCGCCGCCAGGCCTTTGCCAGTCTCGTCGTATTTTTAATGCGCTCTCCACACACAAACAACCAGAAACCCCAGTGGCGTTAATATCAGACTCCAGGGACTCAACTTCAGTACCACAGAATCAGACGACACTGGGAGTCGGTGGTCTGCTCTGGACGTTCTGCCACTCTTTCTCCCGAAACGTGTAAAGGACAACTCCGGGACAATCAAAGTCACACACTTTACAAATCGGTGCAAGACGAGCAGAAACAATGTACTAATTCACCAGGAGTTCCTGCAAATCTCCCACCTTCACTCCACAAGCCCCCCGCCGCTCCAGCAGATCGTCCTCAGCTCTGTTGGCTTTCCCCGAGCTCAGATTCCATACTGCAGACCCCGGGACTCTGCCCTCTCCAGGTTGGCGTTTCAGTAACGGGGCTCGTGAGGCGTGGGCACTAGAGACCCCACGACAAGGCGTTGTGTGCCAGATTAACCCTTTCAGCCCTGAGTTTTCTGCCTTTTTAGGAAGCTCAAATAAAAACAACAAAACCTCAATCACTACCATTACACAACAGCGGCCAAATACTTCAATCTTCTTGAGGAAATAAAACTGAAAGTGGTGCGCACAGTCCGGAAGCGTCCATTTTCACATCTGTGTTTCGCCAACTGTATGCCAGTCTCTCCAGTCTGTGCTAAGAGTGGCACACGCCCGGGTCCAACGGCTGCAAACGCACCTGTGCTTTATGTAGGAGTAACAGGACGTCAGGGCCAAATTAAAAAGGCGCAGCTTCAGGACTTCAGGGGCTTTAGGGGCTCCCGCTCACCTCAATGCGCTTCTTCACATTTAAAGGACAATTCTAGAGAGCAGAGGCTCCTGTGGGTCACAAAGCACATTCAGCCTCGGCGGGTCAGCGGGTGAGTGGGACGCACAGGGGGGTGAGCACTGCAGGGCGCCACAAGGCTTTTAGTTTTGAATGAAATACGACGTTTGATTGGCTGCGTCTGGGCAACACTGAACTGTAACCCGATTGGTCCCTTTTATGCATTTACAATAGTGACGAGTGACGAGGACCTGCTGGTGGATGTAATGTCAAGAACAAGAGCAGCGCCAGGCCGGTGAAACATCTGAAGTAGCAAAGAAATAAAACTAAAACGAGAGGAGAAAAACAAAGAGCCCATTGTGACAGACGGCCAACAGCCGGCAAAGGAATAACAGCAGAGAGGCCATGAAAGGCGCTATATACAAAGAACATCACTGACCCGCTGAGGCCTCCTTAAACAAACCCCAGGACTTTTCTCAAACACGAACGTGGGGGTCTCACCAGGCTTGAATCTCGTCACTCCCGGCCCAACGCTCTCCACAATTCCAGCTCCTTCATGTCCCAGGACACATGGAAAGGCGTAGTCTCTGATATCTTCATACAGGACGTAGTAGTCGGAGTGGCACACGCCAGTGGCGACCACCTGTGTGGTAAAGCACATGAGCTTCATCTAAATGGCCGCCATCATGGTGGGCTTCAAAGCAGATCACAGTTTACACCCCTGAGAGGTGGTGACCCTTGATAATGTCCCCGAGGCCTTGAGACTCACAGGACTGCTGGGTGGGCAGACAGCCCCCTGCAGGGACACCTGGCACTGCCATGTGGAGTTCCTCAGGGCTACCAGCAGGCCTTTGTGTAACCCAGAAGCACTTGCAAACACTTACCTGGAAGGGTTTGTGGACACGGCCTTAAGTGCCCCTTTAAATCAGTAAATGGGGAGACAGCCGCTGACGAGGACTCAACAGGCAGGAGGGGGACGCTGACCAGAGAGACGCCCAAAACGGGATGGCGAACAAAGCAAAGAGGAATCGTGGAGGACAGAAGGCTCCGGCTTTGGGATGTTCATTCCTTACCTGAGGTGGGACAAACTCTCAGCTGCGTGTGACTTTTGGGGCAGCGCTGAAACGCTCGATCAAGGCGGACCCTGAAGTTTCGATGACGAGCCTCAATGACTGGAAAGTCACCAGTGAGCGCCCATCAGGTGACACTGAGACTCGACTGGCCTCCAAAGCGCGGCCTCTGCTCCTTTTGACAAGCCAGACGGACGAGTTGTGCACAAGTGACAGCGTCCAAGAGTCAGGGGCAGCACAGGCCACCTGCCCCCTTTGTCACTGCCAGGCCTGACTTGATGACCCCAGGAACGGGCGCTGCTGCTCAGACTCACGGTGACAGAGACGGTGACGGTGCCCGACTCGTTTTATTGACTTGGAGACGTCAGGGTGAGCCAAACAAGAAAATCCAAAACCTCAAAGACCAAAGGGGTCCCCATCAGGTGCCCCCCCCCCCCCGTCACCCGCAGCCCTCTGCTTACCTTCAGGCGGACTTCGTGGGCCTGCGGTGGGGCCACCTCGATTTCTTCAATGGTCAGCAACTTCTTGGGCTCCCAGGCAACGGCGGCCTTGCACTTGATAACCTGTGTGAGGACATCGAGGACACGGAGATCAGTCAGCCGTGCCACCCCAGAGAGCCCACGATGCCCCCCACTGGCGACGCCCATCAGTCGTATCGGACTCGGCGTCTCCCTTGTGCTGCACTTGTTTGAAAGTCCAAGTAGTTCTTCACCAAACCTGAGGCTCTCGTGGTCACAGGTGGGCATTTTAGGGGGGCTCACCTACACTGATGGGTGACAAGGCACTGTATGTGTGCAGTGTGTGTACGGTGGGCACTTGAGGACCATAAAGCGCCTGGACATGCTGTTCAGACGCAACACTCTTACTATGCAGGCCTCTCTCTGAGTATTTGGGGTCACCATTTAAGACGCTATATAGAAGACCCACTGGCGGCCATCTTGTGGCCCTCCGGAGCCTTAGCTTTTCTCAGCCTCACAGTTCAAAAGTTGGTGGTCCCGTCAAGAGCGGGGATGTAACAAGATGTAAAGTGACACTCACAAACCTGCTCAAGGTCACACAATGCAGACAATCCTGGCATCACCGGGCACAGGGCAGGAAACAGCCCTGGACGAGGGCACCAGTCCACCCCATGGCCCACACACACCCACTGTCTGGACTCAGGGGGACTTGCGGACTTCACACAGTCAGTGACCCTGGAGATGGGACCCATTGAGGCAGTGGGTCCCTAGAAAGCACCTTCAGGTGGCACCATAGAAACAGACATGGGCCTCAAGATGCCAGCTTTGCTTACATATATTGGCGCCCACTTGGAAGATTTTGGAGGGCACAGCGCTCAACTGAAAGTGGCTTACCATCTGCCTACTGAATGAAGTTCTATAGGACTGTGGGGGGCCACAGACAATCCTGGATGGGAGATTCCAGCTAACATGGCAGCACTATGATTATATAGCACCCTGTACACAAACTGCACAGAAGGAGCCGGGTGGCCTGATGTCACCAGACTTTGGGCAGCACCCCTTACAGGGGGTCTGGACTGGCACTTAGGTCACACATGAGCAGATCTCTGGGGGCTCGGGGGCCACAGCCTCTCCCGGCACACCGAGCATCCAGACAGGAGTCGAGTCCAAGCCTTTGTTCAATGCTGGAGGGGCTTCATCGGGGGGCTGGAGGTTTAGTGAATGTGCAAACGTGAAAAACGGAGCAGAGGACAATGACAACTGAAATGTGTGACTGGGACTGTGCAATGCCAGCTGAATCGTCCACATCACTGCCCAGGAAAAGAAGATCCATCATCCCACATGGCTGACTCACTTGGGACCACCCAAAGCCCCCTAGTCATCCCAAACAACAAGGAGTCAGGGGGTCTTCTAGGTATCTTCCATTTGACCGCCTCGTCCGAAGGTGACTGACTTGAAATAAACGAGCAGGTGGGGACCTCAGCTCACTGTCACTTGCGGGCCTGACGTTGACAGCCGTGGATCTGCGTCATCATAACTTCTTATGGTTTGCTTTTATTTATTTATTGGGAGCTTCTGTGATTTTTTAATGATTTCCCCTTGGGGAGATCTAAATTATAATCTGTAAAGTCCATTTTAAAAATCTGAATAAGTCCAAAAGATCAAATGAAAAACAAAAGTAAGGCACATGTTAATGAGATTCGAGGACATAAAATGTATTAATTCTGAGGGGGAAATCCAAAGACCCCCAGCGCAAACCCTCTTCCTGATTTATGAACTCTGGACACTCGGGACACGTCGTGGAAAAGAGGATTAGACGCCATCATGAAAACTCCCCTGCATGCCCTGCAGGCGGCGCTCTTTAAGCCACAGGCTCGTAATACGACGGAGTGCTAAGAAGCGCCTCTGGGGGTCTCTGTTGCCCACTGCAATTCAATGCACTCGTTAAGGGTATTCACTTATTTATGAATTTATCGACTGCTTGTCCCGTGAGTCTGTCTGCTTATGTTTCTGCTGCTCCCTGGCGTGAAGCAAGTTTCACCGATCTCTTATATAGTGCCTCTATCTATCTTTTGTCTATTTAGCGTTCATCTCAAGCCCTCTAGTGGCGGAGATTGGGGTTTCAGTTGTCCCCACAGGTTGGCCACTGCGGTGTAAACGGACGTTTTCGGGGTTCAATCGCATGCCTGCCTGGTCTGTCTTGTCGCTTCACCTTTGGATGCGGGACCCCTCGTCGCGCCCCCATAGTTTGCTTTGATTTGGACTCAATTTGTGTGTTTGCTGAATTTGTGTTGGCATTTATCGGGCATCCGTGTGTGTGTGTGGGCGACACTGGGGTCGCTTAGTGTCCTCTCCAGGATTTAAAGGTTAGCCATCACCATCATCATCATCATCATCATTTCAGTCGCTTTGTGCAGGTGCTACATCGCAAAAAACAAACGGCGAAAATTCCAACGCGTTTCAGTTATGAAGAAGACGGGCGACTTAAACGTGCAGATCAGCCGGAGGTCTGAGGCGAGCAAAAGCCTGCCGCCACGGGGGACCCCCAGGACTGAGTTAGCGAGGCCGACTTATGGAGGGCTTCGCCCCCCACTGATGGCTAGTCCTGACGGGGTATCGCCTCTCCAGCCCGCCGAGCAAAGCTCACGAGATATAGCGCCTTGCGCAGCCCCTTAGCGGACAGCCAGTCTCTACAAATAACTCACTTAAGTCGCGCGGCCCCTACCTTGCCTGTTGTCGCCATGTCTGCCTGCTCGGGTGGTCGGCCGTCTAATTTGCAGCGGGACGTAAATTCGTGCGAGTGCGACGAGAGCAAAAAGCAAAAAAAACAGAAACGGAAAGAGAATTTATGGAGGCGGCGGGTTAATATTAACGTGACACCCGACCCTTGACCGCTGAGCGCCTGCCAAAGGGGGTCGTCCAGCCACAGACACTTTAAGGTAACGAGAGGCGGAGTCTGCGCTTGAATTGAGGGGTCCTCGAGTCAGCCCCGGGACCCCCTCTGGCTGCAGGTCTTTTGCTCTTCTCTCTTTCCCTCCACTTTTCTCCTAATGGCGTTTTAATCTGCCAGTCTGAGCGTTTTGGGCTCAGTGTTGAAATGGCAGCGCGGGCGCGTGTGCGTGCGCGTGCGCGCGTTACGTGGGGAGACTTGAGTGGTGTTTAAGGCCCCCCCCCTAATTTGTGACCCATTTGTGTGTTCACTAAACCACCTTGGACAATGCTGGCCGATTGTGTCACAAAGTGTCATGCAGAGTCCGCCTGCGCGTGTGGGGCACACAGTGGGCGTGGCTACAGACCCAGACTGGGGGGCTGTCACTCATGCAAGGAGCCGTCACTTTGTCACTTTGGAGGACGCGAGTCGCCTGATTGATCGAAGTCACACCTACGCCCCCCCATTTGTGTCTCATTTTTCACACGTGTCTTTACTCCATCTCGGTTTTCAGTGCCATGAGTGAGCATGTGTGAAAGTACTGCACATGTGGGGCACAGAGCGGGCAAAGGGAGGGTTTGAGGGCGGAGAGGGTCCAGCTGCAGACCCCCTCAGGTCTACTGGACAGCCAATGGGATTGCAGGTTTCGTCACCCGGTGTACTTGACTTGAGTCAGATAACTCGACCCCAATCCTAATCTTGACCCCCGTGTAAGCTGGCATCACCGCAGACATATCACATGACGTGACAACCTCCTCAATGGCGGTGGAGCTCTAGAGGTCCGCAGCAGGGCTCTGTTGTGTTTGTCAGCTGAATGGGTGACTCTGGAGTGGCCCTGTGTGAATGTCAAGTGCCCTGTGATGAGATTTGTGAGACAGCAGCACTAACCCCTGTGCCACCGTGCCACCCTTTCATTACTTTTATCAGCTGGTGCTGCAGCACTTAGCACTGTGGCCTCACAGACCCCCAAGTCTCAGGTTCAAATCCCGGCCCGTTCGTCAGCTGAATGGGTGACCCTGAAGTGGTCCTGAGTGAATGTCAGGTGCCCTGTGATAGGCTGGCATCCCAATCGATGTGCCCTGAGCTGCTGGCATTCTGACCCAGCTGAGAAGATGGATGGATGGATGATCTCAAGTAAATAAATAAACTGAAGTGACGCCTCGCTTCTCCAGGGGCTTCCTCCTTTGGGAGGGATTTACTTTACTTTACTCTATATAGTGCCTTTCTCCGGCGGGCATAGATCACAGAGTGAGTGTCCTCACACTTAGTTACTCATTAACTGGCGCTGTAATGGCGCCAGTTAGCTGACCGATAGTTCAGGGTGTCTCTCCGCTGGCTCAGCCTTGACTTCTGATAAAGCGATTGGGAAATGGTGGTCCGCTTTGGAGCTTCGAGCCAACAGACCTGTGGGGGTAGCACTGCAGCGGACTGGCATGAAGGTGTGCCCTGATGCCAGCTGCATGGCATTTGTGTCCCCTCAGCCTCACTCTTGGTGCTATGAAGACCCCCGGGGGCCCTCACCCACATGATTTTTAGAGGACCCTTTCACAGTCACCATGTACCTCGTCACTTGCTGAAGGCTTTCCTTCGTTTTTGTCCCTGTGTCACATTCGGCCTCATCAGTCCCAACCACCTGCTGCCTTGTGCAGATCGCCTGTCCATCCATCATCTGTTGGACCCCCCCCTCCCAACTCAGGGGGCAGCACTGGGCACAAGGCAGGGACCCACCCTGAACAGGATGCCATGATGAAGTGTCAGAATTCAATATAAACTAAAATTAAAATCCACAAGAATGAAATGCGGGCGGCATGGTGGCACAGTGGATAGCGCTGCTGCCTCGCAGTTAGGAGACCCGTCTGGGTTCACTTCCCGGGTCCTCCCTGCATGGAGTTTGCATGTTCTCCCCAAGTCTGCGTGGGTTTCCTCCCACAGTCCAAAGACATGCAGGTTAGCTGGACTGGCGATCCTAAATTGTCCCTGGTGTGCACTTGGTGTGTGGGTGTGTGTGTGTGTGTGCCCTGCGGTTGGCTGGCGCCCTGCCCGGGGTTTGTTTCCTGCATTGCGCCCTGTGTTGGCTGGGATTGGCTCCAGCAGACCCCCGTCACCCTGTAGTTAGGATATAGTGGTTTGGATAATGGATGGATGGAAGAACGAAATGCTGAGAGAGGAACGGTGCCTCAGGACAGAACACTTTAGGGGGCGCTATAGGGGGCGCTGTAGAGTCGAGTGGTCACTCAGCCAGCAGTAGGTGACAGGGCGGCCACATCACCACCAATATGTGAGTTCAAGTGACCCTGGAGAGATTAAGAAATGACCCAGTGGACATCCAGAGGCCAAGGAGCTTGAGCTGCAGCTGGACGTATCATGGGGGGGGTGAGGACCTGAAAGTGACCCCCAAACAGAGTAGATCTGATATAGTGCCTTTCACAAAGACCCCCTCACGCCAGCAGTGTCCCAGCTCAGCCATGGTGACCTCGTCTCTAAGGTGACCGCCATGCCCTGCACTGCAAGGGGAGGTCAGTGCCAGCATATGCCTCAGCTGGTGAGACCCCTGTGTTGGCACCCATGTAGACACAGAGGCTCCCCTGGCACTCGCTCTACTTGTCCTATAGGGGGCAACACTTCCTAACAGCAGCCTGACTCTGCCCCCCACCCCGTGATTTCCCATAAGGCCATTGGAATGGAAAATGAAAAAGGCAGCAGGGTGTTTGAAGGCCTCTGGCGCCCTCTGCTGGGTACTCACAGAATAAGCGTCAGCAGCCATCAGCACTTGATCTCCTCCACCAGGGTGGGTCGACTGTCTCTGCTGGACCTTGTGTACCTGCCAGGCCATTCTTTTCCTGTCCCTGTGCCCTGCGGTGGCACCATGCCTTTCTGTAGTTTGCCAGCCAGCTTTGCGCTGTGGGCTTCAGCCTCCTTTATTTCTGCCTTGGAGGGCAATGGGGTGAGTGATGTGGGACTCGGCTTACGTTAAAAGCCATTAAAGACCCCCACTCCACCATAGGCCTGTTTCATTGTCCCTACATCGTCTACCACAGCTGACATCATGACAGACCCTTGGAACACTCAGGGGCCACCATCAAGCAGCCAGCACCCCCTAGTGGCCTCTCTGGCCGCCCAGTACTGCTCTTTTGTCACACAATCCCCTTTCACCTCCCCCTCAGGTGACCCTCTGCATATTGCACCCCTGCTCTGTAGATTGTATTTATTGTGCCAGGTTACTGGTGACCCTTAATTGTGGGAGTCGGTGAAGCATTGGCACCCAGGTCCACACAACTCCTCAGAAACCTCTGCTGGAGAAAGCGGGTCCAAGATGTCAACCACAAGGCTACGGTGACATTTGTAGGAAGTCCACTTTCTTTTGTAGCTTAGTGAAATGCAGCATGTCTGACGTGAACCCCACAGCACTGGCCAGTCAAAGACAGTGGAGCTCATCGAGAAGCAGGATTGGGCCAGTGTCACCAGCGCTGGCACCGACACATACTTGGCGATCTGAGACAGTGTGCCAGGCCTTGGGCTGTGGTGTCATTCGTGACAGTTGTGCCCAGGTGATGGCCTCCTTATGCTGTATTACCTCAAAGAGCCTGCTGGCCACAGAGGAGCTCTGCGCCTGCCCTTCAAGGTCCCAGATGGGGTACAAACTGACCACCAGGGGGGGTGGGGGCAGTGCAGATGTTCTTGTTGCAGACAAGCTCCTAGGTCCGTGACATCAGTAAATCCTGTCCCCACTTGGCAGCGAAGTGGCACAGTGTCCTGAGCATGGGCGTTTGGTGGGCAGCCTTGCCCTGCGGGTTCATCCAGTCGAGCAGATGATTGCAGAACTGCACCCACATGTCCTTGTGGCAGAGCTTCTCATTCACAGAATCTGATAATGTGAGCTTGAGGTCTGAGGTGGACCTCCCATCAGCTCCATTCAGCACCGGTGGGCCCTGGCACCACCTTGAGCTCCGTGTCTGCCCTCGCCATCCAATAGCAGAAAGCACAAAGCAGCCATCTTGTTAGTGTTAGCCATATGCACGCTGTCACCAGTGGAGGGCGACCTCGATTGTCTTTAAAGGATGAGAGATGAGCAGCTGCCAGGCTGTGGTGGGCTGAGTTGAGGAGTATCTGTGACCCCTGTTGCTGTTAGGGACTCTTAAGACCGACACGGAGGCCCCACGTATTTCCTGGGTGCCACATTACTTAGTTCCTATGGTCAGCTGACTGGCTCACCCACTCAGTGTCACCTGTCTGTGCCAATGACATGCCAAAGGCCCCACATGATGCCAGCTGACAAGGGGAGTGCAGGATGAGGCAGTCGTAGCCCCTGCTTCAATTTTATCACCTTCAACCTTCAAGGAAGGTAATGTGAAAGAAAGAAATTGTGAAGACCCCGAGCCAACTTCATCCTTCATTACCAGCCCTGGCACTGTGCCACCCGTCCTGCTGACACTAAAGTGACGGCTCAAGTTGGGTCAAATCAGCGACGTCACAGTTCATGTTAGGATGGTAGATGACACCGCTGCACCCCACTGGCCTCGGGGTCTTCTTACTCGGCTTGTACATCTGGCTGGGGCTGGCCATGTGCTACTACCCGGTCTCTTTGATTGCCCCCAGTGGGCATCACTGCACTTTGACCAAATGTCCAAGACAACGGCCTTGACATTGACAACACCAGCCAGGACCAGGTGGTGGGTGCATAATGTCCAGGGTGGGTGGCCACTTTTTTGGGTTTCGCTGTCGATGCCAAGCTGTTCCTATGGGTCTCTCAGCTGACTTCCTTAGTGAATTTCTAGAATGTTCTCTGCTGCATTCTGTTGCCCTGCATTTCTGTCCCTTGAGCCCCTCATGCCCTCCACAGTCCCCTGGTTGGCTCACTGACATTTTGTCCTTCATCTCCCCTCCTCATGCTCACTTGTGAAGGATGCCCACACCCATTTGACATGACAGCTCCCTATCACCCTGGGCCTTCTCATCATGTTGACCTGCCCATAGGTGATTGCCATCGGGGACCTTCCTCGAAGAACACAACATCATCGTCATCCACAAACGTCATTAACTTTCACAGAAAGACCCCATCAGCCTTATGGAGACGAGCAACTGGAGGTCAGAAAATGGAAACCAAAAAAGACCAAAACATCTCTGGGATTCCAGCAGGGGTCCTCGGTCCATCTTAGGTGCTGATCCTCTGGAGACCAAGCAGGTGGTCAACACACAGTCCTATTGAGTGGGGGTAAAAGTCCAAACCCAATCTATGTCTACTTAAGTCTGGAGGTGGGAAGAGGAAACAGATGAGAGGGTGCCAGTGGCTCTGTGCCCACCAAGGCCAGGACTGGACATCATTCTCAATTTGACAACAATGCTTAGCTTGGTAACATGAGATGCCAGTCATTACCAGGATGACACTCGTCTGAGTAGAAGATCACTGAGAGCCCTGGCACAGAGGCGCCCTCAGAGCCCATGCCAGTGTCCTTGTCCTCAGCCTGTGTGTCGAGCTGCCTCAGTGGTGCCCGTTTTTTTCCTGCCATTCACTTCTCAGAAGGCTGAGCGGGCTGTGACCCACTTTTTGGTTTATTTATCACTCCAAACTGCTCCCCAGGTCTGTGCCCCCTGGTCGACTCGACATTGTGTCATTATGAGCTCCACATGGCATGCGTCCTGGTTATCCTCCTAAACTGGTGCATTTAGGGCAGCCATCCTGGAAGCTTAATGCCAAAGGAATACACATTTAAAAACAAGAGTCAATGCCCGCGTCACCATGTAGTGTGGTCGCCATCACTCTGACACACCACGTTAAAATAAACTGAGCTGAACTGATGGCCTCACCATAATGGTCATTGCTGGCACACAGAATTAGGTCAAGCTCAGAAGGAAACAAACCCACTGCACCATGCCAACTCACTCACTGGTGGGCATCCACACCCTGGCCGTTCTGTCTCTGGAAACAGACACAAAGGCTCCATTCAGTAAAGGCAGCCACTGCCAGCCCTCAGACTTCCATCTTGTGGCCCACCATGGCGCAGCAGTGCCTGTATGTGTTGGCAGATGCCATGCCAACTCCCCTGCACAGCAGTGATGCCGCAGTGTGCAGGAGTGGCACAGGCTGTGAGACATAAGAGGCAGTCGGCAGACTGACCACCTCCAGCAGCCAACAGATCAAGTGAGTAAAAGGCTGTGTGGTCTGGCTGGCATCGGCGTCCACTTGGCTGAGGAAGGTGGCATCAAGTGGGTGGCAGACTGACTGCCTTGGCCTGTGGAGCCCCTCACAATTCAAAAGACCACTGACATCCAGACAGGTAGGCAGCATTCAGACACTGTGTGCCAAAGACTTATTTTGTCACTCCAGAAACCAATCACAAGTGGTGGCAGCTCAGTGTGTGTCATCAAGTGACTCAGAACACCCCTGACCCCGACACTCACCCCTTAGGCTGGCACGACCACTCAGAGTCTCAGCCGACTTGACTCTCCTTGGCAGTGAATGAGCCTCACGGGGAGGATGTCGATCAACTGTAATGAAGACATCAAGTCGCAGTGTCCCCTTAGATAAAGACATCACATGAATTAATAAAGAGACCAAACCTCCCTCGCACAATCCATTACGAGTAAATAAGGCCAAAAAACGCTGTTTGACCGGCATAGCAAAACACTCAGTTTTCAAAAGTGTCCCATTTTATTATGTGACAACGTAGATAAAAGGAATTATCACTGTATGTAAGGTGTGAGTCCCTACCCAAGATGGCCACGAATCGACTACAGAAAGAGAGACGATGAGCAGCAGAGTGCTCATGTGACTTCAGGCAGCACTGGGATTGGCTGCCTCTGAATGCCGCGTGATGCGGAGAGCGCAGCCATTCAGTTTTGAACTTCGGGCGGGTTCACGGCGTCTTACTCGTCCGACTCGGCTCGTGCTTCTTCTCGCACAGCGGTGGGGTTTTGGCGATCGCTGACGGCTGCCAACTATACTCGGGATTTGGAAATGAAGGAAGCAGCAGTACAGAAGATAAAGAAGCCTGGAATAGCGTGAGGCGTGCCAATAAGAAACGTAAAGTTCGACTTCGTGAGGCAGACGATAAAGAGCCGCATCACATACTGGAAATATTACAGCGTGGGCTTCCGTTTAAACGTGTAAAGTCTAAATGTTCTCGATTGGAATGAAGCTTGTCATCCTCTGATGCAGGTCACTAGAGGGCTAATAAAGCGTCAAACATCAAAATAACCTCAGGTTTATGATCAGTGACCTTAAAATTGGCGAAAACGACACCCCGCACGCCTATGTGTAAAATCTGTCATTTTTAATCTCTAGGGAGGCTCAGAGACGACTAGGATCACCGGTAAAATATCAAAGAATACAAATATGATCGTGATTAGCAACCTCGAAGCACGCCTGTAACAGTACTCTTTGGCCATACAGTAGTACTCCACGTGCCTTATATAATTTCTTGTTTTAGGAATTTGCTACTTTTCGCATACCCCATGGGGTCAGAGTGGAGAGTTAGCCATTGCCCGTTAAGAGCTTTGCTCAAGGGGCCAGTAGCGTACGGATCTCTTTAGCAAGAACGGACATTCATACCGGCGCAGAACTTTAAGCCTCTGAGCCACCACCCAGTTTTTCATTTGGGGGTGAATCCCTGGGTTCTCTTAAATGTGACTTCCACAACCTGAAGTCCTTCTGCTTATTTTCGCTGACAACACTTTTTGTTTTTCTCTTTATCATAAGGGTGCCATTTCCTGCACAAAATATGGTGGCCTATAAATGACAGGTTTTGGGGTATAGAGAGCCAAAAATAGGGAAGAACCCCAAAAAGCTCTGTGTAATTTTAGTCAGCAAGAGTCCAACGGTGTATCATCATACGTGGTTTGTGCTTCTCATGATGGTTAGTTAGGAAGCTCCGGACGATAAAAACTGAAAAGATTCCAAAGCGTTCAAATGGAATTCCACGAAGTTGAGAAGCGCATCACATTGGCATGACGCAGTGCCCCGGCTGTTGTGGGCGGGGCACTTGAGGGGCGTGACTCGACTTTACTAAGGTGTGGCCTTAGTGGATACGTGTGCGCAGTCAATGAGAGGCGGGGCCTCAGTGAGTGAGTGAGTGAGTCGTTGTGCGCGCGCCCTCTAATTAAGGCGGCAGCACAAAGAAAGTTCTGGAGCCTTTTGGTTGAAACACGTCACCCATTTCATTTAAGGTTACTTGATCGTAATCTCAAAGAACGTACAGTAAGGTACCTTCAGGTATTTAGGAGTAAAAGCGCGCATCCCTTACGCCCTCCCACTTCCTCCCATGATGCCCTGCACTGACCCCCAAGCCGCGCTTCTCTTCCGTTTCCTCTCCCGGCGCCGAGTGTTGTTGTTTGTGCCGCCGCTCTGTCACATTTGGTTCTTGGCGTTGACTTTCGCCAATCGCCTTTTTGCTGGTTTCTTGTTGTTGTATCGGCATGGCATCTGCTAAGGCGTACAGGCTCAGCTGCTCGATCCCGGGGCACGCGTTGGATGTCCGAGGGTTGGCAGCGTCCGTTTTTCCCGAAGGCGGCTTTGTGTCGGTGTCTCGAGACAAGACTGCCAAGGCATGGGAGCCCAGCAAGAGGTAAGCGAGTGTGTGGGGTCCGCATGGGGCGAGGTGGTCGTGTTGGTCTGGGGGCCTAGTTTCGTTTTTAAATGACACCTTTTAACGCGTGTGACAGCCTCTTATTTGCTTAAAATAAAAATGATTTATGGAAGGGAACTTCTTTTCAAAATATACAGTGAGAAAGATGTCGAGTTGGTGTGTAGCTACTTTAAAACATGTCCTCCTGTGAAGTAATACAGGAAATAATTAAAAAATAGTAGTAACCGGTGAAAGATCAGGAACAGTCCATTTTAAGTGCTTGGTGGGGGGGGGGGGGGGGGGTACACTTTCTTAAAGTTACCGAAATTTAAATCAAGAGCCGTAGACATGTGCGGATATTTAAAATGTGGCATTCAACCGAGTGTTAAACGGCGAAAAGAAAAGAGAAACGGCAGCGCCGTCCGTCAGCCGCGAGCGTTGGAGAAATGAAACTTAAAGAAGCGAAAGCGAACCGAGAGGGGAGAAGGGAGGGCGGCCAAAGCCCACCTTGCTTGTCATGTCAGGACTGCGCCTGCCTGCATTACTGCTGGCTATCGGATGTCGGCTCCTAAACGGCTTAGTCATTGTGATGGGACCTTAATGTGACATTCGGGGAAAGCAGGCAGAACAGAGAGGGGCTTGGAGGCCCACCTTTATGTTTGGTGTGCATGGGCGCCTCCATAAGAATCAACTAAATTATTGGCCCAGGCTTGGTCAGGGCGGCCTTCCATCACTGTGTCCGGTTGGTTGGCTTGTGGCTTGAACCTGAGGCCTCAAAGTATGGAATTAAAAACAGTCTAACGTAGCAAATTTACAGTGCCTATACACGTGATACATAGAATTTTTTAACAGATTTTTGTTATAATTCTAAATAATTCAACCAAATGATTGATTGCTTTTCTCATTGGCACACAGTTTTTGTGTCAGTTGATGCAGTAACGTATTATATTTTAGTTCATAGGAGTTGATGCAGTAACATATTATATTTTAGTTCATAGGTTGTGTGACATAAATAGCAGAGCAAACGTGTTGTTTCACATAGCGACTGCTCCAAGTGTACTGCATTTCAATTGAAGACCAGACATTAATCAGTCGAAACTGAACGCGATCAAGTGACCAATCAGCATCAAAAGGTGGGGCACAGGGTGCTCCAATCACGAGTGTGTGCACTCGGAGCCAAAGAGGGGGAACGGGGAGTCGATGAGGCAGGGGTTACGCCGTACCACTCAGCTGGTGGAAGGTGGCGATGTAAATGACGGTTGCATTCTCTTCTGTGTCGACGGGCCGGTGTAGTAAAAGCAGCAAGAGGAGAAGAAGTTCCAGCTGCTACCCTAACATCCTGAAGAGCTGCAGCCTGCAATTGTGAAGACCATCAACCGGGACATCTGTGCACCAGCAGGTTTGTAAACACCTGCAGATGGGGATGGCAGTACTTGATGTGTCAGCCATGACTATCAGAAGAAGAATGGAATAATATGACATTAAGCATAACACATTATTTGAGAGTAAACTTTTATGGTAAGAGTTAGAACATGCTTTTTACCGTTTTGTCACTTGCGCTTGCGGCCACAACACAGAAATATTTAGAAGTGTAACGCCTCACACCCCAACTGTTGATGCTCCTTGCCCCACCTTTTGATGTGAGTGGTCATTCGATTGCATTCAGTTTTGTCTGATCTTGAATCGAAATGCAATACGCTTGGAGCAGCTGCTAAGCAAAATGCTGTACGCATGCTTGACTTTTAATTACGGCGTGCAATGTGACAGTGTCAGCGCTGCTCTCTTGCAGTAAGGAAACCAGGGTTTGTCCTCCCTGCGTGGAGTTTGCACGTTTTCCCCGTGTCTGCATGGGTTTCCTGTCCAGAAACATACAGGTTAGGTAGACCAACGACGTTATATCGGCCAGTGTGTGTGTGTGTTTGGCCTGCGATGGACTGGCGTGCTGTCCTTAGTTTGTTCCTGTTAATACTGGCTAGGATAGACTCCAATGTGGGGGACCCTGGTCTGGACTAAGCAGGTTTGAAAATGACATGCCATGAGGTAAAATGTAGTACGCTTTTGTATTGAATGTTAAACTGACGCAAAGGTCATCGGCTTTAGTGAATCAGTTATTTGGTTGATGCGTTTTTAATTGTCACATGTTAGAACTGTCCCAAGGTCTTATGCATTCTACTGTAATACACTTGGCACATTGGATTGCATTAAATTTTGAGGATGAATTAATTTGGGGATTGCTGGTTCTGAACGTTGCGAAGTGGACATGGAGGTAGTGCACTGCTACAAATTCTTGTCGGGCTGGACTAGTCTCGTACTGCAGAGGAACTACAGAAGAAAGCGGACAGCAGATCCTTTTTTTTCTCTCTTAGGAGACTGGGAGTACAAGACGACCTTTACGTTTTCTGCATCTCTGTGTTGGCCTGTGCCATTTCCATGTTGTGGTCTGCAGGGCTAGTGACATCACATCAAGAGAGGCCGGCCCACTGAATCGACAAGCTCATTAAAAGTGCAGGCTCAGTTACGCGACATGTGCTGAGCCCCTTGGAGGTAGCAGTAGAGGAGAGCTGAGTGCCGTTATGAACAATGCTGCACACTTTCTCTCAAGACACACTAGCATTGAGGGCCGCTAGTCATTGACGTTTTAAGAAGAAGTGTGTAAAGAGACATGACTGTGGGTACTTTAGGCCAACTGCAGTACGCCTTCATAATGCCTGACTGGGACGGGGCTTCTCTTTAGCCAAGTGAGTGTTCCTCTCTATTTTTAAACGATTTTATTTAACTTGACTCCTCTGTCAAGTGCATCAGAAATAGTAAAGGGGAATTAAAAGATACAGACCGTGAAATAGGGGATGCCGTAAACTGACATATTTCTGTGGTGTTTACAAGTCAGCAAGTGGATTACCTCCCAGAGGTAATTGAGACTACTAAGGAGGTACTGAGGGATTTGGAAATTGTAGAGGGAGAAGTGCTGCCCAGATTAAATAAACTGAAATCAGACAAATCACCAGGACCAGATAATACTTACCCTCATGTTCTTAAGGAGGCCAGTGAGTACAGATATAAACCCTGACACACATTTTTAGGAAGTCACGGCGCACTGCAGAGATTCTGAAGGACTGGAAAATGTCAAATATCATTGAATTATATAAAATGGGTGACAGGGCAGATCCAAGCAACTACAGGCCAGTAAGTTTAACGGGCATCACAGGAAAATTAATGGAAGAAATTATTAAGGATAAGATTGAGCAACACCTGACAAGGGCAGGAGTTATTAGGAACAGTCAGCATCGGTTCAGAAGAGGGAGGTCGTGTTTTACTAACAGGCTGGAATTCTATGAGGAGGCAACAAAAAGATACGATCAAAGTGGAGCAGATGAGATTATTAATCTGGACTTTCAGAAAGCATTTGATAAGGTGCCACCTGAGAGGGTGGGCATCAAACTAAAAGAAGTAGCAGTTCAGGGTGATGTTTTTAGATGGGTGCAGAAATGGCTCAGACACAGGAAGCAGAGGGTGATGGTGTAAGGAACCTCATCAGAACTGGCCGATGTTAAGAGTGGTGACCAGCAGGGGGCAGTGCTAGGGCCGCTGCTATTTTTAGATAGATAGAAATTATTTAAATAGAAATATAATAACAAGCTGGTGAAGTCTGCAGATGATACCAAGATAGGTGGATTAGCAGATAATTTGGAATCTGTTGTATCATCACAGAAGGACTTGGACAGCAGACAGGCTTGGGCAGATGAAATTTAATGTCAGTAAATGTAAAGAATTACAGATAGGAAGTAAAAATGTGAGGTTTGAATATACAATGGATGGTCTGAAAATTGAGACTCCACCTTATGAGAAGATTTAGGAGTCAGTGGACTCTAAGCTGTCGACTTCCCAACAATGTTAGTCTTAAGAAGGCTAACAGAATGTCAGGTTATATAGCGCCTTGATGTGTGGAGTACAAGTCACAGGAGGGTCTGCTCAACTTTTATAGCACACTGGTGAGGCCTCATCTGGAGTCCTGGGTGCAGTTTTGGTCTCCAGGCTACAAAAAGGACACAGCAGTGCTAGAGAAGGTCCAGAGAAGAGCAACTGGGCTGATTCCAGGGCTACAGGGGTTGAATTATGAGGAAAGATTAAAAGAGCTGAGCCTTTACAGTTTAAGCAAAAGAAGACTAACAGGTGACCTGATTGAAGTGTTTAAAATGATGAAGGGAATTAGTCCAGTGGATCGAGATGGTTATTTTAAAACGAGTTCATCAAGAACATGGGGACACAGCTAGAAACTTGTGAAGGGGAAATTTCGCAGAAACATTAGGAAGTTTTTTTTGCACAAAGAACGACAGACACTTGGAATAAGCGACCAAGTCGTGTGGTGGACAGTAAGACTTCAGGGACTTTCAAAACTCGACTTGATGTTTTTTGGAAGAAATAAGTGGATAGGACTGGCGAGCTTTGTTGGGCTGAATGGCCTGTTCTCGTCTAGAGTGTTCTAATGTCTGTTTGTCTCAGTCAAATCTTACAACTGATTTTCAACCCACTTTTGGCGAAGTGAATTTCTTCAAATTTTGCATACGTGTTCAGTATCAATGACAATACAAGAATCCATCAAAACCGATGCAATTATGTAACAAATTTTGTCATAATTAATGGTTATGCGATTCCAGTTAATGCACACACAATGACGAAGAGAAAGTAGAGCGAGATATAGGAGGATTCGAGTGAGGGACGCATTGGATTGAACCCACTTGCCTGTTCCAGAGAGGTGGGGGGGAAGTAGATCTGTGCACCGACATCACTTGTTTACTGTAGCGAAGGGGTGGCCGTAATGATGACGGTGAGGTAGTATTGGTCTACGCTCGCCGTTCTGTTGTCGGGATTTTTTTTTTTTTTTTGGCAGCGACTGAGCGCTAATCCCATAAGAGCCGGAATGGAAAAATAGACCAAAATCTCCTTCCTTTTAGTATTCAAATAATTCTGCAAAGAAGATCTATCTGCTCTGTATGTGCAAAATCCTAAGCCTAAAAGTACAACGGTTTTACAAGACGTTTTTATGTCCCGCTTTAAATCAGGCTTATTTTAAAGCTTACATATATATATGTTTGGTGTCATTCTTTTCAGAATTTATCAAATTTTAATGTGATGTTAGATTTTCAGATTCTTTTTAAATTATAAACTAAAATATCAAGAAAGTCATGGTTTTTGTTAGTTAAAACAAATGGATTGTTTATTTAGTCTCTTATAAATACTCATCAAGCACAGTGGACCTCAGCTTAATTGGTAAGAGCGGAAATATTCTCACTTCATGATTTTTACTCCGTTAAATAATAATAATTATTCTTTTACATATTTATAGAATTTTGTGATTTTGACAAAAAATTAATTTTCTTTGTACATTTACAGATTTTACTAATATTCTGGCCGCAACTGGGGTTTGGGTGCCAAAGGTCCCCTTAGTTATGTAATATTTTTAAAGAAGCTTCCTGTTCATGAAAAATGATTGAAGAAAAATCATTTGCAAAATTCTCAAACTAAAAGGTAAAAAAAATAAAATACATACTTTTTAAGTAAAATGATTTTATTTAATTTAGTTATAAATGCACTACAAAGCAAAATACATCTTTAGCCACAGTTTTTCGTGGTTATGTGCGACTAAATAAAATCGTGGGGCGCACATTAATTAATTCAACCAATTAGTAGAATCGCTACTTTCAGTTTAAAATACAATAATGTTGTTGTTTTTATAATTCCCCTCCATGCTGAAGAAGTTTCAAAAATGAGTTGAATGTGCCTGGCAGCACATCATCAAGTCTTACTGGTGGGCTGCTGTTTACAGGCTATGGGGTCCTTATTGCCGTGTGTAGAGTCCCGTGAACTTCTTTGTTACATTAGAAATATTGTGGTGAGAGCAGGACATTGAGCCCAGCGAGCTTATCCGTCCTGTTCATCTTGATTGTCCAAAATGACATCACGTTGAGCTTTGAAGGTCCCACCACACAACTTTGTCATTTATTTTATGTGCCTGTGGGTCCCAGTAGGAAGCAAAACGCTCCTAAATTTCCAACATTTGTGTAAAGTTTTTCCTTAACAAGGTTTCAGCTGTGCCCCCATGTTGTTTTAAAGTAGAAACTACAGCTCTCTGTACACTTCAGTCAAGTCCTCTCTTAGTCTCTGGTTGCTCCTGCAGGCTCTCCTCATGCTTTTGACTTCAGTCCTCAGTCAGCCTGGTTGCTCTTCTCTGGACCTTCTCTTGTGCTGCTTAGTCCTTTTTGTAGCCTGGAGACCCAAACTACACACAGGACTCCAGATGAGGCCTCACCAGTGTGTTATAAAGCTGAAGCAGAACCTCCTGTGACTTGTACTCCACACATCAAGGCGCTATATAACCTGACGTCCTATTAGCTTTTTTGATTACTTTTGTACATTATGACTCCTCCACCCTTCTCATAAATCTCAAATTTCTTCTTCCTTCATGTGCTGCTTTACATGAAACATCATCTGCCTCAAGCCTGTGTGCTGTCCAAGTCCCTTTGCAATCTTTCAGCCATTTCTCGATGATCTGTCCTTGCACTTCGTATCCTCTGCACACTTCGGGCTGGTTACTTCATACTCACAATCCTCAGAAATGAACGCCACATGTGCGAGTGTTGCAGAACCACCAAAATCTCAGGAGCACAGTGTGTTTAAGTTGGAATGAGACATTGGAGTCTGTTTACTATCAACATGTGCTTTGCTGAGGGACCAATGTGCGCACCTCGATGTTTGATGTGGTGAAGCAAATCATCAAACTGAAATACTGATGTACAGATATATCCATGATGCTTTTCTTCATGTGTTTCTCACGTAGGAAATACGAGTGTCACATATTCCCCATCATGACGACATGAATGTCTCATATATCATCTTTGGCTTTTTTTCTTTTTCTCACCTTCACAACAGCTTCCGAATGTATGGAAGCCTATTTGAGCCACAGAGAGAAACAAAATTGGGGACACGTTCACAGAACACGTTCAATTTGTGATGTGACAAGTCCTTCGATTTATACTTGATATCCCTTTCATGTTGAAATGTGTTAAAGCTAGTTTGGTACATTTTACAGATAAATCATTAACTTCATTTAAATAATTGATCCTGTTGTTAATTACACATGTAGGGTGGTACGGTGGCAGAGCCGGTAGCGTTGCAGCCTCACAGTAGGGAGTCCCTGCCTGCAGTTTCCTGGTGGGGTTCCACAGTGTGTTCTGGTTTTATTCAAGGACATGCAGGTTTGGGGATTTGGTGACGCTAAAATGACATTAGTGTGTGTGTGTGTGTTCACCTTACAATGAGCTGATGCCCCGTCCACAGACTGTTTCTGCCTCGCGCCCGATGCTTGCGTCCCTGGATTGGTGGATGTAATCATTAAACATCCCACTTTTTCAGAGATGTGGCGAGGTGTGCTGGGTATTTCACAACACAGCGAAGCCTGAATGTTGTTTTCTCACTGTGATGATATCTCGCACTGCCACCTGCTGGAATCTTCCAGATTTATGTAAAGTACTCACTCAAGTATAAACTGCTGTAGCGTGTCCCATAAAGTATAAAGCTGGCCTTGGGCCCCATCCACACTGCCATGTTTTTATTAAAAACACTGAGCTGAAAAGTCTCATGAGGGCACCGGTTCTTTGTATTGCTTGTTTGGTGCCATTGATTGTGATGCGACTGTAAATCCTGTTAAAAGTGAACCCTTAAATCCACGTACGACTGCCAGTAGCGAGCAGAGCACTTAAGGCTGATTGTTCCTCTTCTGGCTGAGCCCCTTCAGGGCTCAAGGGGGCGCCTTTGAGAAGACGTCTCTTGGTGTAAACTGGGCTGAAGTGCCGCGGAGGTCCTGAGGGGTTGAATAAATGGGTCTCCCCCTGACCTGTGCTTAGATCCCTTTCTTTTTATCTGTTTTATTTATATTTGGTCCTTTTTGTTTCTGTCAGAATTGTTCCTCATGTTTATTATGTGGTGCCTCTGCTAGTCCTGCCAGGTGTTTCCCAAGGAGGCAGGACCACCTGCCCCATAACCTGTAAAGGTTGAGGAGACCAGCAGTGCCAGGCGGTTCATTGAATGCACTTGGCGAGTTTGGATTTGTGTTTCTTGGACTTGTTCTTCAGTGGTTTGCCTGTTGTGTTAATGCAACTCCTTATGGGCCTTTTGAGCTCCCCGCAACTTATACATTTATTTTATAAAGATTCCTCGAGTGCATGTTTCTGATGGACCCTTGCACTTGTAGGGCCCTTGCTAGAGTTTTTGGGATTTTCTTTAGTTCACAACAACAGACAACAGTTGTATATCTGGAAAGAAAAGAGTGTAAGAGGTTAGTGGGGACCTTTGGTGTCAGGTGATCTGGGGCCTCATACATAACGCCGTGCATAGAATTCGCACTATAACATGACGTAAGCGCAAAAGCCGAAATGTGCTTACGCACAGAAAATTCCAGATGCAGGAATCTGTGCGTTCGCCAACTTCCGCGTTCTTCCGCTACATAAATCCCGCTCAGCGTTGAAATAAATGCACGTGCACGCGCTTGCTGTCCCGCCCTGACTCCTCCCAGAATTACGCCTCTTTGAATATGGAAATCAATATAAATAGCCCTTAAGCTCTGTGAAAAGGCAATGGCAAAAGTATGAAGAAAAATAGAAGAATTTCAGTGAATACCAAATGGAGGCAAAGAAAAACGTACAATTTGTTGGTTTAAACAATGGGGTAACCAACAAAAGGAAGTTGATCGAGTGACATAGCGTGTCGGAGAAGCTCAAAAGCTCAAGTTCACAAAGTCGCACAGTGCCCAAAATAAAAAAAAGTTGTCACATATCAAAGTCGGCGTGAAAAGGCGACTCGTAGCCCACCGTCTGAGTGTCATATGAGAGCTTATTAGGGTACAGTTGAAAAAAGGCACACAGTGTGAAAAAAAAAAGCTAGAAATTTCCACTTTAAACCACGTAGTTTATTTTGTCATTAAAGTAGAACATCATAAACTTCATCTTAAAATCATTTAATTTACAAGTTTCTCAAATCCCATTGTAACTAAGTAGCACGTTAAATGCTTTGTGTTGTATTTGATCTTATCTGTGCTCTATGTGCCCAAATCACTGCGTGCTCTTCCTCCGACAGGACACAGAATCCATTACGTTCGTAATATTACAGCTCTCTGAGTAATTAAAATACTGAGATGTATACGTGATATCATTTTCATGATGATATGAGTTAAAGCACGTTATTAAACATGGGAACACGGTGGCGCAGTGCTTGTCCATATCTCACGCAAGATGCATGCTGCGCCATGTGCGACCTTCGATGAAATGCTTTATTACAGAAGTACTGTCTTTTTCAAACGTACTAACCTCCAATTCCTGTCCTTACTTTTCTTTCTCCAAATACCCAGTCGCCACACAATCAGCTCTGTAATAGATGTTAAGCCATCTGTAAGCTTAGAACGCCGATTCTTCAAAACGTTTAAGGAACATCGAAATATCTTCGTAATGTTTAATTATTCTATCCATCTATCCTTCCAGTGTCGCACCAGCCACAGCATGAATACAGCGCGAGGCAGGAACAAACCGTGAACGAAGCACAAGCTCGCTAGCGCTGCGGCACCGTGTAGTTAAAGTTTTATCTGTATAATATAATCAACATATTTTGCTGCATTTCATCTTAAAAGTGATATTGTCATCATATGTAAATACAGGCTTTATAAAGTGGCTCAGGTTGTGCAATAGTATAACTGTATCATAAGTACAATTACCTCACGGTAACTTGCAAGTCCAAACAGTTCTACCAGGAGTGCTTGATGGACTGATTGAGTGCGTTTGTGAACCGCGAGGTCCGAACAGGAAAGGCTGTGAAGCGTTGGTCAGATGAGAGCAGTTCAAATAGCGAATGGCTGAGGCAGCGAGTGCTTGATGCTGTATCCCGATAATTCTCTTTCCAATCTCTGTACATCTGTGATTCACACTCTGATATAAATACTCCGAGTGGTGCAGTGAGAGTAATATGGAAAAAGATGATCCGCTGTGGCAACACCTAACGGGAGCAGCTGACAGAAGATGAAGGTGCAGTGAGAGTAACAACGCTAAAGCAGTTCTGGTATTTAGAATAGTTTGACCGTTATATTGTTACAGGTTAATTACAATCTGATGCATTAAACTAATAAACGATATGCGGTTAATTTCAGTGTATGTATAAAGCCGCGTCAGGGATGTAGATCTTAAAAAGAAAGGGTAACCACTCAGGAACAGTAGCACTGCTTTGACGCTGGGTGCCGCCAGTCTGCAAAACCAAGCAGAGAACTTGCATACGACAGGGTATGAGCTACCATGGAAATGTGCTTGGCTTTACGCCAAGCGTAGGTTTTATACATTGTGATTTGAACGTGGAAACGTTTGTACGCAACATTTCTGTGCATACGCACCGTTTATACATGAGGCCCCTGGAGAGGGAAGGGGGATTGCGGCAACTACAGGGGAATAACACTGCTCTCGGTGCCATCCTTGGGAGGATCCGTGATCACTTGCTCACACACTAGTGACCGGAGCAGTCTGGTTTTATGCCTAAGAAGTCTACCATCAACCTCACTGAGGGTTCTTATGTAGTGAAAACACGAATATCGGCAGAGTTTCTTTGCAGCCTTTATCGATTTTCATAAATCTTTCAACTCCTTTGATCGAGCTGCCCTGTGGAGCACCTGGAGACTTGGCAGGACTCCTTCAAAGTTGCTGCATATCACGGCCAGCCTGTACGCTGGTACTGTGAGTGGCATGCAGAGTGGAGATAGACCCTCTGTGTTTTTCCCAGTTGATTCTGGGGTCCGTTGGGGGGGGGGGGGGTGTTCTGCTCCTACTCTGTTCAATGCTTGCATGGACTGGGTGTTTGGGGGGTCATGGGGTCCAGCGGCTGTGGGGCACCTGTTCACTGATCTTGACTTTGCTGATGATGCTGTGATCTTCATGGAGTCAATGGAGGCTCTGAGTGAGGAGTCTGAGGGTCTGGGCTGGCGAGAGCCAGGCCTTTAATGACCTCTTGGGCACAGCCATCAGCAGTGTGTCTGTCTGCAGAGAGAGTGTCGACCTCCTTGGGAGGTTTACTGACCTCGGCAGTGACATTTGTGTCTCTGGTGACCTTTCCCATGAAGTCAGTAGATGGATTGGGGGGGTCATGAGGTTGCTGGAAAGGGGGTGTGTGGCCCCCCAATATCTGCAAAAGGACGAAGGTCTGAGTCTTTAGAGTCCTGGTGCTCCCTGTTTGTGAGACATAGATGCCAACCAGTGATCTTAGATGAAGACTGGACTCCTTCATGGGTGTCTCTTCAGAGAATCTTTGGGTGCCGCTGGTTTGACTTTGTGTTGCTCACGGGGTCCCGAATGAGGCACATGACCTCAATGTGAGGGAGCGTCAGTTACGGCAATGGGGCCCGATTCCCTGAGGGTGGGACTGGACCGCCTGGGGATTGGCCAACTAGGATCCTGAACTGTTTTGTCATGTGGTGGATGTGGCCATGCGCTTTACCAGTGCCCTGCTCCCCAACCTGATCTGATGACAAAATAAAACTTGATGGGCTGATACAAAAAATCTAGGAATGTATAAATATAGAGAGGTCCATCATTGTCACATGTGGAATGCACAATGAAATCCTTCCCTGTTTGTGCAGGTTGCCACTCTAAAGTGCCATCATTAGCTAGTAGGACAACTTGACCCGGAGACCTCGGTCTGTCTTACCTGAAATACCTTTGTCATAACCCAGCAGCTCTCAATGGGATGTTGTCATGCATTCTGTTAGTTGTGCCCCTTCAGTCGGCGCGCTGTTTGCTTAGCCACCCTCAAGTGTGCAGTTGTGACCAGTGCCAGTCTGAAGGCAGGGTCTCACTCTGGACTAGGCGCACTACAGATGACAAGACCTGTCATGGAGCAGCAGAACTTGGACCGGAGGAGCGTCCCTGCTTGTCCTTTACGTAAGTCTGTAATGTGCGGATGTCTGTGTTCTGTCATTTCTCGTCATGCCCGGCAGTGGTGGTGGCGGTGGCCTTTCTGTGCTTGTCATTGACCCGGGCAGTATGAAGCCTGCCAGCAGCACAAGTGCTTGTTGGTTTCTGATCACAGTCCGGGTCTCCAAGCTGACTTCCTGTCCGGCGCGCCTTAGTGGGACGCGCGCCACAAGTCGCGTTTTCAGCACACAGAGGGGCTCGTGCAGCTCCACCCCCGCGGGCGAGACGTGACTGCATTAGGTGCAATTAGCTTAATATGAGGTATTGCTGCCAAATTTTAATTCCATTCGCTTCTGGCAGTTTTGGCAGAGCAGTGCAAAGCTGATGTCGGCTTTAATTGCTCGATGCAAACAATTCCTGCACTCGGGTGAAACAAGAGATTTTAAAATGTTTACAATGCCTTTCAATTGTACCTGTATGCTAATTTAATTTAATTAGGGCAAAAACATGAAGTGGTCATCAGTCCTTGATTAAGAATCCTGCAGAGTGGCTTTTAACACGTTGTCTGTTCACTCAGGCGTTTGTCGCTTTTAGAGCCGATCCACAATGTCACCCCGCTTCGAGTTAATTACCCACGACTACTGAAACACGTTGGAGTAATTATTGGCAAATGTACGAGGCTGGCGCAGAAAAGGAATTTAATGGCACCCGGGGAATACGTGTGCACGTGTACTGAAATGCGGCCCTGCACCGCACACCCATAAGACTTGTTTGACATGAAAGCCACGCGGTAAGCACGAGGCCAAAGACTTGGAGGACAATCCCTCTAAGCTTTCATTTTTACAGGATGACCTGTGAAGGGGCCACTTGGTTGGCTGTTTTCATTCCCGACCTGGGGGGCCTGTTTTAGAACAATCTGGAAGAGAACAGGCCACCGTCCTCCAGATGTGTTATAAAGACTTAAGCAGGACCTCCTGTGCTCCACACGTCAAGACGCTATATAACCTGACATTCTTCTGAACACTGACTGGCAGCATTTCTGAGCCTTGGCACCCACTTTTGTTGTGGAAGGGTCCAGTGGTGACCCTGTGCTCATGTTAGGTGTTTCTATGCAGACCCCAAACTGTCCATTCCTGCTCTGTTAAGCCACACTGCGATGCAGCTCCACTTGTGGTCACCTTCAGGGTGTCTCTCATTGAAGTTTCTCCTTCTTTCTCTTATCTGTAGAAACTGAGACCCCAAGGCAAGCAGAGAAGTAGTTTGAACATTTAGCCACTCGGTATGAAGCGACGTTACCTAAAGAAAGGTTCTTAATGTGCCAAAATCTGAAGCAAAGTACACTGACGTTACAACCTGGATGGACAGCAGCCGAGCCGTCCAGGCGCCCAGCCAGTGTGCTTAGATGGTGGTCAGGTGGCTCTTTCACACTTGCATTGCACTGGTGGGCCGGTAGGTCTTTGATCAGGTGTGGCTCCTAAATGCTGCTGCTGAGCCCTGCACTTGTTATGCTGGTCTTGTGCATCCTTACTGTACCCCTTGGATCAGCTCCCCTCTCATGTGCGGGCCTCATGTCCTTGAACCAGTCGCCATTGGGCACAACCTTTGTTCTCAAACCTTCTACCAATCTGTGTTCTACTAGGGTGGCCTGGGCTAAGGAAAACAATGTCTTTCGTCTCTGTAGACCGACCCCAGCCTGTGGTTAACTTGTCTGTTTGAGGCGTTTTTCACCTGGTGGATGGCAAACAAGCGAGCCGATGTAGTACTTCAGCTGAGAACTTACAGTGCAGAGTTTTCTTGTTTGACGTTGTTCTCGACCTCGTGCTTTATCACACCTAACAAGTCCAGTAAGTCACCATATGAAGGGAGATGCACCAAGCGATTGTTCAAAGTTCATCCTTGTTACGGACCCTGTTGCCAACAGGGACCCCCTGCTGCTTTTAATGAGCTGGCCTTTCATGGCCTGACAGCACAAGGTGGGAGTGCCCAGGCAGAGAGTTTGGAGTGCCCTGCCATGACACTGACTGGCCTGTCACCTCTGTCAATAGAAAGACATTTTAAAAAGGCGTATTTAATTATTTTTATTTATTTTTTTTTAAATGTTTGTGGATGTCATGGCTGGCCACCGTGCAGCTGATAGTTTATTGGCTCTTTATTGTCCAGCGTGCCAATCCACTTGCCTGGCCTCGCCGCTCTCCAGCACCACAATGAGTGCATGAGTAGAGCCGTCGTACCTGACCTCTGAAAAATGGCAGAACGTGTTCATCTTGGCAGAGATGACAATAAAAGACTACTTGATAACCCTAAGTGATGTGCCCTATTTAAGCCCAATCTGTTGAGAATTAAGAGGGATGTAAAATTTAAAGCTGGCATACTGGCTTCCAGGGTGTTCGAAGTGTGCCCAAACTGTCCAAGTGAGCACACTAAGGGTTCCTGTGGCACTCCGTTAATGGCAGTGGGCCTCAGTTACAGTGCCATCCGTTAATTGTACAGTGGCGCTAATGGACTACGCCCCCGTGGCAGCGCTGCTGTTAGCTCACTGGAGCTCCTGACTCCCAAACCCGCTACGTAGCGTTGCTCACGAGTTAAACATTCCTGCGTTTCGTAGTGACTTGGCTTTTGTTGGTTTATAGGAAATGGTTTGTAGTGTCAGAGCGATGGACTGTCTGCTCCTTGGGGTGACTCGCTATCCTTAAAAGGGTGGTTTGCCTTTGCCACACCAGTTGGAGTAGCGAGTGTGACTGAGCGGATTTACCGTTTTTATAGGCGCTCCTTCCTTTGGTGACTCATGCCTGGCTGATGTCACTTGTCCAGCACCATTGCAGTCATTTCAACGGGCCTCAAATGAGCTGCTAATCCTACTAAATGTATCAGCTGATCACTTAACGTGACAATGTCTTTGTGAATGTGAGGGGTCATTTCAGTGTGTTGCGTATTTCACTTGTCTCTGCCTGACTGTTCTTTTCTTTTCTGTGTTTTTCAGCCTTAATGGAGGTTTCATTGAAATGCAGTGCATGAAGGGTCACAACAATTTTGTAACGTGTGTGTGTATCATTGCACCAAGTGATGCCCACCCTGAAGGGCTCATTGCCACTGGAGGGAATGATCACAACATCTGTGTCTTTTCACCATGCAAAGCTGACCCCCTATACATCCTGAAGGGGCACAAACACACCGGTAAGTTTCCTGTTGTAACTTGGGTAGGCCCTTGAGGTGCTTGTGCAAAGTGAGACTGAGTGTGGTGTCTGTGAGGGGCCGGTGGTCCGTAGCCTTGTGCTACTAAGGGGGTGCCAAACCGAAAACTGCTACGTATAAAACAAGTGGCAGAGTGGGGAGTGATGGGTCGGTGCAGAGGCCAAATGCCACGATTCATCACATTACAAAATTTAAAAATGGGCAGACTGCTGAGCTGAATAGTTGGTTATGAGGGTTAAGGAAAATGAACCAGGGTGGTCTCAGATCTGAAATGTCACTTTGAAGAAAGGGCCTGCTGGGTACACTTTAAAACTAAACCAACGTGGTTACATTGGGTAGTGAAATGCCCCATGGGTCGAGTCTGTACCCGTCAGTTGAGGTCACCAAGTGCAGACTCAGAGCGAGTGTATGTGAACAGGCACAGGAGGTTAAGTGGAGCACTTTCAAAACGATTGGCATGAGTTACGACCATATGATGCCATTAATATATCTGAGAGCTGCCTATGCGACAGTGAAGAAGAGGAAAGCGAAGGCTCCAGTGAGATGCATTCCTGAGGGTCTGCAGCCAGCAATAAGAGGCAAAGGCCAAACCGTCACGGCCCAACTGCAAAGCTGTGTGAGTTTGTGCTGAGCAGTCTGATGATGAGACTTTGGATTCCTTATCCCTGTCGTGTTTCCTGTGTGCCTGACGCTGCCAGGATAGGCTCTGGCCTTTGTGACCCTAACAAGGTGGGCTAGCATGCTGTAAGTGGCTGTTGGCAGTAACTGGGCTCACTTTGGAAACCACTGGCTTGAGGCAAGTATAGCGTCTTCTCAAAATGCTTCAAATCTTGGTTGTGACCGTAAGAATTGTTGAATGTGTGTCATTTATCACGCTTCAGCCGTTGGGATGGCAGTCATTTAAGTTTCTGGGCACTGTGCTGTCACAATAACGTCACATGTATTATTAAGAAAGCCGACCAGAGAATGTTCTTTTGAATCAGCTGAGGAAATTCAGTCTCCCTCAAGCAATGTCAGTCCCATTCCACACAGCTGTCATCGAGTCTAGAACTTCAGTGCTGCCTCTGCTCAGTCTAAGGTCTGTGAAAGGATCATAGGCCGAAACTGACTGCACATTGAAGTCTATATGAGTCCAGGATAAGGAAGAGGGCCTCAAAGATCACTGCTGACCCAACCCACCGAAGGCATCACCTGTTCCAGCAAACGTCCTCATGTGGTGAAAGCAAAAACGACCCATCGGCTAAACACGTGCAGTTACTCTGACCAATCGGCTCGGAGCTTCTACTCCGTTATCTGTGTAGACCTGCACACCGGACTGCCTGGACAGTTTAGTCCTACTTAGTTTTTTTGTATTGCCCTTTATCATTTCATATTTTATCTTCTTGTATTTATCTTTTGTATTCTGTGTTGTCCTTGTATGTTGCACCAATACTATTGAGACAAATTCCTAGTGCACAGTAGTGTGCCTGGCCAGCATAGTGAACACCAATTGTGACTTCCATCATGGCCAGTGACCTAACGAGTCACAGATTATTATTAGAAAGCGTTAATCACAGCTATTTGTAAATGTCTGACCCTCAGTGCTCCGCTTTTCATCCTGGTGTTTGCCATCCTGCTTATCAGCACAAAGGCCCAACACTGATGTTGGAAACACAAAGGGAGGCCACAAAGCCAGAAATGCACCCAGGCATGTTGGCCAGCTGACCGCCGTGTGTGTGTGTGTGATCACTTTGGAAGAAATACTTGATACTTATCATGTGCTGTGTCCTTTAGTCTGTGCTGTTTCAGCTGGAAAATTTGGAACGTTGTTAAGTGGCTCATGGGATACCACAGCAAAAGTCTGGCTCAACAACAAATGCATGATGACCTTAACGGTAAGCGCCATCCTCCCTCCCTCCCTCCCTTAGCGTTCTGCAGCTCCTGATTGTGCCTGACACCCTTCCTCTTGTCTTCAGGGTCACACAGGGTCCGTGTGGGCTGTTAAAATATTACCTGAGCAGGGACTGATGCTGACTGGCTCGGCTGACAAAACCATCAAGCTCTGGAAGGCCGGAAGGTGTGAGAGGACTTTCACAGGTAAATATGGACATGTTGTTGGTTTGTTTTCATTCGGTGAGCCTGTTTGTGGTGTACAAACCCCACCTTTGTAGCCAGCGTTCTCATTAGCGTTCCTTGGTTCAAAAGAAGGTCAAGCTGGCTTGAAGTCCACTCACTTTCTGCAACTGTTAGGCCTGCTTAGACAATGCAAGGAGTGGAGGGAATGTACAGTGGTGGGAAGTTTTCTTCGTGGTTTATCGAGGAGGTCTTCTTCATCCAAACACTTGCACCAACAGTGCCCACTGCACATGGAACAAGCATCTTCCAGAAATGTACAGATGGCATTGGTGAGCAGCATCACCGCCTCTCCACAATCCTGGGCATCCTTTGGAATGAGACCCATCCTTTCCTTTCATGTCATCTCAGACCACTTTCTCAGTAAGCACGTCTGTCCTCCATGGCCTCATCCCTGGGACGTCTTCACCTTATCACCCTCTGTCTTTAACTCCACAACTCCAAAGCACCTTAGTCTTCCATCTCCACACCACCATAGCCGTCACCTCCCACATTAAGGGTGTGAATTTAACTTAAAATGTTTTGCCGATTTGAAGATGAAAACCATTTTAGGATATAAAATTAAATAAGATTAGCATCTAACAACAAAGAGAATTGCAAGATGGCATCGGTGTGCAGTTTGACAAGGGAATGGTAAAGCAAATCTGACTCAGATCAAGTATTTTACCTTTTTGGAGACATGTGGTGGCTAGGATTGGCCAGCAGTGCTTGGCTGAATGGGCTCTTCTGGGCACCAATTCTACAAGTGACTTTTGACCATACAGTTTTTGAAGCCTTCCTCATCAGTCTTCCTTATTTTGCCTGTGATGCTCGTGATGAGAACTTGTAAATAAAAGAAGTGTTTCTGTACTGAGGATGGCCGACAATACAGAATTTGTTTCTGATCTGATACCCAAGGCACCGATGCCAACGTCTCCATGTCTGCTGCCTCCTTGGAGGTTTGCAGCAATAGTCCAGAGTTTTGACAAATGAATTTAAAGCTCTGTCTCTACAGCAGAGGCTATCTGGAGGGGCCTGTATTCTTCAGGACCCTCACTATCTGTCTTCCTTTGTGTGATGCATCTTTGTTTTTACACACGTGGAGTCTTTTAGTATCTTCTTTTTTATGTTTATTCGCCATTTTGTGACTGTTGTATGGTGGCATACAATGCAATACAATTTATTTTTATATCACTCAAAATAGCACAAGGAAGCCATTAAAAAAGAAAAAAGATCTCCCATTACTCGTGTCGCGTCCTATCCATGTCCATTATGCTCAAAACGTGCAAAAGTGCATTTATTGCTAAAATATTGTGACTTGTGTACTTCGAGAAATTGGCACACATCATAAACAGGAAACACATTCCCATATGACTGTGCTTTTGAATTGATGATCTGCCTCTCTCGGTTTTTCATTGGTCAAGGGTCCTGTCTTCAGTTCAGAAGCACAGTATTGTGGGAGTGCGTTTCCTGTTTACACTGCGATATCTTGGTATTGACATCTGTGCCCAACGACAGAGAGCCACAAGCTCAAATGTGGATTCACTGTTACTTTGGAGAAGTTGGGTCGGTGGGATTGGAAAGCTCTGTTGGGCTGAATGGACTGTTTTGATCAAAATCGTTAGAAATTTGATTGCCAAAAAAAGAAAAGCAGTCTAACACAGTGGCAATACAAGTAAATAGAAATAAAATATATATGTTGTATTTGAAAGAATTGTACTTCTTAAACAGGCTGTTTGTTACTAAATGCACAGACCACAGATATGCCGGAGTATCTTTGACCTTCACGTTGGGCGATGTCTCCTGTCAGTGGCAGCCTTTCAGCCTGGTGCTTCATAGCCAGCGTGTTAGCCAGCAGGCCTCAGTCGCCATCCTTGTTTTTTATTTTTTCTTTTTCAGGTCATGAAGATTGTGTGAGGGGGTTTGCTGTTGTGAACGACCATGAATTCTTGTCTTGCAGTAATGATTCCAGCATAAGGAGGTGGCTAGTGACGGGGGAGTGCCTTGAAGTTTATTACGGCCATACCAACTTCATCTACACCTTAGCAGTCTTCCCAAATGGCCAAGGTGAGTAATGCTGTTGTCTGTTGTTCTTTACTCTGTTCCATTTTATAGGAATGTAGTCTGACTGACTGATCGACCAGTTCTTCTTGTTGTGCATTTGACGAAGTCAGAGCAGAGGCCCGTCAAGGATTTTTTAATCCCAGTGTAAAGCAGCCTTAAGAAAGGACCACCTGGAAGCGCACACTTTTGAAGTCTGTTGTTGGGCCTCCTGTACGATGTGTTCCGTGTTGTTTGGTTACTCTGCCTTTTTGGCACAGTTGTATTTCCCAACAAGTGGATCAGCGTTTTTGTTTCTTTGAACTGTCTATAGCATCTGCACCAGCTTCTAAATTGTCAGGGTGAGCACTTTGACTTTCTAAGCGAATGCACAGGTAGGGATTACTTTTAACTGCACCAGGTGCAATTTCTTGTATTTGACAAAACTGAGCAGCTGCATACAACAGCCAAGATACCTGGCATCACATCATTGTAAAGGGTCTCCCTTTGCTGCCAGTTTGCCCTGGCAGTAAAAACAAGACCCACAATGCATTCTGACATGAGACCATAGACTCAAATGCAAACCGTCGTCTTAGTGGTCTAGTAAGGCTGGGCCCATCATTCAGCTGTCCATCATAGAAATCATCCCTTCCTTTTTAGTGGTCCAGATGTGCTGGGTGGGAGCACAGTGTAAATTCCTGGACTGAGATTCCCTGCCACAAGAACCAATAATTCTGTCTCGTACTTTATTGACCTGTGGCCAGATACTCCATGTCCAGGGTACAGATATTTTACATTCTTGTTCTGCCTGGTTTGTCAGGCACTGATGCTGACATCTTTTATTATAACATTTGAAAAATGTGGACAAGAACAGGCCATTCAGCCCAGGTAGGCTTGCCAGTCCTCTCCACCTAATTCTTTTGAGTTTTGAAGGTCCCTGCTGTCCCCTGGTCACTTATTCCACGTGTCTGTGGTTCTCTTGTGTGAATTAAAAACTTCCTAACGTTTGTGTGAAATTGACCCTCGACAAGTGTCTCACTGGGTCCCTGTGTTGTTGTTGACGACTCATTTTAAAGGCTCAGCCAGGGGAGAAGAAAAGAGGAAGGCCTAAGAGAAGGTTTATGGATGTGGTGAGAGAGGACATGCAGGTGATGGGTGTGACAGAACAAGATGACGAGGACAGAAAGATATGGAAGAAGATGATCTGCTGTGGCAACCCCTAACGGGAGCAGCCGAAAGAAGAATAAGTAGTCTCGATCCACTGGACTAATTTGTTTGATTGTTTTAGATAGATAGATAGAACTTTATTATAAACACCTGAGTCTTGTCACCTCTTAATCTCCTCTCCCCCTGCAATTCTGGAATCGGACTGCACAGAGGACTCCAGATGAGACCAGGGTCTTGCAAAGCTTGAGCAGAACATCAGGGCGCTATATAACCTGACAGCCTGTTAGCCTGTTAATGGCTTCTGAACACTTTCTGGCAGTTGACAGTGACGAGTCCGCCATGACTCCAAAGGTCTCTCTCATCAACAGTATTTTCAAGCTTCAGACCTCCCATTGCACATATTATTGATCAGGTCATTTGTGTCCTTCTCAAAGACGCCCCCTGTGGTCTCAATAAACAAACACCCCCTTTACAGATGCAGGACATGTTTTATATTTAAAGGGGTCAAAGTTTAATACTGAGGGGTCCACATGCTGGACACGTCATGGGCCAAATTAGACCTGAGTTATAAAAAGCATCCTGTGACTTTCACAAAATGGGGTTCATGGTATCTGTGCCCCCCTGTGCTGCTCTTTACTATTTTTGATCCCCCCCCCCAAACTAAGAGTGCCACTTGTTTCTTCCTCAATCCACAGAGTGCTGCTGAATGACTTGAGTTTGATTGAGTCAAAGCACAGCTGTGTAGCCACGAAAAGATGTTTGGGGTCTGATCTACAGAAGCGGGGGGCGCACGTGGGTGATGTCTCATGGATGAAGAATGGAAGCGCTGATTTTAATTGTACTTTATTTAATACCTAATCAAAAAAAGGAACTGTTTCTGAAGACACAACACCCACCTATAGTTCTCTTTCTACAGAATAAAGCTTAGTTTTGACTGTGGCAGAGATGAGGGGTCTGGTGGTCACGACCATGAAGTCCCCAGCAACACACAGGGTGGTGGCTGACTGGTAGCTCGGCTGGCATCACCAGTGGTCTGCCATGCAGTAGCAGGAGAGACGAGAGGCTTTTTCTGAGCACTTCTTTGTAACCCGGATGTCGCCATTTTGCACTTGTCAACTGTCAGTTCCACAGGCGAATGTTGGACTGGGATCTGTGCAGAGTCGCAGGTCTGATGAGCGTTTTTTGCACAACTTCTTTCCTACAATTAGGTCCAAATTGACCCAACAGGTACTGTGGGATGCATCCTTTGGGCATACAGGTGATTATTGTTGCAACACATTTTTACAGCAATTTAATTTTTTTTTTATATTTAAAAAATGTCAGAAATGCAGTAAGTAAAATATTGAATGGAAGTCGTGCTTTCCCATTTGATATCACCGTTGATGTTGTGAAATCAGAGTTTGGTCATTCAGGCCTGTTCATCGTAACATGTGATCCAAAGTTGTCATTTTTAAGTGTTTTTCCTTCTCCTTGGTAGATTTCATTAGTGCTGGTGAGGACCGCTCCTTACGGATATGGAAAAAGGGCGAATGTTGCCAGACCCTCCGTCTTCCAGCTCAATCGGTGTGGTGCTGCTGTATTCTGGACAATGGGGACGTGGTGGCTGGAGCCAGGTACTCTGCTTTTTTTTAATAATTAACAAATAAGCGTTGACATTCTTGTGCTTGGGTGTTGTCCGTCATGGGAGTGATCTGTAGTGATTACTGCCAGTGATCATTTACTGTGGGCGGATGGTGCAGAGCAGCTTTTCAACTTCAATTTGTAGATCCCTACGGTTCCAGGATACCTTTGGGATGTTTGAAGTTATTTCTTCACGCCATGTTGTGCTGTCACACACTTGCTTTTATAAGTGAGGATGTTGTTAGGACTGCGTCTGGCAGAGCTTTCTCTCCCCAAGGGGCTTATGATTGTGTCCACTGGGGTGTCACATTCCAAACATCAAACAGAAGCCCTAAAGCCTCCTGACGGCGTCCAGTTGCTCCTGTGTCTTGGTTGACACTTTGAGACTGCACACATCTTTAAGTCTTCACAGACGTTTATTTCACTTTTGGGAGTTACTGTCCTCATCGCTGCCTTATACAATTCGTGTCAAGGCCAAGGCTGTGCTTATGAGTGTTTATCGTCCTGAAAGCCGACATGTTAAACGCATGTTGATGGTGACTCTTACATTCTGGATAAAGCCACCTATTTATGTATTTAAATTTGTTGCATTTTTATTTTTTAAGCAAGTCATCACCCTAATGATACGCTGGACTCCACGACAGATAGCCACCACAATACACCCGTAAGGACTGGACAAAGAGCCTGAGGTCAGAGCACCTGAAGAGCGATGGCCATTAAATGAGCTCCTACCCCTGAAAGAAAAGCCGAACGTCTCCAAGCACATGGTGTCTTAGCACACACTTCTGGAGACATTTAAGAAAACGTAGGAAGCTAAGCTAAGAAGACCAAATTAGATTGTTCACCTCGATTAGGTGGCATCACCCCCGTGTGAGACAGTCTGCCTCGTGGCTTCATGGGTTTTTAGGGTATGGATATCCAGTCCTGAGCTGTGCCAGAGTTACTGGGAAGTGTGGCATGTTTCCATTTTGGCCCTGGGTCTGTGCCTTTGCACTTTATTTTAGCTCAGTCTCGTGGCTCTCAATGGCTCGGTTTCTTTACTGAATATCGGCGAATGCTCACCACAGCGTCTCTCGAGTGTGCTCTGGTATGTGTGGAGTGAACTTTGTGATACGGGAGCTGCGTCTCTCTGCCAGGTCTTAAGGTTTTTGTTTCATGTTGGGCCTCATGCCCTATTGGGCGCCACTCTGGGAGATTCCCTTTCTCAATGAAGTTTTGAAATAACAGAGCGACTTCTTTAAACCTTTCTTATCACTGGCACCACTTTAAAAACATCCAAATGATGGCACCTCCAAGGAGCACAGCAGAAATCATGACATTCACAAATGGATTTGTCCAACTGTGTTCTTGATGTGCCCGCTCATGTGGCGTGAAGCTGTGAAAGTTTGTAATGGGATGTTGCAGGTAAAGTCTGTTCTTCCATGTTTCTAGCCTAAAAATTATAACGGACTGTTCATTTTCCTTGCTACGTAATTACTGTTGGGATACTTTGGTTGAAACTTTTTATTGTGTGGCAGTTTAGAAGTTTGTTTTTCATTACAGCTGTCTACATTAATGTTTTTCACAGTTGGAGAGGTATTGGCTGAGCCGCCACGTGGCACTGCCTGCTGCCTGTCTGTACTCTGTGCCTCTTTCAGTGGGAAATGTGCAGTGTAGCACTGCTTGGCGTCTGTGGCTTTTCAGCTTTCATGCTCCTTTATTAACTTGGAGTCCAGAAGTTCTGAGTGTCTCAATGACAAGAACATTGTCCCTGTGACCAGGGGCTACAATAAAGTCGCCATACCTCTTGTGAGTCCTAAAAGGCAACTAAAGGAGGTTGGCATCAAGGAGGCTCTGCTCTAATACCCCCAAGTCAAGTTTGCACAGTTGTGTGTTCACAAGTTCTGTGGGAAGTGATGTGTTCCTCACCATTGCACGTTTCTGCTGAGGTGGGTGTGGGACAAGTTTTTAATGCGGCCCTCTTATAATTTACAACACCGTGATCTTCATTTCCTCTTGTTAACATTTTTGTGGGCTCATTGGATCTCTAATTGCGGTGTGCTTACATTGTTCTATCTGTGAAAGCGGGCATTCCTGACGTGTGATTAGAGTGTGAGGACACCAACAGCATCAGATAAGGGTGTGCATACGGAGTGAATGTGACGCTGTCGACATGCAGCCAGGCACTCGGCCCACTCTCTGGGCCTGTTACCTTTGAGGGCTCATCATCTTCATCATCTCCATGCTGAGCTTTTCTCTTGTGCTTCATCATCATCATCATCATCATTGTGTCGGGGATCATCAAGTTTACCTTGACCTTGGTTTTCTTTTCTTCTCAGTGATGGCATTATTAGAGTATTTACTGAATCTGAAGACCGAATGGCGAGTGCCGAAGATCTTCAAGCTTTTGAAGATGAGCTGTCAAAGGCCACCATCAGCTCCAAAACTGGAGAATTGGGTGACATTAAAATTGAGGAGCTTCCAGGACGAGAACACTTACTTGAACCCGGTAGGTGGAGCAACTATGAATTCCTTTATTTGCTTTTCAGCCTCCAATAACATGCAGGCACATTTAGGGCACACGTGTGACAAAAAGGGTAACTGTTGGGAGTTTAGTGAAAATACAAAAAAAAAAAGTAAAGTCACAACTGGGCACGGCTGTGGAGTGTTGTCAGCTAACAGTCTTTAGTGTTTGATTAACTGACGATTGGAGCACCTTGTGTGTGTCGTAGAGCTGATAATGAAGGGCCTTTGTTTACATTAAAAAATATAAGCCAAAATTCTTAATTATATAATAAATGAAAATGTAAAACCTGAATGGCCTAGGCACAGTCCAGTGCCTGACAGTCTTATTTTGAGATGTCATCTTCTTTTATGTACACAAACGAGGGCAGGTCATGTCACAGATGCAACAGGGAAGCATTCTAATTGTAGCTCAGCTGAAGAGCATTAAGAGTGAGCAGAGTGTGTGATGTGATAAGAAACGCACCACACAGACATGAAGACTCCACCTTCATCTGGTGCAACCTGCTAGCCATTATTAGCAGGGAAAAGTGTAACGTCAGGGTTTGAGATCAGATCGAAGGTGTGTCTGGGTGATAATCAGTTAACTTGAGCCAGGGTACCACATTCCATCCAGAGTAGCTGTCACCAGCCATAGAGGAACCCACTTTACCAAGAAGATGTAAGAGCTGAAAGCCCAGCAGATTCGCCTTTTCAAGTGACGTTTCAGCTGCTCTAAGTATCAAGACTTAACTGACTGAATGATGAAATCCTCGACACTACAGGCACAGTATTTTTCTGGATTTAAGGACTGTTGAAATGTCGCTCCTGCGGTGTATCCTGGGTCTACACCACTGTCTTTTCCCAGTGTGCCTTACCTTTAACTTCTCCCATGTGAATCATCCAGGGGTCATCCTGATTACGTGCCCAGGTTGCCACATCTGACTTCCTTCAATCCAGAGGTGTGGTGGTTCCGCTTTTTGGTCTTAATGTATGACTGGGTGTCTCAGTCCAGCGGTTCACTTGGAGTTGTTATGGCTAAGATCTCCTAGCCTGTTGGAAACGAGGGTCCTTTCGCTTAGAAGGGATCTCCTCTCACACCAAGGACTGGGTCACCTTCTAAAGGCCATGTCTAATTTATATCATGAAACAACAGAAGACGCATCACATTGTAGGACTGCAGTTGCCAGCATGTCACCGTATGTGACTAATTACAAGATTGTCTCTGAGTTCTCACATGAATTCCAAGGCGTACATCTTGGTCATCCTGGTCCGGTTATTGAGATTAGTGGACGTCCAGTCTTCTAATTCCACTGAAAGATGAAATACTGGAGAAGAACGGAGAGTCCTTTGTGGTTGAGTACCAGAGATTTAAAGGAATACTACACCCAAAAATGATTTTTTTAACCTGTTACTTCGTGATGTTTGTAGTGATGACCATGAAAAATGTGCAATCTCGTGTTTCCATGCAGATCAGAGGGTTTCTGAGAGAAAGGGCAGCTATGGAGATCAGCGCTTGACAACTGCAGCAAACAATATCAAAAACATTCATGGCAAAATCTCGCAATACACGCATTGCATAATCCATCCATAATATCCTGTCAAGTCGCCCAGTCGTATGTTCACACTGTCCTGAACACCTGTATCTTTACTAAAGTATTGTTCAGCCACTTCCGGAAAACACCACTATAGTTTACAACTGTATAGTAAAAATGAATGGATCTCCTGCCCGGAGTTCTTGTAGTGAGGAAGGACCACATCTGGAGTGGCGAGTGCTTGTTTGGTCCAGAAAACCTCTGACGACTCGAGGGAGCAGAGTCCATGTAGACTTGATTCAGGCCTTCAGGGTTCTCAAAGGCATCCATAGAGTTGTTCAACACAATTCAGTTTAAGTTTATTGTACTTGAGAACACCAAGTGGAAGTGAAGGAGAAGACAGAAACCAGGAGGCACATCTTTACAGAATGTGAAATGGAAATGTGGAACAACGATAAGGGTAGCTGAATGCAGAGATGGGGAGGATGCTGGGCATTAGTCAGACCCACATGGGTCAAGTAATGCTGTATAGAGGTAAGGGACTTGTTTTATAGTATTAGGCAATTGAGTAATGGCTAGTGAGGGGCTGCTTATGATGACGAGGAGCTTTACTGACTTGAATTGCACTCTTCATCTCATGTTATTCTGTCACTGCTATTATGAGATGATTTGTGGGATCCAGGGATGCTGGTGTGTTTAACCCCTACATTTGATGTTTGCTGTTTAGGAACCCGGGAGGGTCAGACGCGACTTATTAAGGATGGAGAGAAAGTTGAAGCATTTCAGTGGAGCATTAGCGACGGCCGCTGGATAAAGATCGGTGATGTCGTTGGCTCATCGGGAGGAACGCAGAACTCCTCAGGGAAAGTTTTGTATGAAGGAAAAGTAAGTGGCACACCTGCTTATGCTGCTGCCCCTCCAGTTCTGCATTGTGTTACATGGACCTCTCCATGTAAACTGCAGTCCTGATGCCCATCAGCTCCATGGAAAGGCCACTTTGTATAGTTTGAGCTTTCTCTGGGCTATAACATTTACATGTGCTGGTCTTGCTGCTGCTTCTGCTTCTTCTTTCGGTTTTGTGCCATGAAACATCAAAGCTATTCAAATGTGACATCTTTGGCTGTGTTTTTATTTATTGTTCTTAGCAGCAGGTATCAGAAAAGCTTTAATCCCGCGAGTGTTTTGTGAAGTGACTGCCTGGTGACATCCATCACACACACACACACACACAGGGTTTACTTTTATGGGACTTAAATCCTCATCTCCATTTGCTCTGGTTTTGTTATATTTGGTTATTTCCAATAAGCCAACTTTATTTGAAATGCCACCCATCATAGTTAACACCATGTCAGGGTCACGTGGTGCTCTTTTAGTTCGTAGCCGACAACTGCAACTAACTGAGCGTACTGCATTTGCCTTTAGACCTGCTTTTTAAAGTTCATGATGTTTCGTTTCTTTTGCTTAACCAGCAGGAAACCAATAAAGAGGGGCAAAGCGAGCCGCGAGATAACCAGATAGCTTGATCCCATTTGCACTGGTGCGTCCAACATACCCCATTAAATATTTGAAGAGAAAAACAGAAAGTCTCTGCAGTATTGATCTGCTGCAGTCCTCTCAGGGTTGGTAATGTCAGGTGTGGTAGAAGGAGAGGACTAGGAGGCCATAGAATGAAATGAGTGCCATTACGGCCAGAATTAGCATTTAGGTAGAAAGTTGCTGGGATGAAGGTGACGACCCTCCAGGATCTGAGTGTGCAAACTCGGAGTTAGCTGGTCAGCTGTTCGCTTGCTTTGCTTCTTATTGTTTCCTTTATGCCCAAGTGTAGCCTTGCTGGACCTTGTGGTGGGTGATGCCCATGTCTAGAACTAGAGACGCTCTTCTTAAGGTGGTTGTAGGATTAACTGCCAGTTTTGTAGAGCTGTTTATGCTCCTTTAGACACGGTGGTTACACTTTGTACCTACCTTGTTTGTCAGATCAATATCACGTGTGCCCTCTGATCAGATCTGTATCTGCATCGTTTTATTGACTGAAGTGTTGCTTTGTTTTCTGCCCGTTCCTTGTATTTTTGCCCCATATGCCCCAGCAGTGCCTTTATCCCGTTTAGTTTCTGAAGTACAGTCATCAACGTCATATCCGTCTTAGTCTTGCCGTCTGCCTCATTCGGCCACCAGCCTGTTAGGCCAAGCCGTTTAAGCGGATTCAGAAAGAATTCAGAACCCCTTACATTCTGCACACTTTATTGACCCATCATGACAAAGTGAAAACCTGATTTGAGAAAAGTCTGCAAATTTCAAATCTAAAACTAAAATCTCTTCTTCATAGAAGATTGCAGACCTTTCATTCGGTCCATTGCAGAAGCCCCTTCGGCAGTCATCTTGGTGTATCTCTACAAGCTTTGTCTCATTCTTTTACGCTGTCTGTAAACTGCCATCTTCAGGTCTCACCACACATGTTCAAGTCTGGGCTTTGACTGGGCCACTCAAGGACACTCGGGGATTTGCCCATAAAGCCACTCTAGCATTGTCTTGGCTGTGTGCTTTGGGACACAGTCTGATGCCAAGTGCATGGAGCAGGTTTTCTTATCTTTGTTCATCCTTCCTTCCTTCAATTCTGGCCGGTCTGCCTGTCCATGTAGCCACCTGCTTCACCATAAGTAGTGGTGCTTGGTCTTCACCAGACACAGTGCTTGGAGTTCTGCCCAAAGAGTTAAATTTTTTCTCTTCAGTCCAGAGCCTCTTTGTCCTCATGCTCTTTAAATTCTGTCACATGCCTTTTTCAGAAGAGTGGCTGCCGTCTTGCCACTTTACCTTAAACACCTGATGAGGTGGTCATCCTTCTGACAGGTGCCCTCCGCCCAGATCTTTTTTTATAGTGATCATTGAGTTTAGGGTCACCTCCCTGACCAAGGCCCTACTTGTCTGGTTAATCCGTTTGACTGGATGGCCACCTCTAGGAATGTTTTCCCTTTCACACTGTCCTCCTGTGAACTCTCCCAAGCGTTATAAATGGTTTTATCCCTTTGACCTGATCTACGCCTCACCATGGTGGTCTACATGTAGTTCCTTGGACTTCATGGCTTTGCTTTTGTCTTGAGGTGCAGTGTATTGTGAATTGTAAGACCTTCTCTACGCAGGTAAACTTCTGCCAGTCTACGTGGTGTCCAATCAATTCAGTTGGCCTCAGGTGACCTCCAGGCAAGTTCTAGAAACATCCATCCATCTTCCAACCTGCTGAATCCGAACACAGGGTCATGGGGGTCTGCTGGAGCCAATCCCAGCCAACACAGGGCACAAGGCAGGAACCCACCGCAGGACAGGCACAAACACACCCACACACCAAGCACACACTAGGGCCAATTTAGAATCGCCAATCCACCTAACCTGCATGTCTTTGGACTGTGGGAGGAAACCGGAGCGCCCGGAGGAAACCCACACAGACACGGGGAGAACATTCAAACTCCACACAGGGAGGACCCGGGAAGCGAACCCAGGTCCCCAGGTCTCCCAACTACGAGGCAGCAGCGCTAACCACTGCGCTACTGTGCCGCCCTTCTAGAAACATCTCAAGGAGAATTCAAGCAAACAGGTGGCACCTCAGCACAATTCTAGGAATTTGAGATTTCATCTTTTGATTTGTAACAAACCGTTCTGCAAAACATTTTCACTTTGTCATTATGGGTTGTTGAGTGTAGACTGATGGGTAAAAGTGGTACGTTTATCCATTTCAAATGAAGTCCACAAAGCCATAGTGCAGAAAGTGAAGAGGTTTAAACCTTATTGAATTGATTGTTTGCTGGAGGAAGAGATGGTGCTGAGGGCCATCGCAGCTCTCACTAGAAGAAACAAAATAAAAATGAAGAAACAAATTGGTTAATTATGGTTTGTGTGAAATGGATGGGGGGCCAAGCAGCCACAGGGACCTGACATAACAGCTGGGAATCGGCAAGGCTGGCAGAAGCACTACTTTATACAATGTTGTGGCCCTGATGAGCGCCCACATGACGCGGGTTGTCTCCGCACAAATCTTCCATTTTACTTCTTTATTTTTTGCCCCATTGTCTGTTCTTGCCAACTTCCTACACGACATGCTGTGCTTTAGCACCATTGGCTTGTTTTCTCTTCTCAATCCAGATAGGCCTTTGCTTTGGTTTGGTTTGATGTTTCTGGTTTTGTCTTAGGCTCAGCTGAGGGGCACAAGTGGGTTAATGCTGGCATGAATTTGTTCATCATGTTGTCACATGATGCTAAACACCGGGGGTCTCTTTATTCTCTTAGCTACGTTTTTCACCTGCATTGTGATTTTTAATCCCTCTTATTTCCATCCTTTTTCAGGAGTTTGATTTTGTGTTTACCATTGATGTTAATGAAGGTGGACCCTCCTTGAAACTCCCATATAATGTGACCGAAGACCCATGGCTGACTGCTCATAATTTCCTCCAGAAGAACGATTTGAGTCCCATGTTCTTGGACCAAGTTGCCAACTTCATTATAGAGAACACTAAAGGAGTCACTCTCGGCTCTGAGACGGGACATTCGGATCCGTTCACAGGTAAGTTTCAGTCGCCAGTTATGTCCGTGCCACTTAGAGCTGCCGCACTCCTTTTATTCTATTTAATGTTTTGTTATCTGTTTCATTGTTCTATTCAGGAAAACATTTGTACCCAATGTTACATATACCCTGCTGTTTTTTTCTAAGACTCTGCGAAGCACCTTGAGCATGTGAAAGGCGCTATATAAATAAAATGTATTATTATTATTAAAGCTGTAAGTGGCTGTTTGAACATGAAAGAGGCGTCAGAGAATTCTGCTCATTCAAATCCCCTTTTTCTTTGCTTCAACTTTTATGGGGGGTTTGCTAAGCAGTTAAGAACAATATCTTGTATATTAATGTCTGCGCATGGAAGTGTGTGTCTGTCTGTCTGTCTTTCCGGCCCAGAAGTGTGAGGCTACAGCATGACGCTCAGAGTTGGCAAGGCGCTCCGAAAGAAGAAAGGAGGACAAGGCTACAGCATGAAGCTCAAAGAAAGCGGCTCTGTCGCCAAAGTGAAACCGTCAAGAAAAGACAAACTCGCTTAGCTGCTGAGAGACGAGGGGGGTGAACACGTCCCCAGAAGCGAAACCGTCGACTCTGCATTTGCATTTTTTTTCTGACGATTTCAATAGTCTCTAGGAGCTCAGGCTTTTTACAGCACGGGCTTACACAGCTAGTAGATTATATTTTTCTGACAAGCCATATCACTTCCAAAGACACAACGGCCCGCTCTTCTTATGGCTGTCTGCTCTTAGGCAGAAATTTGGTTTCCATCACCAGGCCATTTCAGTATCTACTGGGTACCACTCAGTTGGCATTATAGTGGAGCATCTTGTCAGCTTCACATATTTGACACCTGCAGTCCTTGAACCTGAGTAAGTTTCCTAAAAGTGGACTGTGCCCTGGACAGTTTATAGGGTCCGTTGTCCTTTTAATGTCCTCGTCCTATCATGTCAGGCTCATTCCTGTTAAATCCAGTTTTTTGTGAAGGGAGTTTTTGATTATTTAGCATTTCTGCCATGTGCAGCTGGGGCAGGCCCTCGTCAGTCAGATGGATGCTAAATTGTGCCTAACGGGCTATAATTATATGGCTTTATTTGTTGTTTTATTGCCTCTCTGTTATTATTTGTGATGCTGCTAGGCTAGCATTTCAAAAAAGAAAACCTGAACTTTCATCCTGAGATGGCCAAGAGGCCCTTTCACCTCATCTTCTGTGATTTGGGAGCGTGAGGTCAGGCGCTGTGTAAGGTGCCATTTAGGTCATAGAGCCCCGTTTGGTGCATTGGTCCAGTGCAGCATTTCTTTTACGTGATTCTTTAAATGAACGTAATACTCTGCTTTGGGAGAATGCGAGAGAGATGAAGGACTGCTTGCTGTTGGGTGGTCCGGGTACGTGTAGGAGAGAGCTGAGCCTGACGGGGCCCACCTGGGAGCACACAGCCTGCAGGCCTGGGGGAGTCTCGTGGTGCTCTCTGCAATGACTGTTTCTGCCTTACCCAGAGGTCGCAGGATTGTGAGCCGCGCAAAACTCAGCGAGTGACATCACAGGCCAGGAGACTCCTTTCCGGTCGTATTCGACGCCTCATGTTTGAATTCAGTCTGTGCCATCAGCATCCCAAGAGCCGAGGGCATACTCCGTCTTCTCCCAGATGTCACCAAAGAGCCTGTGAACCATTAGTGCTGTGTGTTTAGGCGCACAAGGGGGTGACTGTGCCAGGCGTGCTGCCTAACTCTTTATCTCCATTGGCCCACTGCTGCAGCTCGGCCTGCTGCAGGGTAGTAAGCAGTAGCTAAACAGGGGTGCTCCTGACTTGGCTTTTCATTTTCCTGTCTTTCCACTGCTTTGTTAAAGTGAACAGGGTGATTTGGAAATGTTGGAAGCTTCTCAGCAGCGTCTCTCTCATAAGATTGAACTTTTGAATTATGGCGTAAGCTTAAAGCTAGTGAGTCGAGCAAGATGAGCTTTACGGTCAACACTTTGAACTCTGGTGTGTGTGGCTCAGTAGAAGTGACGTTCCCAACTTCAGCTCAGTAGTTTATGGTATGAGGGGCAGAGCAGCCCGGCAGGAGTTTGATGAGCAGTCAGGGCTGAGATTTGAATGAGAAGCAGAGGCCTGCAAACGAGGCTCATTTCTGTTCCTTTATTTTTGGACTTCTGTGACTGCCAAGTGACAAGAAAGAGCAGACGCATGCAGGTTTGTACACAAAAGTGAGAAATGCTAAACAAGCTGCAAAGCATCTGGGATGTGCTTTGGGCCGTTCATACTGGGAATGCTTCATAACTGGGTATTTAGTGTCATTTTCTTTCTGTTTCTATAGGTGCAAATCGCTATGTCCCATCAGCGGCCGAAGGCTCCTCACCTGCTGCAGCGGACCCATTCACAGGTACGGCATTTTGAAAAGGAATTCTTTCAGACTTTGCTTAACAAATTAATTAAAATAAAAGCAAAGAAAATTGAAATGTTACATTTGATTAACGTTAGAGAAAAAGTTACTCCTTTCAGTTTTTATGAACTTAGTTACAGGGCCATTAAAAAAATTTTCAGCCCTCAGCAATCTTTCACACAAGTGGCTGTCAAAACCTGGGATTTTGATCCATTTGGCTGGAATTTTTTTCCAGTATTGTCCACAAAAAGAAAATGTATAAACTATTTAAAAATTAAAAAATAATGATTGTTGTGAAGTTCAGTCCCAAACATGGTAAAATGGGGCCAAGCCTTCAGAATATAGCCACAGAGATGGCCAGTTACTTAGAACTGCGACCAGAAGGCATCTGCCTAGGAGACCCCAAACATGGGGAACTAGCGAAATAACCTCAAGTGTCCCAAGTTATACCAAAAAGCCCCACAAGAGGGAGGATAACCATAAACTCCAGCCTGTGCACAAATGGGCAAACAAAAGTTTTACAAATTGGGATTTGTTAACAAAAATAGAAAAGTTCAAGGAAGTGCTCAAAAGGGCAATAATGAGCAAAAAGCAACTTTAAACTCTCAGTGCAATATAATATTGAAAGGAATCCAAATTCAAATTGTGCACAGAAAGTGGACGTAAAAATGAATTCAACATTATCCAAAATCCAAGTTATGAGGGGGAGACGAGCTAAAGTTAGAAATTGAGATTTATTAGAAAATGGAATGACCCTTCACAAAACTGTCAGGTCATTTCTCAACGTTGTCTCCACTCTTCTCAATGCACTTGTGCCACCTGCCTGGCAGTGCTAGGATTCCAGCAGAATAAAAGGTTTTGTCTTCACGTCGTCATCTGCCTTGAATCGGTGACCTCCCAGATGGTTTTTTTAGTGGTCTAAAAAGGTGGAAATCGCATGGTGCCAAATCTGGCAAATAAGGAGAATGTGGCAGTGCCTCAAACTTCAGTTTCTCCAGACGAGCCTTGGTGTTCTTAGCTGTGTGTGTGTGTCATTGTGGAGACAGCAGTCCCTGGCACTTGGGTCGAATAGCAGGCTTCACATTGGTCTCCAGCATGTCACAGTATCTTGTACCAGTGACTGGAGTACCCCTTGGCATGGAGTGTTTGTCAATAACTTGGCTGCACAAGTGGGTGCCAGGACTAAACCTTTCATTTTACTGCCACTGCCAGGCAGGTGCATTGAGAAGGGTGGAGATGACCTTGAGAAATGAATGCCCTGATCAGTTTTGTGACGGGTTGTTCCATTTTTTGATAAATCCCATTCTCTAACTTTAGCTTGACTCCCCAAATGAGCAGAGGCCAAAGGAAATGCATTACAGTGTAAATAATTCAACAAGGAGTTGGACATAACCAGATCTCTGTGGTCCTGGGCCTCACCCTGTGCTCCCGCCGGGCCTCATCCTCTCTACCTCCATCCTTGGCGCGTGTTTTCATCCCATCATCTTCCACATTTTGCTCATCAGACTCAACCCCATTGCCTGCCCACGAGTTTTGCATTGAAAAGTGAAGAGACCGTCCTTTGGCTAATTATTTGTAACTTTTAGTCAGCAAAAGCAAAAACCTAACATTACGAAATGGAGGAACAGTGCAGTCGTTTGAGTCCTAAATCAATCGCGTATGTCAGTGTCTTAATTGGGATGTTTATTAAGGAACGGCAGTGATGTCGTTAGAACGCAAGTATGTCCTCTTCATTGTGAAGTACTTTGTTTATGAATATCTTGGTCAAGACAGATGAACTGCATTGTTTTCTTGTCTGTAAACTGATTTTATTGTCCATAGGTGCTGGCCGTTATATTCCTGGATCTGATTCAAGTGAAGCAGCCTCCACAAGAGCCTCTGACCCGTTTACAGGTGAATTATTCTGAATTTTATTTATGTTGCTACACGTCTCAAGACTTGTGGACCATAATGAGGTTTAAGGAGCTGGCCTGCCGTCAGAGTGCATCCTGCTGAACAATGTTTATGTACTGGATTGTGGTGGTGAAGCGGGAGAAAAGCCCTCGGACAGAGAGCTGCAGAATGGGGCAATGAGCCGTCACGGCCTGTTAAAGGCCTACGGCACTCATTAAATTGAATTAAACAGGCATCACCACCAGGACAGCGGACTTAAAAACAACATAGAGCACCAGAGCCAAACCATCTGAACCTGACTCTGCAGGCCCTGCACTGTTCTGACAGGAGCCCCTTCCACAAATCCAGGTGATCCAATCACAACAGACAGCTCAGCAGCCTTCTCCAATTGGGTAGCTGCTTAGAGGGACCAAAGTGCAGATGAGTGGGGAAGCAGTAAATGGGCATAACGGTGCTCAAAGGGATATACGAACGTCCCAGTGACGAGTCCTGCGCTCACGTTCTGTGAAGGGGACCTCTGGGTGCAGCTCCTGCTCCTCTAGGTCAGACGGAGCCACTTAGTGGTTTGGGCAAACAAAGTGGGCTTCTGTTATGGGAATTACGGAGCAGGGCCCAGGACATGGTGCAGGGAATCCATCCCGCTGAAGTTGGAGACACAGGGTCTGAACCGCTACCACTGTAGCCCTCTGGAGAAGAAGCTGGCCGAAACTAAAAGGGTGACGTCGACCATTTTAGCTTATGTGATTTAGTTAAAGAAACAGTGAGGTGGTGATGTCTATTACAGAGACTGGGAGGTATTCAGAAGAGATGTTTTGTTCCCGTGTGATTGGTTTAATTTAAATCCCTTGATTACTTTAAAGAAACCTCCCCTTGACAATCTGAACAGTAGGCCTCTGTTGTCCATTTTGCAGGGTTGTCATTTTCATTTGCCATTTCATTTCAGGAGGTCACTCGATACATTTAATTAACTCTGAGGTACAATCTGTAAATGACCAGGAGCTTCAGTGATTTGGTACACCAAGGGCTTTACTCGACTGATGGGCAGGCTGTTGTCCTTTCAGGGTTCCAGCCCTCATTGGCACTCGATACTACTGAGTGTATTTCATCTTTGATATCATGGGGCTGAGCTTCTCTCCTGTCCCAGCTGCTTGGCCTGCCAGCTGTTGTTAAGAATAGGGTGGAGCATACTATCAGGGGGGTCTTCAGCACCTTGACTCTGCTCCTGTAGAAGTGGCCCACCTGAGAAGGACTGCTGGGACCCACTGTGACTTGGACAGCCATCCATGTTATCGATTACAGTATTGGAGATTCATGTGTGTGCGCGTGCGCTCAGAGAGGCTTGTCTTGTCGCCTTGCCCTAACTCTTGTTTTCTTATTTAGGTAGCAGTGCGTACTTCTCAAATGCTCATCACTCAACATCAACGCAGTCCAAGAATATTTACTTCCCAAAGACAGATGCCGTCACGTTTGACCAGGCAAATACCACTCAGATTCTGGGTATGTGGCTTCAGAATTGTGCATTTATTAATCGGATGGACAGTGTGTAAAAGTCATGTGGGTTTAAAAGGCAAAAACCCAAAGAAGCCCTTTTAGTGGGTGCTTTGTGTGTCTTTGTCACTAGCAAACTGTGCCAGCCAGGTGAGCCTCTATTTTCAGAAACATGTCCGACACTTGCCTGTACTCAGCTGCATTTGCCAAGGGCGAGGTGCTATAGTACAGGCAGGAAGAGTCGTGGTAATCATGAATGGAGACTGGCTGCCAGTGGCCTACAAGAAACAAACCATGGAAAGGGTTTTGGGGCTTGTGATGTCCAAACATTGACCATCTTTTTTTTTTTTTTTCTGGAAAATGACAATCTGTACAATGCAATTCAAGAACTGTGGGTCAAGTGTTTAAATGTCTAATACACAATGCCTTTCACTAACTCATGAAACAAAAAGAAGCCATAAATAAAATGAGACACAGACGTAAAATGTCACAGCAAAGACTGATCACATGGTGGCAGCAGTGTGCAGTGACTTCAACAGTGACAAAAAACAAGATAACGGTGCCCACAAAGCAGACAAATAAGAAGGCACATTTGAAAAGACTCTCGTTGTTAACGACTAAAGTATTTAACATAAATAAAATATAGAAACACTGATCAGCAGCTGTGCTCTGTCCGTATGCAGCTCTGCTTCAAAAAGCAGCTATAGATGGTGAGCAGACCACGGCCAACTCTAAACAGCCGGTGAGGGGGCTTTGGGGAGCCTGACCTTCTGTTCTCAAGAACATCAATGGACGACGTCATTCAAGATAGAAACCTTTCAAACAGAGGCGCCAGATTCTGAATCGTGTACTTAAAGCAGAGACACCCCGATGCCTTTAAAAATGTCGGCATGAGACAACTTGGCTATTAGCTGCCCAAAGGAGCTTGATGGCCTGAGTGTTCTCACCTTAGTTTGGTTTAATTTTGTATAGCGCCCTTCACTGAGCGCAGGCTCGGAATACTGTGACAAGCTTACAGGTGAAGTGCAACTTCAAACTTTACATAGTTACTACACAGACGTGACGACGCACAGGAACACAAAGTGGTTTGAAAGTGAGTAACACAATTGGGGCCCAGACATATCTGTCCAGATATCAACTGCGGACCACTTGACGGCAGAGGAGAGGAAAATGAACCTCCGGAGGATATGAGAAAGTCAAAGACCAAGTCAGGCATGGACACAGTCCTGGAGACCTCGGCCCACCACCTCCTGGGCATTCTGCTATGCCATCTAATCAGACGACAGAATCTCTCCATCCTCTGATTCTCCTCATCCTGCCACTGCCAAGCAGGTCTTACAATCTAGCTGGGCTCCTATTGTTGAAGGTGAGAAGTGCGTTGGGAAGTTGTGACGATACGGGTTCACTCCATGCCCCCATTCAGCTTCACCGATGAGCTACAGTGAGGCACAACAAAGCAAGGGGAGGGTGTAAAAAGTGCAAAAGTGCTTTTATTAAAACAACAACAATCAAAGTGTTCAAATAAATAGTGCAGTGCAGCACAAACATCTTTAAATAAATAATCCAGTAAAACAAGTGAACTGGTGAAGGTTAAAATCCAATAAATAGAAAAATCCTTTTTCAACCGAGGTTAAAACAATGGCTTTGTTTAAAAACAAATTAGCCCGGCGCCTTTCTTCTACTGGTGACTGGCGACTCCCCTGCTTCTCCCATCCAGCCAATGCACCAGGCGAGTCATCCCAGCTGCTGCTGACCTGCTCTGCCTGCTGGTCTGGAGGCTTCCCGATCCCTGGCTTCGGTTCTGATCTCCTCAGACTGAGACTTGCGTTCCCGCTGTCTTCCGCGGTGAGCCATCCTTCTTCCGGTCACTTCTGCTCCTCAACTACACGCTCGGCAGGAGCGACCACTCCCAACTGCCCTAGGTGTCGGCCAAACACCCCGCTAGGGCACTTCGCTCACTCACACACTGGCTTTCTCCTGCCTGCTTCTCTTCTTCTAACCTCCGTTCATGTTTTCCTTTTTTTCTTCCACCCCTAGCCGCCTCGCACTTCTATTTATTACGAGGATGTGGATCAGATGTGGCAATTAGCAGCTCCCGGCACCAATTACGGATGTGGACGACTCCTCACCTGTGCACTTAAGTGAGGACCATCCGCATCACCAGGGAACTGCTTCGGCCACACATACCGCACCCCCTCTCTAAGCCGCGAGTCCGTCGATTATTTATTTAAAACGTGGCATTTTTGACGTGAGCTGTGGACCCGCTACACCGCAGAAGTGTCGACTGCACGATCTGTATACGACGAGTACATTCTCACGTGTCGCACAGAGGACATGCTACCGCTCTCGTTAACATGACCACTTGAGGACTTTGTTGAAGAGGTTTAATCATTCCATGTTGTACATTCATTTTTAAAATGATAAAAATCAACATAATGCATAATTGTGTGAAAAAATTGTGACCCCCCCCCCAAAACACTTCAGAAGGAGTGGCATGTAAAATGTTATGTGATCTTCATCCAGGATCTCCACCCTAACAAAAAAGACGGGTGAACTTAAGGGTACCTCTGCCCGTCTTTATTATTGAAATCAAAGCTGGACAAAGTGCAGCTGCCTCTAGGGATAAGCAGAATTGGAGGCAGTTGTTCACGTGGTGGGGTACCAGAACACGAGGGGATCTCAGTTTTGGTGATGTGAAATGCTGAGGTCCATTGATGGCAGAGCAGATGAAAACAGTTTAGTGCTTCCCAAGTTTGCTGCTGCTTGTATTCTATGCTGCCATGCTGGTCATGTGCTAAGCTATGCTGTTTTCCCACATGCGTAACGAGGGTCTACATAGGGTGAAGGCGGCTCTTCTTGAGCCTTAGTTGTCTTGGTATCCAGGTTGAGGTGTCACTAATGAAGGATTCGAGATGGCTTACACCCGTCAGTTGGGAGCCTGTTAATAGCTGATCTCCGCACAATGGCTTCTGTAGGCTGGCGGTCAGTCGAATGTCTTTATTGACCTGACAGCAGCCACCCAATGGTGTCTGCAGATGTTTTAATTCAACACCAAAGAGAATTACACCAACTCTGTGGATGTAGTCCTCAGACATGATAGACAAAGTGTAGGTAGTCCTGCAGTCTGAGACCCAAATGTGGATCAGATAAATGAAGATCTTAAGTGTGAGCGTGAGTGCGCGCCCGGCTTGATAAAGTGTGCCATAAGAGCCACACTGGCATCCTACTGAGCTGGGTACCCTTGTGTCCTCATGGAAGGACTGGATGACAACACATGGCAAGGTGCCTTAAAACTCAGATATTGGAAGCAGATTGTCAATCCAGGTAACACACATCAGCTACAGAGGCTGACGTCCCTTCCTGTAAACCTCCGCCCTGACTTGTCGGTTCTCTTGGGATGGCCGTCATTGCTCCTGCATCTGTAATTCAAAAGTGAACGGAGTCCATAGGTTTTATATTTGTGGCGCTCAAACTTGTGAATGCAGACATCAAGAGTGAGGTTGATGGTTAGTTCAGGAGAATTTGTTTGTAAAATGAGTTGGCACGTGCCAACTGTACCTCCACTGGCATATCTATAGGCTTGACAGGCAGGCCAGTGGCACTGGGGTACCCGTTGTGACTGCCAGGATTTATTATTAATGTGCGTCCCTAATTGAATTCAAAGGTTTGTGGTGTTCTCACTCCCACAACACAGTAAAACTTCATTTTAACTGTCGGCCCTTTACAGAGCTTGACATATCTTATTGATGGTGGTCATTTTTGTCATTTCACATGGGGGGCCTTCAGAGTCTGGTCACGTCACTGGCAGACAGACTGGGGAGTTGACCCGAGAGGACCTTCTCTTGAAGGCAAGGCCGATGTGACAATTTGTCTAGAGCAGTGTCCACTGTCAGTGTGTGGTGACGATGATGTGACAGGCCAGCCAGCCAGCCTTAATCACCAGAAACTGACTTGGCGTTGCTGCCAGGAGGGTCTGGGTTCATGGACTCTTGTTTGAGTCCTGCCAGCAGCCCAGCTCACAGCAGAGGGGGCTTTGGGGCGTCTGTAGAGAGCCTTTCAGCAGAGTGGCCCGGTGGTCTGCCTTGCTTCAATGTACTTGGTGATGTGCAGAGTGCCATCTTTGGGCTTGGCTCATCAGCACCTCTGCAGTTTTGAGTTGTGCTTCTTACTGGCATCTTGCAGCTCTGAAAGTCCACACGAGCAAAGGCCTGAGTATCTCAAGTTGTTCTCCTGAGTTTGTAACTGCGAGAATTGCGGAGCTGCGGCATTTTAGACCACGGATGAGAAGTGTGAGATTGACGTTGTACACTAGGGGGTGCTGATGCACAGCACTTGGAAGTGTTGGGGTGTCTGGATGTTCCTGCTTGATGAGGCCACTGGGCTCACATTTTCCTGCAGCTTTCTAGTTGAAGTTATGTGCGTCGTCATTTTGGGAGTTTTAAGAACAGGAAATGACTTTCTCTATCCAAGTGCATTTGCCATTTTCTGAACAACACAGCAGCACAATTTCATTCGATATGTGCAGACGAAAGGGCTTTACAAGAAATTAAAGAAAAAATTGTAGGGATGTCGATAAATGAAAAAAAAGAGAGAAATATAATGAAATAAATACAAATGTACCCCACAGAAGAGGAGGTGTTCTCCTTTTTAATGGCTTATGATGGTTGGCCTGTGCATCCTGTTAAACTAGCAGGACGTTGGCACAGAGGGTCACCTGCTGCCATCCATCAGTAGGCTGTGTGCTGCCTGCTTGGCTTTGCTGATCTCATTTTAAACACACAGCTGCAGCTCACCTTTGCTTGTCCTTCTCAACAGCAAAAATGAAGGAGCTGAACAGAGGAGCCTCAGATGATCAGAGGCTAACGGACGATGCCATCCAGAAGCTCGAGAAGCTCCTGTCAGCCGTCACGGAGCTCAGTCATGCAGAGACGCCGGCCACAGAGCAGATTGACCTCCTTTGGAAGACGACCTACTGGCCCGAAGGTACGGACTTGGGGGGGGTGTGGGGGCTGGGGGATATCAGATGGGTGCAATCTCACTTTAGTCATTTACTGTACGTGTGAGACATGTGCACGGCGACTGTGTGTGTGAGGGGCCACCAGTACATACTGGACATTTGTTTCATTCTTGGACACCTCCGTGTAGAGAGTGACTGACGGCTGGAGTTGCACACAATTCAATAAGCCCACAAGAAATCGGGCGAAGGTCCAATTGTTCTTATTTCTTTGTTCTCTTTTCCTGTACATTGAAGGTTTCGTTTATCTACCGTATCTACTCGTGTTGAAGTTCTGCTGTGGATCAGTCAGGACGTGATTTGACCCTATAGTTTCTGGTATTTGGTATTGTCACTCGTATAAGTCAAAAACTTGCGCTATTGGTCCAAGAGATTACGATATGCTATTGCCCACCTGAGAGGGTCACCACGGTGCCTACATGACCACACGGTATTTAATACCCGCACCGTTACGACGTGCATCTCACACCCTCATACACCTTTATCATGAGAGAATCCCTTATCTACCATCAGAAGGACATATGAAACTGGTTTTAAATTAAATGTCGTCAAAGTGGTGAAAGAAATTGGAACAAAATTCAATGTGTCTGAGAAACTGGTGCGAGGTTGGAGGAGGCAAGAAGATGTCCAAATAACATTAAGTGTTGTGTTTTATAAGTCGGGGTCTGATTTTACGACCGATTTTTTGGGACCTGACTTATACGTGAGTATATACGGTAATCCATCTTCATTCTGCAGACCCTTCCCTGTCGAGCCCCCTCGTGATGGTGACGACCGTTTGGCCGCGCTCGTTGTTTCTGGCAGTTATTTGAGTAGTTTTCCGTTTCTCGTTTTATTTTATTTTTTCTGGGTCACGTCACTGTGGATGCTCTTTTGCTATCCATTTGCTAGTGTGGCTGCGTTTGAGGAGCTGAGGGTGATGGGCCTTTTGGAAGCCGTCCTCTGACCATCTGGTGGTTAGCTTGAGGGGTCTGTGCCTGCCCCTTACTCGACCCCCTAGTGCTCTTAACTTCAGATTTAGCTTGACAAGCAGAGGTTTGGTTTGAGTGTCCACCGCTGACTCTGAGTGGCGTTCCATTAAGACCCTCGATCGTAATGTGGAAGTCGAGAATGCTGTGCAGTCGTGGGGTGCGGGTGGTCTGCGGCAGGAGGCCGATGGCACTTGTCCTTAATCCTCGTTTCTCTGTGTTTCCTGTGCAGACATTGTGTTCCCCGCTTTGGACATCCTGCGGCTGGCCATCAGACACCCCGTTGTGAACGAGCAGCTCTGCCACGAGGACATGCGGGTGCAGTTCTGCAATCATCTGCTCAACCTGATGAACCCGCAGGGTAAGGCTGCCAACCAGATGCTGGTGCTCAGGACTCTGTGCAACTGCTTCGCTGCCAAGTGGGGACAGGATTTGCTGATGTCTCTAAGGGAGACGGTGATATCACGGGCCATGGAACTCAAAGGGGTCTGCAACAAGAACGTCCACATCGCCCTGGCCACTCTGGTGCTCAATTTTGCTGGCAGTTTGTACCCCATCTCGGATCTTGAAGGAAAGGCGCAGTGCTTATCGGTGACCAGCATGCTCTTGGAGACGGTGCAGGATAAGGAGGCCGTCTTCAGACTCTTGGTGGCCCTGGGCACAACTGTCACGAACGACGCCACGGCCAAAGGTCTGGCGCACTCTCTGGGAGTGAAGTCTCAGATCGCCAAGTACGCGTCGGTGTCGGATCCGGCGAAACTGGCCGAATGCTGCAGACTGCTCCTCGACGAGCTCTAGTCTGCGTTTGTTTTTCTGCCCCCACTTCCTGCGGACACACAGACGGTGACACTTAGTTCTTATCAAATAGCCCTGAATGACCAGATTGAGAATGAAGGAATCGGAAATCATGCTTCATAATGTTTTATCTCAAAGCCAAATGCTCCTTCAGTAATAAAAATCTGTCCGTGTCTTTTGGTGCAATGATGAGTAAAAAGCCTGAAACGGCGGCAGTACAGGTGGGCAGGCAAGCGGGCGGCGGGCGCTGACGTCTCAGGAGGGGAGGCGCGTGGTGCGCTTATTACGGGTTTTCGTCTTTCTTCTTCTTACTGTATTCTAATCCCATTTGCTGTGCTGCAATGAAGAGACCTAATAAAAGCCCCTTTCTGGGTGGAGTATGATGATTGTGAGCCCCTCGGCTTTTGTTACGGAAGTGCCAGTCCTGAAGGAGCGGCGCGAGGGGCTGAAGTGTAGAAATTCAAAGTGATGTCATGGAGATGAGAGCGAGAGGATTCGCTTTTATGATCTCGGTGATTAGCGCTGAAGTCAAGAGACGGCCTTAAAACTTCACACGCTGGCAGAAAGGCGCCAAGGTAACGTGCTGCCCTCCCTCAGGCTGGACCTTTTGTGTTCGCCAGCGGGGTCTTTGTGTGCACCTCAAACTGTTTTTCTTTTGCAGGACTTCTGTTTTTGTAGGCTGGCTTTGTTTTGGGTGAGGCTTCTGTGTCCCCTCGGACGTTCAGGTAAAGATTTGTGTGTCGGTCGGAAACTTAAGAGAGCGCGTCCTAAGAAGGAGGCCACGCCCAGACATGCAATCATGACAAAGGTGACAATTTGAAAGTCAATCACATTCACAAAAGACGAGCCCACTGTCTTTAACAAGTCAGATTTCAGGGTGACATTGGTGGCCGTGTCACATTTACATCTCAAAGCAACTCACGTGGAGTTTTAAATGAACGGATTTAAGGACCGATGTCTCGGAACTCATCGGCCCCCTTAAAGGAATACTACAGTTTTTAATGTCACATTTTTGTGGAGAACAAATCTAACGGCTAACAGAGTTTCAAAACGTCCATGAAAAATCTTGTGTCACAAGAGCCACATGCCCAGTCGTATGGTGACAATGTGCAGAACTCCTGTGTTTTTACTAAAAGGTCGCCAAACTGGCAGTGTTAGCCGTCTGAGGTGGGCTGAAATCGGCACCAGGCCACGTGCAAGTCTCTGTCCTGTGCCATTTGGTATGGGATTCATAAAAGCAGTGTTGGTGTTTGTGATGTGCCATCTGTTGGAATGACACAGGCACACACGTTGCCTTTTATTAAGGTGGATAAGTCACTTCTGCAGAACATTGGCGTGAGCGACCCACCTCTCCCCCTCTTCATTGTCACATGTGCCCCCAGTAACGGTTACCTCACTGGCCGACAGTACAAAATGGCCCCCGTGACGAGTGCAGCTAAAGATTAAGACTTCACGTCTGAGGGGCTTCAGCCTGCAGAAGGTCAACTCGCCTGTGCAGGTTCACGATTGGCAGGTAATCCGACTGTGGGCATCGCTGATCTGTAAAAGTACCGACGCGTCTGCAGTTCAAACACTCGTTCACGTCGGCGTGGGTTTCATTTCATTTTTTTCAGCACTTGGTGGTTCTGTTGTGTGAGTTTGTGCCACTTGATGACTGATCCATCTTGGGCTTTACGCTGGCATCTCTCTGCTTGTGCTCCTCCCTCATTCTGAAGTTGACCAATAAGAAATCACAATGGTCCTCGGTGAGGTCCATTTAATAAAGCACCCTCAAGTGCCTTGTGTCCCATAATCCCCTCATCACGTGTCCTGGAAGGTCCTCACAGAACCCCAAGTCACGTCTTATAAACTCGTTGAACTTTTGAATCAAAGCCCCACCTCTGCTTACTCATTGGCTTTTCCGTCAGACGGCTTTGGCCAATCCCACTTCTGCCTGTGACCTGCATGAAGGTGAAGGTGAGGCTCAGGGTCCACCTGATGAAGTCTTTGATCTCTGATTGGAGGTCTCAAATGTTGAGATCACATGACGCATCAGGGTGGCCAATGAATGAAGGGCAGCCTAACCTCATCAAGTCAAGTGACTGTAGTGTCACCATCTGTACACCATGTGGCAGTATGTAGTGACATGGAACAACAGGACCACTGCGGTACAACATCCACCCAATCAGACAAGTGCGAGTCACATGAGGAAAACCAGAGGTCGGCGCAGAACCTGTCCAAAGCGGTTTGGATGCTACAGTACCCTCTGCTAGATGGAAGTGGGACAAAGTGACCGTGAAGGGTGGCAGTGGTCCTTCACAATGGTGTGAGCTTTGAGGGTGCAGTGTGTTCTATAAAGCTGGCAGAGTGGTCCCAGTGGTCTTTTCTGCTCTGCGCACTCTCCATTGTTGGACCTCCCAGTCAGAGACGCTGCTGGTCAGAGAATGGGGGGAGGTGGGCTTGCCACGTTCAGTCGCTGAAGGCCGTGGGGTCGCGGCTGCGCCTTCTTGGCTATGCAGGTGACATTGAGCTGCCAGGGGCACACCAGGACATTTGCTGCTCTTGACCCCCTGACGTGCAGTGGGGTGTGGACAGTGTGGGCCTTCATGAAGTCACCCACCGACAGACACGCTGTGGCACCTGCAGCAGTTGGCTATTCGTCACACCCGTCGTCACCAAAGCTAATGACGGCATTTGAGCTCCACTCAGCCGTCCAGTCGTGCGTCAGCAGGGTGGAGAGACGGGGGCCGAGTACACCGCCCTGGGGGGGGTCCATGTGATGGTGCTGGAGATGAAGTGCCTGACGCTATTTTAGCACACCAAACCTCCTGGGAGCCCAGCTGGACCCTTTGGGTCGGCCCATTGTCACCACGTCTTCATGTTAGGACCTCGAATGTGAACATCCTGATTAGAGCTGTCGGGCCATCTCGAGCCCTCGGCCACTGACCACTTACAGAGTGCAGGGGGGGCCGCTAACTTGACAGCAGGCCTCTGGACTTCATACTCTTAACAGAGCGACAGGCTCAAGAGTGGAGCTCAGCCCTCGGTGGTCTCTGTGTCATGCACTTCCTGGTTTGGGAAGCCGAGCTTGAAGCTGATTGGCTGAAGGAAACGGGATGAGAGAAGTCCAGCGCAATCCCCGGGGAGCCACCGTGTGTGACGCAGGCAGAAATCAGGTGCTCTGTGGTGGCCATTGAGGAGTCAGTCGATGGGCAGGAGCAAAGAAACACGGAAAAGACCTTGGCATCTGTTATATAGCGCCTTTCACAGCTCGTGATTGTGCCCAGAGGCTGGCGTTAACACATTCAACTAGGAGTGTCATCCTGCTCTGCACGTATGAAAGGAGCCGGGTCCCCATTGTCATATCTGTCACTAAGGAGATGACCTGAGTGATGACATGTCACACATTGATTAGCACTTGCAAGTAAGAATTCCACTGTAGTCGGTGTGCTGTATGTGAGAATGAAGACCTCCTCCTCATCATCATCATCATCATCTCCGCGTGTCCTGTGGAGCCTCTTCTCTCTATCACGTGCCACTTCACAGCTACCTGTCATATAGCGCCTCTCCTATCGCTCAGTTATTCGTCTTGATGATTAGCACATGTGACAATGAAGGAGCCTATCATATAGCGCCTTTCATGTCTGTCGCTAGTGACAGTGCAGGAGTGTGCCGTCATGCTGCCAGTCAGAATGTCCCTGCCCGGTCCCTGTGACACGTCTGCTGCTGTTATATGAAGTGACCTTCCATTTGTCATCGTCTGTCACTCTGAAGTGAATCCGCAGCCTTGCACTGCCCAGTCCACTGCCTTGGTGGTCCTTCCTCTGTGGCCGTGGACGTTCTGCTCTTTTTCACTGAGGATCTCTGAAGACTTTGGAGTGAGGGTCTCGGGGCTGGCCATCTTTTTCATTTTGTCAGACCTCATGTTGGCTTCACACCGGTGTCCCCTTTACCACTCAAAGAAGAAGAGCCGAGAGCTTGGCATCTAATCTGCAGGTGGTGCCATCTACAGGTGACCACGGGGGTCCTCAAGCTGTGGTGACACATTCACAGAGTCTGAGCTGAGTCGGTTTGAACTCTCCACCACCAGCCCCTCCCTTTAAACTGCCACCATCTTCAAGGACTGGTGCCCCCCGGCCCCTGCGTGTCTTAACACAGGTGGGCCTGCCTGGGGGCACGTGGGATTGGGTCCTGTAACCTCCAAAAGCTGGCTGCCTGGGTGGCTTTTATTCTCTTGCTCTAGCAGTGGGTGGGGCCTGTGGCTCAGGGACTCTTATTGTGTTGAGCCAGCAGTGGGCGGGGCCAGACCATTTAATTAGCATGTGCCACCCGAGCCCCGGCAGCAGACTGAGCAGCAGTGAAGCCTGCAGCAGTTCGTCTCATGACAGCCAAGCAACGGCAAGCCAAGATGGACAAACTCTACCCGGTGCCCTTCAGTGGAAAAAGCAACGTGGATGAGGAGGCCTTGTCCCTCCATAACTACGCGTCCAACCCGGCCTTCCTGGACGAAGACGAGGCCGGCTGGCTGGGCCTGCAGGAGGAGGTCGTGTGCACCAACCCCGTCTCGGCGGTCCTCAGCAGTCCCAGGGCCAAGAAGAACACAAGTGCCACCGACCCCGAGATCTCCAACGAAGACATCTTCTACGCCATTCAGTCCTTGTCCGCCAAGTTCGACAATCAGGTCCTGCGGCTGAACTCGTTTGAGAAGCGAATTAAAGAAATCACGACGTCCGTGGCCAACATCTCCAGAGCTCTCCAGGTCGACGCGGAAAAAGTGAAGGGAAATGTCGAGACCCTGGAGAAGCTCCCTCTGCACGTCGGCTCTGCACAAAGCTAAAGGGCCGGGGTGACACGCGTGAAGGAGCCCGACGTCGAGACGCTGGCGGCCAAAAACAAGGTTGGCCAATCGGGAACTGGCCTGCCCCCACCTGACCCGTCGCGGCTGATTGGCTGGCCGGCTCCCAGGTGTGGGATGAGCAGTGGCCTGCTGTGCTGCTAACGTGTGGACGCTGTGGTGACAGGCCGATGACAGACTGCCATAGCCAAAGAAGCAGAGACCTTAAAGACGGGCACCAGCCCTAACGAAACGAAATGTGGCAAACGATCTTGAAATCGAGCAATTAAACGTGTTGGAGGACTGAAAACGTGGCGGCCTGAATGTCGTTTTCTTTACTTTGTCTTGTTCTGCCATCTTTGTGTCAATCGGCTGAGGGTTGCAGGGCACACCCTTGTATTGGGCTACTGCAGGATGGCTGTGCACCTCGTCCTCGGTGCCGTTTTCGATGACAGCCACCCTTATTGGCAACACGGGGCCTTGGTCAACAAAGGTGGCTGCCATGATAGCATCATGCCGGAGTTATTCCATGCCAGCTTGCGTATAAACCTGCTTTTTGATTTCATGTGTCAATTTCTTCATGTCGAATTTCATGGGAGGTTGGTGAAGCGGGCACGGCACGCTTCATGGACTCGGGTTCGGCTCGTAGAGCCCCCTTTGGCTGCTGTCACATGGATTCTGTTTCCCTTGTGGCTCCCAAAGCTCTGCCGCTGGTCGTGAATTCTCTGCCCCCATAATGCCACGCGGCTGTGTAGTTGTGCCACTGCAGGTGACATCGTGCATCTCCTGCATTGGCTCCTACCCTCGTGTCTGTCAGTCTTGCTTGATTCAGTTTTGCACTCGCCATCTTCTTATTGGAGTTCATTCTCTTTCTGTGTGCTCCTTCGTGAAGGGACAGCGGCACAGGGTTGTCACCTCAGTCCTACGCCAGTCCTCGTGACTTGTGGGGGATCTCCCGCTTGCTGTTGCCACAGCTCAGATCCCGCTGACTACTCCATTTCTGCTGCTTGGTTGGGGTTGACGTTGATCGGCTCCTTGACCTTTGTCTCCTTGGCCAGGTGACATTCGTGGCCCCCACGCCTGCTAATTTATCCTGAATGTCGTCCTCGCGTTACTACTTGGGCTAAATGACGATGGACCCCACCGAGTCAGCTGGTCGTCCTGCCATGCCGCTCTGTGACTCAGGCTGGAACTTGCATGGGGGGTCCGACGAGACGCTCGTGCTGCTGGGGACGTCCGAGGAGAAGTCCTTGACAGTCGATGACGAGCTTCGTTCATGTGGCCCATCTGTATGGCGTTCTGGGGCCACTGTAAGCTGGGGATGCAGATCACTGCCTAAATGGCCACTGCTCACTGACCCTCTCTGGGGACAGCGATGTGTCCACTTTTTACTGGGGGCGGGTAGTCAGATGGCATTTGGCACAAGACGACCCCAGGGACATCCTTCCAACCATTGTGTGGCACGACACTGCCCACCAGTGCCATGGTAGCCAAGGTGGTATCAAACTGGAGAACTGCATTTAATGAAGAGCGCGAGCTTGACAGAAGGATATGAAAGGAGCTATATAATAGACACAGAAAGATGAAAGGCAGTATATAATAGTTTAATAGTAATGTTTGTACTCCCTGCCAACATGACCAACACGTCCCCACACTCTGTGATGTGCAGATTCACTCTGATGACTAGATCGATATGAAAGGCACTATATACATAACACCTAGATGCTAGTCATATGTCCCTGTGCATGTGACAGGAAGGTCCTGCCCAGTGACCTCCCTGTCTGACTGCCATGCTGCACCTCACTGAAAAACGAGGATGGACTCAAAACACTGGAGTGCATTTGATTGAACAGAACAGAAGATGACAGCAGCTGGCACCTGAGAGAGAAGTCCTTGGCATGTGCCACGAACCCCCCCTTATTGTTTTGTTGTCCTCCCTTTTTAAACTTTGGCCTGCAGTGCGAGTCTGTCTGTCTGTCTGCCCGTCTGCTGGTCACGTGACTCTGAGCCTGCTGGGACAGCCCCATGTGACCACTCCGGCTTTGCGGGCCTGACGCTGCCACCCCCAGAAGGCTCCCGGATGTGAGGCCCCGCGTTCACGCCTCCCGTCGCATGGGGACTCGCCTGCGCGTGTTTGGCGGCGCCGGTTGCCTAGTAACGCCCCGCTCGTTTTGGCCGCCGCGGGCCGCCGTACAGAGGCGCACGTCACACAGCAGTGCGTCCGCCTCTCACTCATTGCTAACAGGGAAGTGCGGCGTCTGAGTCGTCGCTGCTGCCACCGCCACCACTGCTGCGAGGGAGTCGAACGGCGTGAGGAGGAGAAGAAAGGAGGCATCCGGAGGCGCCAGCATCGGACACGAGCGAGCATCGGCGGGCAGCGAGCTGGCAGACCTCCCGGTTGGAGGAGAAGGCACGAGAGGCACCTGTCGTGATCTCCGCGCACGGCGCTCCATTACGTAAAGGACTTCCTGGTCTCGATGGGAGGATGAGGTGAGGCGTTTATATAGTGCCTTGCATGTCGTCGGTCTGTCACACGAGTCCCTTTGGGTGACTAGAATGTTCGGCCGGTGCGAGGTGTTTATTTATAGCGCCTTTCGTGTGGCCCGTCCTTGTACAGCGGGTGTGGACGGGCGTCAGAACGAACAGCAGGCTCGCGTAATCCAAGAACCGCGACCCTCAAGTTCAGAACGTGCATGGCACTAAACGGGGGGCTTCATGCCATGTCCTGTGCCCAGGCTGCCAAGTTCAAAGCCTTTATTAAGTTGTGATGGAGGAGGAGGTGACAGGCGGCCACCTCGGCCCACGACTCTGACATGGCGCCTTCACTACCGAGCTGACCCTCCTGTTTCAATGTTTGATTAAAGAGGACCAACATGTCACCATAAAGTCACCACCCATGTCTGACACGGCCCCAAAACTGCAGGTTGGCAAAGGTCAGTGTAAAGAAAGAAATGACGGGGGTCCGTGACGTCCCTTCAGCCCTAAAGTGGGGTTGAGTTGGGTCAGAAAATGAAGAGAACCAATGGGAATGTGTCTGCTGTCCAGCAGGGGGCGGTCACCGGCCAGAAGTGCGCTGTGGGGTGGCCGCTCTTCTTATTGCTGTGACGTTGGGCCCACCTGGACAACCCCAGTGGTGTTTGGCCACGGCAGTCGAGACTTTCCTGTCCTTTGTCGATCTGACGTCACATTACACGACTTGAGGGATGACCGGAGCAGGTAATCCTGTCACCTGGCGATGCCTAGGAGTCGCTGGGGTGACAGGCTACACGACTCTGTGGTGGCTCTCCGTGAATCGTGGAGTCTCCTCGTGCTGCCAGCCAGGGCTGTGCCAGTGCTGCGTGAACACACCACGTCACACACATGAGCCCCTTTAGTGTATGCGGGTGGGCCCTCATTGGTTGTCATCACTGTCCTGCGCCCACACAGCCACCCCTCATACTCGAGACAGGATGAGTCACAGGGGATGTCCCACTACATGGCGGGCGGGTGGTCACATGTGAAAATCTCTGAAGAGTCGGTTTGTATGGCGGGGTCTTCAGCTGAGGCGGGGGGTGTGGAGGTCCCATTGTTGACCAGCATGTCTGAGGACCAACAGCTGAGCGCTTCTTAAATGCCAAAGCAATGCCACCCTAATTAATGTTTAACTGGGAGCTGCGGCTCCTTTTGTTCAAAGGTTCTGGGCAGGGCTGAAGAAATCCTGGAATTGCGTAACGGTGTGAAGAAAAGGAAAAACACGAGATAACCCCTAGAGATGATGTCACCAGCAGGTCATGTATGTGCCCACCGGGTACACTGACCATCACTGCTGCCCACACCGGGTGGGGCGTCCACAGTCCAGTGGGGCCTCATCAGGGCGTCGCCCCTTGATGAGTTGGTGCTGTGCGTCTTGCCACCGATGCCAACCACTGCGACGCCTCATGCCCTGGTGAGCAGCAGCGCCACCTTGTGGATGTGGCAGAAAGTGCAGAATGGCGAAGCGTCTTCCTGTGATTGGTCCACTTCTATCAGTTTGTCACATCTCCTCTGGGATGCCCACAATAGGCAGTTCAGTGACGTAAAGAGGGTCTTTGTTAGAAGGGGCTCATGAAGTGCCCCCTCCGTGGGACGATTGGCTCGTTGTCCAAACACGCCTTGTAGCTGCCATCATTCAGCAGGTGCCACCCAGCATTCAAGCCAAGTGTCCGGGCAGAGGGCCTTTTGTGTGGCACCCTTAAGTCTGTACAGACGTCAGGTCCCACCTGACAGCGGTGCCCTGAGGTGCCAGGCGGACGTTGGGCGTGTCGAGTTTGTAGCTGCATGTGTAAAGCTCACTGTTGCGAGTTCTTCATTGTCTCGATGTCGTTGTCATTGTCCCAGTGTGACGGCTGAACATTCATTCATTCCTGAGATTTGCCCTTTCCACTGTGTGGTTGACGAGGACAGACCTGTACAGCTGGGGAGGTACCAGTCCTGGACTGGAATGTGAAAAGAGACCTTGGAGAGTGAGAAAGGGAGAAGGTGCCAACTCCACCCAGCCAGGGGACCAATTGGCAGTTGTGTTAGCTGATGACCAGCATTGCCGTGTATAGCGCCTTTCAGTGTGGGTGCTTCATATCTCTTGTTTTTTTTTCATTACCAGCATTGGCACATTTGCTCAATGGCACACACTCACTCAATTGTTGGCACCTGTCACCATGCCCACCTCATACACTGGGCAGTGCTCTTTCAGTGGGGTCTCCCCCTCTGCCAGTCCCCTAATGTGTGCTTTGTTTGATTTGAATGGACTGGCTCATCTGTGCCCTTCTCGATGCCATGAGAGTCCCACTTGGTGTACTGCATGCCAGGCCTATGCCAGTGAGCCCCGGAGTGGTGGCATAAAGAAAATCAAACTATCCAGAGACACTGATGATCAGTTGGTGCAGAAGGAACTGGAGAAGTCGACAAAAAAATGGCAAGTAAAAGAAGGCGGCGAGAAAGGTGACCAGCGAGAGGAGGCCCGTCAGTCCCCTGGTCACCCGTTTGTGTTTCTGCTCCACCACCCGGTGGTCTCTTCAGATTCCCACCACTCCTCCTGGCTTGAGTCCTGAATGCTTTGCCCCTTTGTGTCCACCATGCAGTGAGACTTGAAACTAAAATGCAAATGGCCGCCACACGGAGGGTCCGAGGGGGAAAAGAAAATGTCCTGCAGAAATCTCGGATGAAGCTGCTAATGCCAACGTCGCCAGCTCGGAATCTGTCATCTCGTATCGTACATACCAGGCCCTGGCGAAGCTGATGGCCTTCTGGCAGTGTGACCCAGTTAGACTGATGCGTGAAATTCAACTTTTCAAATCTAAAACAATTATTGAGAGTGCCAAACGCCCATCAGGCGGGTCTGCCAGCGTCGCGTGTAACTGCCATGGCCACACTTCCCAGTTCAGGTGCCATCCATTTTCTGAGCTGAAGCCTGACTGGCATCACAGGACACCAGGCTGGCACCATGCCATCCCTGGCCACACTTGCTCACCAGGCGCTAACACGGAGATGCCAGTTTACCCGAGCTGCTCATCTTTGGGGTGCCAGAGAAAGCAATAAAACAAGGAGTGAGCTGTGGGGAGAATGTGCCATCTTCTCCAGTTACGACCAGTAATAATTGGGCACACCCTGTGGCTGCCCCCGTACCTTTGGCTGGGCTAAAATGGTGCCAGAATCGAAATCCGTGCCTCAGATGGGCATACGTCCGTGCAGCCGGGCACATGAAGCTCCATGCAGGGCGCCCCGATGTACCCATTGTTGTAGTCGCATCTTCCCAGAATGCAATGTGTGGCAAGCAAAAACATGAGAGACGGAGGAAGAGGACGCTAAAGAACAGATGTCTATACAGTGCCAGTCCTGTGGAGAAGTTAGATAGGGAAGGCGCTACATGAGAGCCGTTCAGCTGCCATACCACATACTTTGACTCTCTGGTGCCAGGCTCCGTGCCCGCCATACCCAACATAGAACATGCCATCCCCCACTGCACACACCTGTCCATTGGTGTTGGCACCCCACTTCTGCTGAGTACAGCCCTGAGTTTCATTGGGGTGCCTGCCATGCTGATGCCCGCTTGTGCTTTGGATCTTTGGGGCTATGTTTGTGCCACTTGTTAGGCTCTCCTGTTGTGGGTTTGGGGTGCCCCCTGATGTTGGCATGCCTTCATTTCAGTTTTAAGGGCGTTTATTTTTTGTTAAGATGGTGACACTTTTGCATTTGATCATGAGGTGCCACGTGACTGATGGTGACAGGATGTGTGATGTCATTGTGTGGTGGGCATTTAAGATGGTGGCCAACTTTTGAATTTTGTCTTCGGGTGCTCTGCTTGGCTTTTGACGTGTTCTCTTCTCTTGATTTTGTTGGCCATCTTGTAGACCTGGCATCTCATGTCCCCTGCCTCCTCCTCCTCCTCCTCCTCCTCCTCCTCTTCAGAAGGTTCATCTTTTTTCTTTCCTAATCCAATCCTCCTCTTCCTCCTCCTCCACAATCTCACTTGCCTCAGTGGTCATTACACGGTGGTCATCCTCCTCAGTGCTGGCTCACGGGCCACATGTTGGACTGGCACAGCAGGCCCGCTGAAGGGTGGCATGTGCCAGTCCTGGTCCAGATGTGACGCGCCTGGAAAACGACACAAAGAGGGCAAAGAAGGCCAAACCCGTGGAGCGAAGGTGATGTCGTGTCCCAGTTCCTCTTCATCCGTCACTTGTTTGGCCCCCCTGGGCTCGTCCACTCGGTCGCGGCCCTCCACTGGCCGGCCTGCCAGCCTGTCGATGTGGACGGACCAGAACGCCCCGAGGGCGGTCAGACCAGACGATCTCGGCCTGCAGGCCGCGCAGCAGAGAATTTGTGGGGTGAGGAGGAGACGAAATACGAGGAAGAAGCAAACGCAGGGTGGAGGAGATGAGCACAAGGCACGCGCCACACTGTGACACGTCAGACTGGTTTAGGGCACTGGGCCCCGCGGTCCTGACGTGGTGACTCGCCACCGCCTTGCCTGGGCAGGTTCAGACAGGAGGAGATTTGGGTGGGCCTGCTGGCTTTTGTGCGGAGTCTTGTTTTAGGTGCAGACTTTTACAGTCAAAGCGCCAAGTGAGGCTGAAATGGGGGGGGGGTCCTCCAGAAACTGGTGGAAGGTTTGAGACTCAAAAGAAAGCAAAACCAGTAAAGAAGTGGGCAGGAAGAGCGGGGCACCCGAGCACAGTGTGGCAGGTGCAGGAGTCGCCACGAGGGTGAGGTGGAGGGACATTGGGGGGCATTCACTGCCACTCTCGTTATTTGTTACTTTTTTCCTTCTTCTTCTTCTTCTCCAGGTTACCAATGGCAGTTTGTGCCCATGGAGATCTTTGATGCCTTAAGAAGGTAAGTGGCGCCCCGTTTCTGCCTTACTGTGTTGGCCGTTGTGCGCCTTGTGTGGCAGTGTTCCGTTTGTCCCTTAGTTGTGTGTGGACATCGCAGTCTCCTCGGTGGTCTGTCGTCTCCCCACTCGGCTCTTACGGGACGTCGGCTCGGCATGCACACCTCCTCTCTCTCTCTCGTCCTTCCACTTCAAAGCCATCGACTTCTTTCTGAATGCATTTCTGAGTTTTGCTCATCACAACTCCTTTCTGTTTGTTCTTTCAAAAGCTCCAGCAGCTCGGACTGGTAGCCCTGAGTCAGTGGCTTCTCCACGAGTGTTGCGACGGTTTTGTAAAATTGCGGACCTCAAGCCCTCCTACATCATCATCATCATCATATTCCACACATGTCCACTTTAGCCTCATGAAGCTTCTAGAGTTTCCATCCCCAAATGTGATCTTTTTTTAGACCGCCTTCCCACAGCAGTAAACGTTCATCGATGGAGTGATCTCCCTGTGGAATGCAACGTCCTGAAAATGTTGAAATGCCGGGTCAGAGAGGCTCGATTTCAAACTGGTCCGGCGTCACCATGTGCTTCATCTTCTATATAAACGTCTACACGTAGAAGTGGGTGGGCGTGTCTGTCTGTCTGTCCGGCCCAGAAGTGAGAGGTGGAGTCAGGGTAAAGGCTCCGCCTCCAAGGAAACAGAAACTCGCTTAGCCGCTGATTACACGAGTGAGGCGAGCGCATCAGCCAAACGAAACCTCATAAGAAAGACAAAATCGCTAACATCAGCGAAACGGAATCCCTTTGACTGGCGAACACGGGGGGAGAGAGAGAGAGAGAGTGAGAGTGAGAGAGAGAGTGAGAGAGTGAGATAGAGTGAGAGAGCGAGAGAGAGAGCGAGAGAGAGAGAGCGAGAGAGAGAGCGAGAGAGAGTGAGAGAGCGAGAGAGAGAGCGAGAGAGAGTGAGAGAGCGAGAGAGAGAGTGAGACAGCGAGCGAGAGAGCGAGAGCGAGAGAGAGAGAGAGAGAGAGCGAGAGAGAGAGCGAGAGAGAGTGAGAGTGAGCGAGAGCGAGAGAGTGAGCGAGAGAGAGAGCGAGAGAGAGAGAGAGAGAGAGCGAGCGAGACAGCGAGCGAGAGAGCGAGAGCGAGCGAGACAGCGAGACCCCCAGAGGACTCCCTTTCAATTACCTGACAGCTCGACAGTTCAGTTGTTTTTCTGACCATCTCGTTAGTTTCCAGGACTCGTCACAGCGCGCGCTTACACGGCCAGTTATCAGATAACGGCTAACGCATGTCTCATTGCTACACAGAAGGAGCAAACCTCCAAAAAGAAACTCCTAAAGCACCAAAACGCGGGCAAAGCCCCAAACTGAATTACCACTCGCAAGGTAAGAGCGGCAGATGTTGAAAACGCGCCTGTGACTTCAGACCCGACAAAAGGAGCGCCGCTGAACGAATGACAGTCGTCCACTAAAAATAAACGAGATCCTTTGGCAAGTGAGAGAAAAAGTACCGTCAGGAGGTCTCGACACTTTGTGCCCGCTGCGCCCAAGACCACCGACTTCAATACGATCACACAAGATGGCAGAGCAGAGATCTGAAGGAGTTGAGTCCGAGGAGAGAAGAATCTTTTTATTAAACGCCTGTATAGACCCGGCCCCCCGATTCAGTGATGTCTTCAGAGAGCACATCTAAAGACGAGGAGCGTGCGGCCGTAACGAGACCAACTTTAAACGTAACTCTGTAAATGGTGCATGATACGCACTGCAGGAAGAGCATTCTGAAGACTCTGTGCCAGTGGCAGCCACACTCCGATGTCACCGGCGTCACTGACGATTAAGCGAGTGGTCTCATCAGCTGCAGTCTTTGCATTGCCACCTCATATTGGCAGCAGTATCTCCAGCGACGGTGTTTATAGAAGATGCCAAATTCCTGGAGGACGTCACGTGTTTCTTCAGCCACCGCTGGTCCTGCCTGTTGTGTCTCGTTTTGCCTTCAGTGATGTGACCCGGCTGTCACTGGACGTCCCCGAGCTCTGATATTAGTTCTGACTCCTCTGCCTCATGGCAGGTGGGCTCCAAGTGATTAGACACCATATGTCCAGAAGGACGAGTGTACTTTGGATTTAGGGCCTTTGTCACCAATTGAGAGTGACACTAAAGTTGGCCACATGCACAGTCGTCAGGTTCCGCTTTATTATACTTTTTATTCTTTGTTTTTCTTACCTCGGTGACGGTGACTCAACACCTGAAATGCCATGCCTGCTCTGTGACGCTCTCCAGTTGTCCTCTCACCAAACTGGGGTCCACGCTGGCAGTGGAGGTGGAGGAGAAGTGGCAGCGCTGTGAGCGACCATCTTAGAAAGATGAGGTTTACTAAATGTGAGTGAATCTGCCATCTTGCAGTTGCTTATCCCGTTGCCAGTTGCATTCTGTGATGTCACCAGCTGAGGAGACCCCGAAGGCAGTGCCACCTTCTTCTAAATAATGCCGTGGCATAGTAAATGTTGTGATGGGTTTGTTGTTTTAGCTATCGCTGCCATTTGTGTCGTTGCTTTTTCCTCTGTTGAAATAAGGCCGCGCTTTTGAGCGTTGGCTGCGATTCGTAGTTGATGGAGCAAACCTTGGAGCTGAGACCTTTCGAGTCCATGACATTACACTTGTGCAGTCGACTGAAGCGCTTGTGTGGGAATCGATGAGTGGCACCGTAATTCAGATGTCTTTTTGATTTCCTGGTTCTTGAGACCCGACCAGAAACGACTGGTAAGAGGATCTCCTCGGTGGCTTAGCGCCCTCTGTGGCGGAGGTGTGTGTTATACTCAAGCGCCAGCTGGGCCGCTGGCTTTTCTATCCTGACCGCCCAGAAGTGGCCTTGCGAGTGCCGAGGGTGACGTTGTGACAACTTCTGCCTGCTGTTTGTCACTTTTTACAGAAGGGATGGGGGGCTGAGTAAGCAGAACACGAGGACCATCACTCGATAGGACCTCACTGCAGGCAGCCAGTCCCGAAACTCCACAGGCGGGCTTTGGCCTGCACTGGCTTGTAAAGTTTAAAGGTCTCGAGGTACAAACACGGGAGAGAAGAACCACAAACCTCCGGCCGGTGAGACCAAGATAAAATCTTCATGAAGGAAGGAATATTGAGGAAGAGGAGGAGAAGGAGGTGTAGGGGGCAGACAAATCCAAATACGAGAGCCAGAAACAGAAGGAAGAAAGTGACGCTGACGGTGGTCCTTCAACTGTGATGTCATGGTGGGCCTCCTCCTACAAGTGAAACACACACTACATCATTAATGAATATTTAAATGAGGTGATAAATGACATTAAAACAAGAAAGACGTGAAAAACACAAAAACAAAGCAAAGGGAGCCGTTGGCCAGGGCCGTGACGCTCATCCTCCCCGAGTGTCCGCCGTGACGGGGGTCCAGGTGGGCACATTGATTTCCGAGGTGTGCTCTTCGTATCGTCGCCTACTTTTGTATTTCTCTTTATTTTTTCTCTCCCTAGGAATCGGTGCTTCATCTCGTTGTCCGAACAGCAGGCTCCCCCCATTGTCCTTCACAATGGGCTTCCGTGTTCATTTTGTCGTGGACCCCATGGGCTGGTGCTGCATCAGCATGGTCTTCTTTGTTTGGATCTACAACTCGTTTTTCATCCCCAAGCTCATCCTCTTCCCCCACTATGAAGAAGGCCACATTTCTGCTGCCCTCCTAATTGGTGAGCGTGCCCACCTGCAGGGCTCTTGCATGTTTCGCCTCTCATGGTGCCACCTGCCATAAGCTTTGTGTTTTCAAAGGTAAGGGCCCGCCTCGGTGGTTTTGATCGTTAAAAGTTCATTTCTGTTATGACTGGAAGGCGAGACGTCTTCAGGTGCCAAGCAAAGCCCCCCATTTGCGTTCTGTGCGCCCGATTCCCGCCAGTAATGACACGTTCTCTTCCTGCAGGTTACTATGTAGCGTCCGTGTGCTGCGTCACCTCGCTCATCCGAGCGTCTGTTGCAGACCCTGGGCGGATACCACAGGACCCTCACATCCCGCTGACCGGTAAGCCCCCCGTTGGCGAGCTCTTCATCTCGACTGACGGTGCTCTCCACATGCTGCTTGCTGTCCACTTTGTGTCGTGAAGAGCGAGGTGCGAGTGCCGGACCCTCGTCGTGTCATTGCACGGACCCCACTGGTCAGACTGATGATTGTTATGGCCGCACATCTGAACGAAGGTGACGGTTAGGGTTAGAGTTAGGGTTCTTGTTCAACGACTCCATTTTTGTTTTCGAGTTTTGCATTGCCAGTGTGTAGCAGTTGTGTTGACTGTTGTCATGGGAATCCTTCCCAGAATCACCTGGGAGTCGGTGACATCATCGGGCCATGCTGTTCTGTCACGTCAGTTTCTGATGCTGGGATGCCTGTGTGGTGGGCGCTGCTTTATGTCGATTTCTCGGCCCCTTCCTGTTCTTTTGATTTTTGCCCGTCTCCTCGGCTGTCTTTTCCAGTCACGGCCTTCCCTTTTATTTTTTCGTCTGCGACTCGCCTCCCGTCCCTGGCCCTCTGAAGTCTGTGCCATCTTGTGCCATTCCTACATGATGAGCTCCTCTTCTGTTATTCTTGCTGTCCTCGTTTCTCTGTAAATGGCGGGCACAGGTTGCTTGACTGCACCCCTCTGAGCCTCCCAGCGGCTTCCTTGTATGGCGGCGAGCAGAGGACCCCTGCACCTCCCACAAGCCCACCACCCCTTAGAGTGTGGATCGTGTGTTCACTTAAGTGGCTGAGCTAATGAAGGCCTTTATTATCGGTGGCAGACGTAGAACAGGGAGAGCGGAACCTGCACGGTAAGGACCTTGGCATGGGGGGTTTGCTGCCTCGTGCACACGGCCGCTCACTTGTGGTCCGAGTCCACTGACCTCGACCGCGGCCGCCATGTGCCCAGGCCGGTGGATTTTGGCAGAAGGAGGTCTGTGCTGTCCACATGTGCCCCCTCTGGCCTGGCGCTGACCCCACTGATTCTGTTACGTGCCGTTGCTCTTGTTGGCTCTTCATCGTCTTTGTTTTCACTGCTTTGGGTTTTGTGACTTTATAAAAATGTTAAAAGCACTACAGTGCCAGTGAAACCCCACAGTGGTGCCAGCGGGCATGTGATTCATGCCAACTTCGCTCCTGCCCTAATCTTCACCCTGTGATGTGACCTATCGGGGCAGGTTCGTGTTATCCATTGTGGTGCCCCCAGTGCCACTTTGGCTGTTCCTGAGTCTTTCTCTGGAACGCCGAGCAGTTTCCCCGTTTTAATAACAACCGTCCAGGACTTCGGCGAGGAGAAATGATCGGTGTCTCCGATGTCCCGCGTCACCTTGGCAACGGTGTAACAGGATCACATAATTAAGCTCTTCAGATCTGTTTGAATGCCGGCCTTGTAGTTGGAGGCAGGATATGAAATACCTGGTAGGCTAAGCATGGCAGCCTGAATGGCAGGAAAGGCGATCCCTGGTGTGCCCGTCCTCCCGCCATTCTTCTTCTGAGAGGTGATTGTTGAGTCTTGGGTGCCTCTTAAAATTAGCAGCGCAGCTTTTGTGTGGAAACGCGGCGTCGGTGTGCGAGGGAGCATCGCAGGCGCCGTTCCTTCCTTTCTTCGGTTTGCTTGGTTGTCCTTTTCTTGCCGTGTTGGGTTTCGTGTGCTGCTGCTGCTTTGACTCGTTTTCCATTTACTTCATGCGGCTGATTTTGTGACCCCGGGGTCACCGCACGCTGCATTTCAAGTGCTGGCAGGCGTAGTTGGGGTCACACGGCAGTTTGGTGGACTAAACGGGCGCTTTGGAGCCGCAGGGCCAAGTGTGATGGTGACCAGCTAATCTGCGTCTCACTGACACGCGGCCAGCGCCGTTCAGTTGGAATCGAGCTGTGACGTGTAAAGTGGCGTCTGACTGCCACTGCTGTCCTGCCGGTGGCCGTGACCTGAGGTCCACGGAAAACTCCAAAAAACACCCAAAGAGGGCAGAATTCACCCGGACAGGCCCTTTGGCAGAAGGAGCTCCTCTAGAACTGCGGTGCTCATCCCTGGCTTCACCACAAGGGGGCCGCGCCGTCTGCAGTGCGCAGCTGAAAGGCGAGTTAAACATCAAAGCAGTTAGACCCCCAGCCGGCGCTGGCAGGCCCAGCATGCCCACCTTCATGGCAGCAGAGGTGCAGGTCATGTCAGGTCACACATCTTACTGCTTGGTGGCTCGTCGGGCCCCTTGGTATCAGAACCAGCGTTCAAGAGTAGCTAGTGGTGAGTGCACTTATGTCACTGGCACTGGGAAGTGGCATAGGACAGGGTCACCCCTCTGTAAATGACGCAGGGCAAGGCCACACTAGCTCACAAGTTTGGGGTCCTCACTTCCTGTCCCGTCTGTTTCTGAATTAGTAGGCAGGCCTCATTGTGTCATGTGCCACCCACATGTCCTACATGCCAGGTGGACTCGTAATTGTCTGGTGTTCCTTTCTTTGCATGGGGTGAATGGCACCCGAGGTATCTAAGTGGCAGCTGTGTAAAGGCACCCAAAAAGGACGTTTGCTTCTCTGATGTGCCCCCCTGTTTCAAGTGAGGGCTCAGAAAAGTCTGGAAGGTGACATGGGGGTAAAAAATCATGAATACCTGCCGTCACATCCCCCTGAGGAGCAGCGCGCTGGCATGCGCCTTGGGCACACGTAAAGTCTACCTGTGAGTTGCGAGCCGGTGGACCTGATAGTCGCATGTTTATGACCTGACGTGCTGGATATTGAAAACATTTTAGGTAGCGTCAACCCGACGGGCACTTTACTGGTGGGCAGGAACGTGTATCGTAATTAAAGCACAGACCCACCAGTTGATATCCCCCCCCCCCGAGCTCAGTACATGTCCAGACTCCATGACCAAGTGCGTCGTCTTTAATTTTAGGACGGTAGGTCCGCGTGTGTCACTGCTGAAACGACGTACAGTTGGGCCGAAGGCACAGGTCTAATAAATGTGTCTGGGAGGTTCAGAATGGGAACGCTGGCCGTGTTAAGAGACCACCAAACAGACTCGCCCATGTGACAGCATGTCCCCGCAGTTAAAGCAGACAAGTCTCTTCATTTCCGGTCACGTCTGCCTCCTTCCACCGTAGGCTTGTAATCCTCGGCCACTGGCTGTGGGGGTCTCCTTGGCGTCTTTCCTGTTATTACTTAGCGTTTGTAGGCATACGAGAAGCGAAGGCGCGGACGCCTATCTGAATAGGCCTGGGCTCGGGTAGAAGTCGCTGCGTTACTGTTGTGCTCTGGGCGAGAGGCACTGAAGTCTTCACGCTTGGCTGGGCGCTGCTGAGGTGGGTAAGAGCGTAGTCGGCAGGATCCCAGGCGAAGGCGTCAGACTTTTAATTCCACACTTCTCCCCATTTTCAGGGTGTTACGATTCGTGTAGATTCTTATTTTATTGTTTTCTTTCTTTCACTTTTACACTTGATGTCAATTTTTTTTATTGCCCTCTTTGTTTTTTTTGTTTTTTTTTCCCCCTCATGTTGGCTTTTGAATCAAGATTTGGGGTGGGCCCACCATTTTGTGTGTTTTTGCACGACTGTGGCCACATTTTTTCTGGTTGTCTTGTCATGTGATGTATTATGTCAGGCTCCACACCTATATAAGATGGTGGTGTGCTTCTTTTAAGGGTCCACGTTTCTGGATATTCTAAAAACCCTCCTCAGAGTTGATTATTTTCAGAATCGGTTCAGGCAGTCGGGACATTCTGTGTGTTTGTTTTATGTTTGGCTTTCTCCTTTGCTGGGATCGGGTGGTCTGTCGTCTTTGTATTTCTGGCTTTGGGACCCCTGCTTTGTTTCCCAGTCACACACACTGTGTCATGTCCCGTCCTTCTCTGTCACCTGCACTACGCCGTCAGATCCCCGGTATTGGATGTCGATGACATGTCCACCCGCCTTCTGAGCTCGTCCCCTAAGCACCAGCTGAATTTGAGGGATCCTGGGGCAGTTCTGTGAAGTAAGGAAAATGGCGAGCAGAGAGCCTGGACCTTCAGTGAGGTCCTTGGCGTTTATGGGGAGCCCATTTGGTTTGGTGACACTTACGGTGCCGAGTGTGTAGCGCTGCCACAGTCTGCCAGGCCCAAGTGAGCGCCGGCTTGTCAAGGATTTCTGTCTCTGCGGTGTAATTGTCTGTCTGTCTGTCTGTGTGTATTCTGGATAAATGTGAATATAATTTTATTTATTTATTTTTAGAAAAAGAATTGTGGGAATTGTGCAATAAATGTAACATGATGAGGCCAAAACGATCGCATCACTGCAGCCGCTGTGGACATTGTGTGAGGCGGATGGACCATCACTGTCCCTGGTAAGAGCTCTGCTGGCGCCAGTGGCGTAGCGCGGCCACTGTGTTTTTATGTAGCGCCTTTCTGGGCTGCGCTTCTCACTGCAGTGCTGTAACCCTGGTTGGCCCATCGACCAGGTGACGCTGAACAGGGAGTGACACGGCGCGCACTCGTCTGTGTAACTCGGGCACATTTTTGAAGGGTCTCCTCTGTGCGTTTCCCACAAGTGTCTCCAGTTCAACTGAGAAAAGGCAGGCGGCTCAAAAAGGTTCACAAAGCCCTGTGCTTGTCACCTGAATGTCACAACAGCTTCACTGTGGCTGGGGACGCCTGGACGCTTCTGCCTGCCATGCTGCGAGTCAAGTGATGGGGTCTTGGATTTGCTTTTTATTTTTAAGGACCGTTTATCCTTTTCTTCTTTTCTTCTCCTCCTTGCAATGCTGGATTTGCGTGGCTTTGACTTCCGTATGTAGGCTGCAGAGGCAGGGTGGTCACCACAGACCCCGGTGTGGTCACTCGCCGCCTCGCTTTACCCACAAGGCCTTGCTTTGAATTGCATTGTTCTGAAAACGTGATTCTTGTTTAAAAAGACCTCCGTTTGTCTTTTACTCCAAAGATGTCACATGAAGTGATGGCCTTTCATGATTTGAAGAGTCACCAGCAGGCAGCAAGCGGAGCGAAAAAGTAAACGGCCAGGGCCCCGCCGTTAGGAAAAGGCACATTAGGGTCCGTCTGCGTGGCCTGCCATGGCTCTGCTAAGGCCCTCTTCTAAGATCAGGGGGGCATCTTGACCCAAGTGCCAACCCCACCCAGAATTATCCCATGCCTTTGTGCCTGATGCCACCCCAGAGCTCCGTTCAGGTGAAGTGGTCTGTCTGATATTTAAAGCTGAATTGGTGGGTTGGGTGGCATCTGCTGTGTGCCTGTGAGATGTCTGCCATTGTGGGGGTCTTTGCATGGGTTCTGTGACGTGCTGCAGACTCTGATGGGGTCACAGTACTTGGTACCTTGGTCACCGTCTGTCTGCCTGATAACTGAAGGTAAAGTCACATGACTACCATCTGGGCTGCTGGTTGGCGTTTACCAGAGGCAAACGAACGCCCTATTGAAGTCGTATATTGAGGCGCCACTACAGACCACCACTTGACGCTCAGAGCACATTCATTTAACCCGTCTGGACGGGGTCTCGTCATCCAAAAGGGAAAGAAGTGCAAACCCAGACGCAATAAAATAATCTGAGAGGCCGCGTAGGGGGCCGTTGTCCTAATTGGCACCCGCACCTGTGAGACGTCTGCTGATGAGTTTTGTGAACTTCGATGCCCATTCTGAATTCAGCAGGACCCCCACGGCGACTAAAATCCAAAATGCTTACAACTCCTGAAAGCCTTTAGGGACCCCCAAAAGTGCAGCCTGGAAGAAAACTTTGGAAATTACAGTCTGACTGAGTGGATCAAGTAGGACTTCATCATCATCATCATCATCATCGTTTGAGCTGCCCCCTTTGACGGTGGTCCTTCTTGACACTGTGACTCCCAAACCCGCACAAACATCAAATGTGACGATGGGTTTGATGAAATATTTACAAGAAAGTCCCTTTGGGGGGCCGAGCCGCTTTTGCAGATTTGTTCTGTTTTGAAGTCAAAGGTCAGCCTGTCATCGCCGATATTTGCGGTGCTTTTTATTTATCGCCTTGTCCGTAGTCTTGGGGGTGTTTAGTTATAACGAGGGCTCCTCAGGCACAGGCCCATGGCTGCCTTGTGACAAAGTTCAAGACCTCGAGTGACGTCCTGCGGACAGCGGCCTTGTGGTGACCCCGTGTGCCGCACGTGCTGCTGCAGTACTGGGATCTTCAGTAGAGGAGACGCTGGCTCCAAATCAAGACAACAGGCCACCCTGCCCAGATTGCCACCCAGCTTGTCTCGGTAGTGGAGTGCCTGGAGCTCCCCTAATCTCACCGGGGTAGAGGAATAAAAAGTCGATGACTCGATCGGTCAGTGCCATCTGCCAGTACTGATACTGTGATGGCATGGCATTTGGCACACAAATCTGCAGCCATGTTATGAGTGGGCACACTCCAGTCTCTGTGCCCAGTTCAAATCCCATAATGTGTGACCTGCGTCAGGTCATGGAAGGTGCTCACTGTCCAAAGGTGCTATATGAAGTCAATTTACCATTAAAACTTAAACAGTCCCCTGTGGTGCCACCAGGCATGTGCCCTTTGTTTGCCAGAGGCCCCTCCATGGGCCGACTCGCTGTCGCGGGACGTCAAGGGCAGCAAATCGCGATCAGTCGGCACTAAAGATGCCAAGGTTTGAGAATTAAAGCGACTCTGTGAAAGATTACCTTTGATCCCCTGAAGACGGGAACAATCCTGTTAGGAATCATTGATTAGCGGATTTGATTTGATTTGATTTGATGTGCCCTGGCAAAGCTGCTTTGGGAGCTCCGTCATCTCCTGTCCTTTCTCTGCAGGATTAACAACTGCGTTGGCGAAGACAACCACTGGCTCTTCCTGCAGCTCTGCTTCTACACGCAGGTCCTAAGTCTGCTGACGCTCGCCCTGGACTTCTGTCAGTACTACTACTTTGAGCCGCTAGCGAGAGTCCAAGAGGTAAGACCACTGCGTCGGGAGCCGGGGGTCCGCCGCCTCCTTTAGCCTGTTGTGACTTTTGTGCTGACAAGAACAGCGGAGCGTAAACTTCCATCGGGGTCTTTGTTTCCGTGGGCCGTTCCTTCCTGCCGCTTGTTGGAGGGCACAGGAGTGGCCCTCCCTTCCAGGCTCTTCTGCTTGTCACCTGCTTCTGTCAACTTGTGTGACGTCACGCATGCCCGCTCGTCAGCTGGCCGGTGCCCGAGACACAAAGCTCTTATTACACGGTGAGAGGCGGAGGAAGGTGGGCGACTGGCTGTTGATTGGCTGGCAGCTCCGAATGGCCCATGAAATGAGTCCTTGGCTCACCTGGAGACCCCCGTAATTTGTGTTACGTACGATGGTTCAGGTCTTCACTGCAGGGGTCTCAGGACTGTCAGATTGTGGTGGGCTACAGCTCCTCGAGGTCACTTTTTAAAATCGGTAAGCAGTTACTTCAGCCAGCTGGCACACAGATGACCACATGACTTTTGGGGTCTCAAACCATTTTCACCCAAGCCAGTTCAGTTTTTTTGCACCCAAGGTGAGCACCGTCCAGATGTTCGGAGGACCAGAGCGGGTCGTCGTGACTGAAGGGTCTTGTTTTCTGTCCATGAAGTCCCACACGTTCATTTGGTTTTTGGAAGCGTCTCGCCGTCTTGTTTGTGATGCTGCCATTTTGTTTTGAGTCACAGTCACCGCCATTTTAGGTTTCGGCTTGGCCATTTAGTTTACAGTTGCTGTGCTCGTGTCGCTAGTCACATGACTGGGGGGGTCATGTGGCATATCATGTGTTTAAGATGGCGGCACACTGGCTTCTGCGTCCCAAGTTTTGGGATTCTTCTAAACAGACCAGAGAGGATTTTCAGGCAGTCTTGAGTTTTGTCGCCGTGCCTCTGTCTTCCCGTTCGGACCGTTGCCTGCTTTTCGGCTGCTGTCTTGTCCCGCCCCCGGGGTGCCTGCTGTCTTTGTTGGCACCGACTGCAGAGTTTTGTTCTGGTTGGTCGTTGCTAAATCCGTTGTGCGCATTTGGTTTTTGTGTTAAGGATGTTTCGATATCTCGGCCTCTTCCCGTTTTTGAATTTCCTTTGAATCCCAAACTTCTTGACTTGACTTTCAGACCAGAGGGTGGGCATCAGACTTAGTGAAGTGGCAGCTCAGGGTGTGCTGCGTAGACGGGTGCAGAATTGCTCAGACACAGGAACTGGCCGATGTTAAGAGGGGTGACCAGCAGGAGGCCGCTGCTGTTTTTAATATCTACAGATGATTGAAATCGGGATATAAGGAACAGGCTGGTGAAGTTTACAGATGATGCCAAGACAGGTGGATTGGCAGATCACTGAGAATCCGTTAAGTCATCACGGAGGTGACTTGGGCAGCAGACAGACCTGCGCAGATTAGTGGCCGATGCACCTGAAGATTTACACGCAGGGCCTGAGCACACAATGGCAGGTCATGAGGAGGATTCCTGTGGGTTTGGGACATCCGGGGCTGCGTGTGCCGTGACGTCACGAGTCCGGACCTTGGAGTTTGAGGAGAAACTTGCCAACTTTTTTGCCGGCTCTTTCTCTGCGGTGTCTTCCCTTGGACCTCATTATTGCTAAAGCCATGATGAGCTCGTAAAGAGAACAACGATGGCCAGTTAGCACCACTGCATGGTGACCGATTAAGAGGGCGGCCCACCGGGTGCCAGTTTGACCCCCAGCTTCACAAACTTGAGGTCGGTGACTTCTGACCCGAGACTGCTGATGGGTTTAGGAAGTGGTGGATGAGAGTGAGGACACGGGCCGCCCGTGGTGCTGATGACAGACCAGATGAGGTGACAATTCCACAATTGGCCTTTGGCTTTTCATTTTTTTCCTCTCCCACTTGTTGTCCTCGCTTTGCAAATCAGACGTGCGATGAACTGGCGCAGATCTTCAAGACCTTGATGAAACTCGGGCGGGTGTTCGCTGGCAGCTTTGATCGTTTGCTGTGTGACGGACAGTCGAGGAAGAAGGCGAGTCGCCGATGATGGGCTCTTCCGCCCAGATAATCGCTCGGCTCTCTACTCACACGTGCCATTGTTCTGATTATCCCCCATCATGGTGGGCACATTCCTCTTGCCATCCACAAATTCTCCCCCCACTCAACTGCAGCCGTCCTCCATCTTAGGCGCTGGACGGTGTGTGGAGCTTCAGTGTGCCTGCCCCTCGACCCCTGAGCCTGGTGTGAGTGTCGCTGCCCCTTGTCACCGACTCATTGACCTTTCTCTGCTTTGACTGTCATTGAAGGCAGGTGGCACTCGGCTGCGAGCACGCGGGTGAAGGCAGGACAGCAGTGACCGTCCTCATGGCTGGGTGACCGCTGTAATCCTTGTGTAGTTCTACTTGGGCACCACTGATGGAGTGCCATGAAGTGCAGGCTGTCACCCAGTGGGTCAGCGTTGGCTTTTGCCATTATGTGTTACGGGGATAACTTCAGGTAGCAAATCCTGTGAGAACGAAGCTCCTTAATAGTGTGGACCACATAAAGGGTGCCAGTCGTAATGCTGCCACCTCCCTACAAGGAGACCAGTCGTCATCGCATAGTGCAGAGCGCTTGAGCTGGTGACACTTAAGACGATTTCGGGTCACTTTAATGATATCCGAGTGTGCAGTCAGGAAAAGGACAAATAAAACGACTCGTCACAATTTCAGGTTTCCAGAGTACCGTTCTCACTGGCTCTTGGTGTGCTGTCGGGTGGCACTGGTGCCCATATTTTTTTTGTGTGTTGTGTTGGGACAGACGAGCCTCGCTGCTGTTTGTGCTGCTCGTCTTTCCTCACCGCCATTGCTCCTCGACTCTTGTCTTATGCCGTAGCGGCGGCTTGTGTGTATTCGACCTCAAACCGGTCGAGGCGAGTCGCAGCTGGTGGTCACTCACTAACCGCCCCCCCCACTCGCTAAGATTACATGAATGACGGCGACAGTTGAAAATGGCGGGAAGAGTCCCATAGTGCGACAGGGGCTCAAGCCGTTCCCTGTGAGTGTTACGTGTGTCACATGTCTGTCCCGTCACGGTTTTAGTATTTTTATAAAGTAAGGAGCGCCATTCACCCAACAAGAAGAGTAAGAGGGCACTTGGGAGGCCTTTGGCGTTGGTGTGTGCCCATCGAGGGATTCTGGGCACCCACACGTGTGAATGTGCAGGCTGGGGATGTGGCAGATGGGTGTGTGTGGGGCTCCTGGGGGCGAGACCCAGTCCTAGTCCTTACAATATGTACCCACAATCCTGCAGCACAGGAAGTTTCTTGCGTGGATGTCGTTAACGGAGGTGTTGCCACGTTCATATTCTTTTCCGTGATTTGCTCCCACTATTTATTTATTTTTTAATGTGCCCGGTGGTGGGTCTTCTGTGCCGATCCCACCGTGAGGCCCCGTTGAGTCTCCAGATCTCGCCGTTTCGCTGACGTGACGCCCTCTCGTTCTTCTTCTCTCTCAGCAGGAGCTCTTTGTCTTCAAACACGAGTTGGCCTTCCTGAGGATCTCCACCTTCATGGGGATCATCATGTTTGGAGGCATGAGTGGGCTTTTCTACACCCAGCTAACAGGTGTGCTCTCGGTGAGTAGAAAGCTGTTGGCACTCTGGGGGGTTTGGGGGGCACACGGTTTGTTGAATTTGGACCTGACATTTGTAGCCTTAAGAGTGGGCCACTGTAGCGATCTTGGGACTCGGGCAGGTCCAGTGATGTGTGATCACCACGCCCTTCAGGACGCTCATCCCCCACGAAGACCTCCTTGGGTTCCAGGTGCCAGGTGGGCTGAGCTGGACTGGCAGCAGTGATGAAGGCATGGCACCGCAGATGGTAGAGATGTGGGTTTTACTAACGCGATTCCACAGTCGGGCAGGCCACACAGCAGCAAAGTTTGGGTCGGCAGGTGTCACAGCAGTTTGTGTGCTTGGTGGGTCGGGTGGGCACTTTGGACCACCCCGTCACTCTCCATTCTGCCCATTTATGCACATTGCCACCATTTTTTTAATTTCACTTCCAGGAGAAGAAGCTGTCGCAGTCGCACCACCGCATTGTTGTCTGCTTGTGTATCCGCACTTGGTGGGCGCCTTGGACCAGGGGGCACCCCAGAGGTGTGTCCTGCGGTGGCGCAGTTACATCTGTGTCACTCTCATTTAACCCTGTGCCTTCAGGACTAAGAAGCCAGCCGCCTTGTGGCCATCTGAAGGGCATTCTGGGACGCTGTAGTGTCCCCTGAGAGTCTGTCTAGGATATAGTGCCATTCACGTGCCAGTCATGTAGTGCCCTTTGCAGCCTCCTCTCTGTTATATAGTGCCTGTCACTCTCTGTCTATTATAGGGGGCTCGCCTGTTATATAGCGCCTTTCCCCTTTATTCATTACACAACAGCTGCGTCTCTCTCTCTCTCTATCCCACTCCATGTGGGTGACGTCCCCGTGCCCAGACTGGTGCCTCCCGGTGACGCTGGCCCTCGGCTGATAATCCGTGTCACTGAGCGTCCGATCTCGGTGTTTGGTCCTAATTTGCAGTCTGCTGTCTCTGCTGACACTTTTCCGCTGGTAATCGCTTGGCTGTGTTTGTTTAATTGATGCCACTGTGTGAACGGCGTAAAGAGGATTAGCGCTGACCCAGTTCAGATAATTAGAAATGACTCCCACCTCCAAAGAATCGGCGATACTCTAATCGTATTTGCCATCTAAAATGTCTGATCTTCCAGCCGTATGCTACCAGATGTTGTGGCAGAGCTTTGCTCAGACTAATCTGGGGCCCGATTTTAAAGGATTACACGTCTTGTTTGAGATGAGGATGTGCCACCTCGCTTCATCCAGATGTTGCGTCTTCGGAGCCCCCCGGCACCCAAGATGAAGAGCACAGGAGCTTTGTTAACCGTTTCCTCCATGAGGAGCGCGAGGTGCTTGGCGTGCCGATGGTCACAGACTTGTCGTGGGCACCGGGGTGAGCAGCAGACCATCCCAGGGTGTGCCCCGAGTGCCCGTTGTATGAAGTGGCACATTCACTCGCTGCAGATGTTCTCTCCTTCTCATTGAGCAGCTCAGCTCATTCACCGGAATACAACTGACAACAAAATGGTGACACTGGTGTTCTAGAAAGGGTGACAAGCAGCACCAGACGGCAGTGGGGGGAGAGCAGAGGCACAAGTGCTGATTTTGTGCATACCCATCAAGGCCCACTTGGCCTTCTGTAACGCATTGGCTGGCATCCACGGGCGCCCACTCCATTATCCAGTAGCTGCCATTCCAGAACCTCTGGCAGTCGGTGACCACTTTAGTGAAGGGTCTTGTCGTGGCGTCCCATCGTGGATGAGTCAGGTGTCCGGCTCAGTTCTGCAGTGCCACTGAGCTGACTAAACGCGTGGTGCTGCTTCTCCAGGTGACTGTGAGGGAAAAGCAGATTTAGGGTACAAGGACCTCGTGTGACCAGCATGTGTCCGCCGGCCATGATCTGCCCTGATGTCCCAGGTGAGTTACAGGTGTCTGCGTCAGCCCCTTTATGAAGGTGAAGCTGCTGTTACTGACGGGACATCTTGGGTCCCCCCTTGTATTTGACAGCACTGTGTGTGTGTGTGTGTGTGTGTGTCATGTGTCCCCTGTGCAGTGAAACCGTGACAACCTTTAAGAAATCTCTGGATGGGAGTGGACCCTCCGCATTAAAGCTAAATGAGTGGTCCAGAGTGACCCTCCACAAACGGGGCCGAATGCTCGCCACTCGTCTGTCACGCTGCGTGTCTCTGCCGTCGTCCCTCTGACCTGTCCATACAAAGTGCTTGTGGATCGAGGGGCGTGAGTGCCAAGGGCTCAGGACGGTGGCGCTGAAGACAGCAACTGGCTAGCCATTGATTACACTGCAGAAAACATGGCGCTTAAGCAGGGCATCTTTGTTGCGCCCGTCTGCTATGTCCAGTGGCGTAACATCAGCTGCCAATCTTACAAGACGAAGTCCCCCTGGTGGTCTAACCCTAAAACCGGCGTGTGAGGCCAAGGCTTCAGGAGGTGACCGTGAGGCACTTCTCGCTCTCTTAACAGACGTTGGAGCCGCCGTGTCATCGCCGGTTTATGTCATCTCTGCAGTGACACACACGACCCCACGTACCCGTCAGTGAAGCGTGCCTGGTGAAAGCTCACGTCCTCTTCACACTCCCACAGTCCAGCGAGTGTAAGTGTGACCAGCAGGAGGCCTGTCCTGCCTCGGCCATCACGTGACCCCTCCACATCATCCCAGAAATGGCCTTTTGGAGAAGTGGGGGCCGAGGGTGTCGCTGTTCTACAGTGCTGTGCTCTGCCATCCAGACGCTCCTATGGCGCCTTGAGCACCCGCTGGACTCGAGCCACCTTGACGCCCAAACGCCCACTCGTGATACGTGACCAGCCGTATGCGGGCGCGGGTTGTGTCTGCTTCAGGCCCTGGCACGTCTTTGTTTTGCTCAGTAATATCTCCACGGGTAAGAGAATGTCTGCTTCCATGTGCCCAGCATACCAGTTTGTTGTCCTCGTTTTTCAGAAATGTCACTTGTGTCTGAGGCGAGCACAAACGCGTTGTCACATTGATGGCCGACTTGATTCCGCGTTCACACAGTTCCCAGTCCATCAGCTTTGCTTCACAAGTGCAGGGTATCCGATTGGCCAGGTGTTGGCGTCTTGATGCCACTGAATTGATATGATTGGTGGTCTTTAATGCACTGAAGGACGACCGCTGCAGGGGGCTCACTCTACAAGAAGCGGCCTACTGAGAACGGAGTCATGATTAGGATGGGGGACAAATCAATAAATACAAAAGAAATAAGAGAATAAATATGGGCAGAAATAGGGCACTGCCTGGCACACACGTGATGACTCGTCGCCACCACCGACACCCGGGGGCTCCGCCTGCTCTGCCGACTCCATTTGCTGTGTCAGCTGACTGGGCGTTTAGGGTCCAAGGAAGGCAGACTGCCGTCCTGGGTGTCACCATGTGGCGTCACATGTGCCATGTCTTGTGTTGTCTTGCGTTGTCTTATGCTCCTCTGATGCATTTCTGTCTTTGTGTTGGAACAGGACACCACGACGATCGAGAAAATGTCTCACTACTTCGATGACACGTGAGTAGCGCTCTCTAGTGGCCTTGACTTTTAATCACGGGACATTCTGCATGGCGAGTGGCAGTGCTGAGTGCCACCCAAGCTGACATTGGAGTTGGCAGCAAGTGACACATCAGCTGTAGTGAGCAGGGGCCGACTGCGTTCACAGTACCAGGCTGAAGTGACTCCAGTCCGAGTTTGGTGCCATCCTGTTCGACCTTTTCAGGGCAGAGTCACCTTCGTTTGTGGTCCTCGGTGGATGCAAATGCGATCTGTGACCATGTGACACGACTGCACACTTGGAGATCATTGTGACCACCACTGCTGGCTCTTTCTGGGACCTTCATGTCTCTTGTGTGGCAGTGCCAGGCAGAGCAGCGCAAACCGTGCCAGCCAGGCGTCGTCCTGATGGCGTGCAGCTGGCGCCCCATTTGTCGTCTTCCAGGGCACAGCTACTGGCACCTCCATTTTGTTGGTTTTGCTACCACGAGTCTCCTCACAGATTCGGAGGGCGGCCCGGGCCGTTCACATCACGGTGGGTACAGCTGGTCACTTGTACTTCTGAATGTGAACTGTCGAGGTCCGTAAGGTGCTGCCTGGTGTTGCTCAGTCTGGACCCCCTGAGTGGCATCTCTCATTGTCATGCCCTGGAGGTCCGCAGTGGCTGCAGCAGTGCAGTGTGTTTAGTTTTAGTTTGCTGCTTTGTTACGACTCGGACCCCTTAACTGTCTGCTTTAGATTTAAATGGCTGTGTCGTCTTTATGGCCTTCGGTGAAGACTGAGGTGCCAATGACGACGGGTCTCCAGCTAACGTGTGGGCACCGTGAAGTGAAATAAATGAGAGGCAAGGGAGGGACCACCAGCCATATGGACAGAAGTGCCATGTGATAAATGCCAGGCCCCCCGTTTTACGCGGCCTTTGCCTGACGCTCCGTTCGTATCTTTGCTAGTAGTTTGACGTTAGCGATGGTCCCACAGCAGTCGCTGAAATGCCTGACTTGTGCCCGAGGGGCACTGCCATGGCTTGGGGGGGGGGGGGCTTGGGAAGTTTCTTTTGCCTGTCAGGGTGTTAATTGGTGTAAATTGCTCTTGACGGCTCTGCCCCCAATCGAGCAGCGTCGCCGTCCTCTCCACGCAGAGTTTAGCTGCCACATGTCAGCGGTGGGCACAGAAGCCCGTCATGCTTTATTGTCCCTCTTTTGTTGTGTGTGACTGGCACTCCCCCGGGAGCGGGCCGTCTTGTCTCACTAGCGCTGTCTTTTTGCAGATCGAAGCCCAGAAAGCCTTGGCAGCAGACGCTCGCTGAAGTTTTTGGCACTCGCTGGAAGATCCTGTGGTTTGTGCCATTCAGGAAGAGGCAACCGCTGCGAGTCTCCCACCATTTTGCCAGTCACGTGTAGACAGATGGGCTAAGCTCACTCACCAGAAGGGAATCTCTGGGCTGGACGCCACGCGGGAGACTTGATGTGAAGATGGCTTTGTCACCCTAACGGCCTTCACTTGGGGTGTGTTTTGTTTTTTTTTTATTCCTCCCACCACAGGACGTTCTGTGGCTCTCATTGAAATGTCAAACTACGACGGGGGTCCGAGTGCCAGTCTGCTGTCGGGATGCGCTCTGACGCGCCACCTTCCGGCTGCCCCTTCACTTTCTCCGTGTCTGCTGCCTAAATGGCGCGGAGAGGATCCCAGGCGGCCCTTCCCCACTATTGATCGACGAAGACCCCTTTCGCTGTGAATATTGATTTTGGTAGTAAGAGCTTAGGCTGTGTGTGTGTGTGCGTATGTGTGTGTCACTCGGTGTCACTGTGTGTGCGCGCCTGCGTTACCCGGGAGACGGAGTCCTCGTCCTCCCGCGCTCATCACATTCATTTCAGTGGTGCGGCCGGGCGGGCCTCGTTGTCACCATTGCCACAATTGAGAGTGACAGTCGTGCCAGTTAGCGGTGACCTTTGGCGGGCGGAGGGGAGCCGAGTGTCACACATGGAGAATGAAGTCTTTGTGCCAAGTCTGCGCTCCAGAGGCCGTGCTTTTGAATCTTCAGAAGTTCCCTTCCTTTCCAGTTCGGCCTTTTAGGGTTCCGCAGTGACAAGTGACAACTGCCACTTGGCACCAATTGACCTTTCACTCCGTTAGGAGCTGATGGGGCGGGCGAGTCGTCGTCTGTCCGGTTTGGTTTGTAAATAGTTAAATATTCCTGTAGAAGTGGCGGCAGCAGCGTCCTCTCGTCCGACGTCCCGTTCATTCCCTGCCTTCACGCCGGCTGGCCTTGCGTCTTCATGTCACCCTGAACGTCGTCATCGTCTTCGGTGGCACACAAAGTTGAGGGTCCCGGTTCTGACAAAAGGGAAGGTTAACTCGGCCCGCCAGCTTGACGTCTGTTTGACACTTTGTGGCCCTGCGGGTGACCCCCTCGGCCATGTGGTCCACTCCAGAGGGGCTCGTTTAACGCTGGACAGAGCGGGCTGGTTGGCGTTTTCTCGATTTTCGTGGTGGCTGCTATTAAAAGCTTTTACTCCAAACCAAAACCAGGCGTTACACGCAAGTGTGGTGTTAGGAGGGGCCATCGAGTCAGGACCCCCCGCAGCCTCCCTGAATGCCGGACTGTGTCCCCGATATGGCGGCCCACCAGCAGCGGGCACCGTGACGGGTGTGGGTGACCGCCCGCCCTTAGCTGACTGCTCTTTTGTGATTTGTCTTCTCTGATTGTAAGTGAGGAAGACCCCGCTGGTCACGGACAGGGGGATTGCTCCGTCCTTCATGTCAATTCGTTTGCTCGCCGTCGGCGGCCCCTCAAAGCCGAGACCCCTGTCGAGTTTATCACCTGCTAATGGACACACCGGAGTGAGGCCTGCTGGCCTTGTGGTCTCGTGACAGTAATGAAGGGGGGTCCTGGGATTCCCTCCTAACAACAGTGAGACCCGCTGAATCGGCGGTGGCCTTACGAGGAGAGTCGATGCCACGCCGGGGTCTCATTTCTTTGTCCCTATTGAATGACCCGACGATTTGGAACGGTAGACCTCCCAAGAAGTGTGGGAAGGTTATAGTAACAGAGGGCCGGACATGCTGGCATGGGCATGACCTGGCAGACGCTGCTCAGCCTTCCTGATGGTCCCCCGATTTGGGCAGTGGTGCTGGACTGTGGAGCTCCGCTTACGGGGGTCTTACCCAGGACTTAAAGCCGTCCTGCACGCTGCGTGCCACCAATGAAGCTGGAGTTGTGCTTGGTGACGCCCGCTTGCTCGTAAAGCCCCTCGGAGTCAGTTATGTGGCACTCGCTCCACGGCTGGCGCCAGTCTTGTAGTGAGACGCCCGCATTGTCTTCTCATGGAGGGTCCGCACTTTTGTTTATTCTCTGAATTCGTTCCACCCGTTTGTCGACGTCTTCATTTGAGGAGACCCCACCCTGTCATCCTTCGTATATTTCAAGTTGAACTCGGGTGGTCTGTGCTGGTCCTGTCAAGCTGGTGGCACACCTCGCATCCCCCTGGCCAACTGGTCCCCCCCCCCCCAGACTGCTGTACCCCTCTGCTCATCCATAGCCTTCTCAGGAAAAGAGCCGGAGGTCCGGAGTGGAGAAGAAAAATCCGGAATCGGGTCGAAGTCGTCCACAGGTGCAGCAGCAAAGCACCAAGTGGGTGGGCAGCATGTGGAGACAAGTGAAGAGGTGGCCCTCCATGACGTCAGTGGGTGTCACTGGGTTGGCGACTTTGACTTTTTATGGACAGAGGCTGGAAGTTTGGGGTTTTTATTCTTTTAAATAAATGCTTTATAATCAGCTGGGGGGCTCCTCTTTCTTTCTTCACTTACCTTATGAGGGCAGCGGCCCCCCGTGACCCCCCCCCCCCCCCATGGCTCTGTCCCAGGTGTGTGACATTTCCAAACCGGATTTGCTGAATTTCTTTGGAATGTGTGACCTGCCTGGACGTTTTACTTTTCTGAGTGCCACTCGAGCAGCTGCCACCATTCGTCATTTTGTGCCATCTGCCCGTCTCTGCCCCCCTCACCATCTTTATGAAGGCCACAAACTGCACAAAGATTGAGTTGAGAACTTGAAACTGTGGAAGAAAGAAGAATATTAGCAAATGTCAGCTTCGTTTGAATGTCACCCGGCTGACTTTGTGTAAAAACAGAAAAGAAGAAGAGAAGGTGGAGCGAATCAAACGAGCCTGGGGGGGCGACGTAGAGTAGAGACCTCCAGGTCATGTGACTCGTGAGCGGCGACGCATCGCTGGAAGTGTAACAGCTGAACGAGACCCCCAGCGGCCCCCGAGTGTCCATCACCAACGAGATTCGCCTCCCTTTTGCTCGATTGGTTCCTCCTGGCATACAGGGGGCAGAGCTCAGGTGTGAGCAAGGACCACTGCCAGTGGGCATCATCGAGCCACGGGGTGTGGATGGGCACTGCGGCCTCTTGGACAAGTTGGCTTTGACCTCGGCCTTTACGGTTGGCACGGCAGGAGTGGCGGAGGAGCTTTGATTTGGTGCCAACACCTGCAGCGCTTCGTGACTTTGTAAATTGAACTACAGTGGCATTGCGGGGTACCTGGACAGGTGGCTTCTGACACGAAGTCAGCGTCCAGCCCACCGATGGGCAGCATGGAGGGCAGCAGCACCACCAAACCAGGCGACTCTCCGGCTTCACGGGATTCCACAGTTAATACTAAAATGAATACGGAAAAGTCCTTGGAGTGGCAGAAGACCACCCAGCCTCAAAAGGTCCCGGCTTAACGTTGGAGGGTCCTAGTTGTCTCCTGCTGTCATGCTGAGACCCTACTATGAAATGGCCACCCTGGCATGCAGAAGTCTTCTCGGTGGTCTCTGTGGGCGCGTGGCAGTCCGCTGTTTCTCTGGCCTGTTCCTTCAGCCCCTCCCCTAAAGATGCCCGTCTCCACGTTCTGCGCCAGCCATGGCCCCCTGCTCCTTTGGTCCCTCGGTGGTCCTGTGATTTTGCTTCACTGGCCTCTCATTGTTTTTGTTGTTTCTTTTGGACCCCTTTCTGCTCCTTTGGTTTACTTGGCACTGCCCGCCTTTGTTTCTGTCATATCGCTCAAGCGCCGCTTCTCTGGGACCTTTCAAGGCTTCCCGTTGCCCCTCGCCAGTGTGACCCGCTCTGCCGTGGCCCTGGAGCAGTGGGGTGGCTGCCCGCCTCTGGATGGACGTCCCTGAGCTTCTCTTTGGGTCAGTGTCAGAAACTCATTTTCTTGGACGTGTCCAGCTGTCGCGCCAATGGAGCCCCCTCGCCAGTGCCAGTTTGGTCATTTGGGGCCACCGCCCCCTCGAGTTCCTTTCCTAGTTTTTTTCCGCCTGTGCCGCCATATGTTTAGTTGGTTCTGACTCTGCTGCCCGGCTCTGTCTGCAGGGCACGTCATGGCGAGGGGGGCATTCTGGGCACCCTACCAGCTGCTTCGTTTTCTATCGACCTGCCCTTCTAGCGCTGCGTGGCTTACGCTCCTCAAGTCCATAGAAACGTTAAAGCGAAAGTGAAGGCGAGATGTGAACCTTCGAGGAGCGGACGTCCGACTTCAAATGAAATGCCAGGAGGTCGTTTGTGCTGCCAGCCGGCGAAGCTCACGGAGCGGCGGGAAGGCCTGGGCAGCGATGGACATCGCGATAGGCGACGCTGCTTTATACCTCAAGCCATCCCTTTGTTCGGCGAGTATAATGGGGGGACTTGAGGGAGGATAAACTTCACTCGGGCCTTTCATCTCGCGCGGCGGACCACTCAGACAAAGAGCCCCTTGTGCACCTGAGCCTGATACCGCGGCTCCACAAAGAAAAGGGCGATTCATGAGCGCGGCCTGCGGGTGACCCTGTGTGCCAGTGTGGCAGCGCTCCTAGGCGAGCGACCCCTCGCAGTACCACCCGACGAGGCCTCTGCTTTGTCACTTGGGGGTCCGTTTCTTGCCAGCCCCGCTTTTCTTCCTCGTTTCCGTTCTCAAGTCTGCTTGGCACCGGATTTGACATTTTGGTTTAATAAATTCAACATTTGATTTGTTTGGGCTGCCAGGCGGAGGGCCGTTCAGCTGTCCGTTTTAAAGGTGCGCTGGAACGCCGGCTGGGGTCGAGCCGCCGTGTCACCTATGCCACCGTGTGGTCGGAGCCCCTTTAATGTCCGTCTCCAATTATGATGCCAACTGACCACCACCTGTCGTCCTGTGCCAAGGCCGTGCCACATTGTGTGTATGGACACTCCAAGGAATCGGTGGACAGACACTGGCTCTGGATCTGTGGGCACAAGCGGGCACTTGGAAACATTCCTGGACTGCCACCCGCGCAGGCGCAGCCCTCTGCTCACCTCTTGTGCCAAGTAAAGGTAAGAGATGCCACCCTGTGTTGCCACGGTGCCCACCAGCACCCGTATTGGCCTGTATGTCCGATGTGGTCAGGCAGGTGCCTGCAGGGTGTTGCCTGGCTACATGTGAGCGTGCCGGTAAGGCGCTATAACATCATGTCACAGAGGCGATGGCTGTGGGCCTCATGGTGACCTGTGGGACTGTCAGCCCTGGCACGGGTGGCACAAAGCAGTTGCCAGAAGGTGAGACGCCACAGATGCTGACTTGAGACTGTGTGACACCCAATGGCTGGTCCATGTTAAGGATAGTAAAGGTGGGCACTGCTGCAGATGGCCACACTGAGCCCGGTGTCCTAATGTGCCAGCTCACTGGTGCCAGCGCCGCTCGTGTGCTTCACCCAAGTTCTTCAGATCATCCCACTGCCATTTGTTGGTCACACATCACTCGTCATTTTTATGACCCCTTAGTGAGGCGCGACCCTATGCTGCCCACCTCTAGTTGCCCACTTTGCCATCTTGTGTTTCCTCAGGGCCTCTCCTTGTATTCAGTGAGAGCTCAGTAAGACCCACTGCATCAAACAAACATGAATCCCAATGCCCAAGGCCCACCTTGGCACACTCATTTTGGGGGAGCGCCTAGCCCCCTGTCTAACTCCTGCGTGCCCATCTCCTAGCACTAGAGGCCTGTCCTGCCATTGTCGCACCGGGTCGTGTCTGGGTACCTTCACTGGCATTTTCTTGGTCAGACGCAAGTGCCGACATTGGCAGGGGGCACCTTAGTCTCCAATCAGCCATGGCAGACCCTGCAGGAAGCGCCCCCCCCAGAGCAGTAAGGTGGCGGTGCCACTGGGGATGCCATCTCCCACTGCCCGTCCTGTTCCGCTGAACAATCGACGTCTTGTGGCTTTCATTCACAGCCTCGGAGCTCACGCAGCAAAAGCGGAGACCAACGTTTGAAATGCGAAGCTTTTGTTGCGTTTGGGAAAAAATGCCAACCGCTCAGCGGCAGCCGCCTACCGCCGTCCTCCGAGGGCCATTCCAGCCGGCATTCCTGCGACGAAAGAGCCGAACGCACGGGCGGCCATCCGCCCACTCGGACGGGGCTCTGGGAACAGCCGCACGACAAGAGCGCCATTGACAAAACGCCCGGCCGGGCAGCCATTGAAGAGGACGGGCGGCGCTTCCACTGGCAGACCCCAAAGACACGAATAAAGGGGCGCAAACCGAAATGCATCGTGCAGGCAGATCGCACCGGACGTCCCGGTAGATGGGGGTCCGTGAAGAACGTGAAACGTTCGCATTAAAGAACCACGAGAGTGAAGGGCCGGCGATTCTTTAAAGCCACTGGAAAAAAAATCACAAAGCGAAGTGAGTGGCGCGAGAGAACGAAACGGCGAGAAGATGGCGCTGCTGGGGGGCGCGGGTGCAGGTATGGGGGTCCCCAACTAAAATCAACCGCACGAAGTTTTACAATATCGTGTGCTTAAAAGCCAAACCCATGGCGGCTTGTGCCGCGTGCCTGGAAAGCGAGGTGATGTTTTACTTTTGGGGTCCCAGAAGGAGTTCAAGTCCGGTCTGAGCCCCCGGTGACGCCCTCTCATGGCCTTCCCGGTGGTCTCCCTTGTCCGCCTGGTCGTAAAGTCGTCTATATGAAGCCCCCGATGGAGTCTCTCTGTGGGCGGCAGGGCAGCCCTTATGATAAGTGGCTGTGTAAGGCGCTATATAGTCAGGTCGTAGGGTGTTGCGTGACATCTGCTAATCGTTATTCGCCTTTCCTCGTCCATTCGCGCCGTTTGCTTCTCGTTTACCTGAGCAGGTGGGACTCGACGAGGCGGCCGCTCGTGCCCGCCGCTCCTTCTACAGACAGCGGCACGTCGGGCACGCGCCTCCCCTCTGCGGTAACGGAGTCGGGACGGGAGGCCGCACACCGCGCTTCTCTGTTCAGACAGACGACTCGGCATTGGAGTCTCCGTTAAAATAAAGGAGTCCGGACAGAAAGCCCCCTAACCCCCCAAAACCAAATCACGAGGTGCCTTCTGGGTCACCTGCAGAAGTTCAAGCAGCTTGGCAGGAAGGAAAACTGGGCGCCGAGGTCCTGGCATTTTACAAAGGTGGGTGCAGCACTCGTTGAGGTTCAAATGTGGGACAGCCTGTCCATGTGAGGACCTGAGAATAGCACACACACACACACACGTTAGAAACGCAGACCTGGGAGGCGCTGTCTTGAGCCCCGGGTTCAAACGGTGGCCCTGTGGAGCTGAACTGGAGACCAGCGTGAGTGTGCCCGCTGACAGACTGGCACCTACAACCCTGCACTGGAGCAGCTCCTCGTTGCATTCATGCACTTTGCCTGCAGGGGTCTTCATTCTGAAAAGCCCCCTTTCAGCTCAGCCACCCTCCCTTCTGCCCTTCCAGGGGGTTGTTGGCCAACTATGGAAGACATGAAGGACAAAGACCCCCATCAGCCTCACGCCATTTTCTAAGCCGCTAGGGTTCCAGAGTCAATCCCAGCAGGCATTGAGAACAAGGCAGGACCAGTCCCTGGATGGAGTGCCAGTCCCTGTTGGGGGTCTCACACACACACACACACACACACACACACACGCCAGGCCACCTAAAGTGCAGGTCTTTGCACTGTGGGAGGAAACCCACTGGACACGGGGAGAACATGCGGACGCCACACACGACGTGAACGCCAGCCTCCTTACAGTGCTAACACTGTGCCACCCTGCTGCCCGGTTCAACGTAGAATCTCATAACTGAAGTTAAAACACTGCAAAACAAAATGTCCAAATATAAGAAATTATTGAAAACATTTCTATAAACTTTACAAATCAATCAACAAAAAGTAAGCAAATAAAGGGGGCCGAGATAAGGGTGGGCCATGCCATCCAGCCGTACCCGCCGCGGGTGGTGCTCTCCTTCTCACCGTCTGCAGTTCTCGTGTCTGCTAGGGTCACTTGAGACCCCCGTCCTGACCTGCCCCCCCTTCCTCCCTGGACCATCCCAGTGCTCCCAGTCACCTCCTTGAGGTGCTTTGGTCATTGGCCCCCCTGCTGTGCTCTGACTGGATTGATCCTGACACTTGTCACTTTGTCACTTGTGCTCTGTCCCTCTTTTTATTTTATTTGTGTCTCTTCATTTTGTATTTTTCGTTTAAAATGTGTGGCTCGTCGCTGGTCGAAGACATCAGGAGCAGGCGGCAGATGCAGCCTGTCCATCTGGACTGTGACGATGGCAGAAACAAAGAGCCACACAAGCCCCCGTGCCCACCGTTGACCCTCAGGGTCTGCTGCGGGTGGCTTCAATTTTCACACCCAATTTTTTGTTTTATTTAATTTCCTTTTTTTTTTTTCAAGCTGCCATTTTCCTAAGGATGGCTGCTGCCTCGCCGAGAGTCCCATTGTTGTGGTGACACGTGACGTCTTCAACGCGGCAGGACGATGTCATCCCAGGGAGCTGAGAATTCTCGCCGATTTTCTGACATTTTGCTTTTGCCCCCAGCTTGGCCTCTTTGTCACCTCCCATAGCCTGCTGGTTCCTCTGTGGCGATAAATCCAATTCGGGGTCACGGGGGGCCGGAGCCTGTCCCGGCAGCAGTGGGTGCACAGCAGGATATAATCACCCTGGAGTGAATTCCAGAACTTTCTGCCGATTTCTTGAAATCCAAAGCAAACCACAGACCTTAACGTGACACGCTGGGAGGGCGAAAGCCGTGTCATCAGACCGACTGGAGTGACTCGCTTGTTCAGGAGACCACCGAGGGTTGACGGTGGTCCGCAGGAGGCGACCTCAGTCATCACAAGCGTCGGTCAGTCCAGTCTTGCAGCATGGCCAGCAACTGTGGAGCCGCAGCTCCAGTTCAGAAACTCGAGAGGAGTCCCAGTGGGCCAGGTCCCTAAGTTTGAGGATTGGGGTCGATGACAAAGAGGGCTGCCATGTGTCCTCGTGTGGTGGTGTTGCCATCAGCAGCCCCCCTAGAAAGGCTGAAGCCCTCTTGACTTCTCCATCCAAGCCTCATCTCCATGTTTTACTCTCCATGTTTCACTTTTGGGGTCCCAGAAGGAGTTCAAGTTAAAGACGAGTCCAGTCTGAGCCCCCGGTGACGCCCTCTCATGGCCTTCCCTTGGGCCGAGTCCTCCTGCCACTGTGATCAGAGTCCATTTAGTGACATGGATGTCACACCACATGTGCCCCCTAGTGACATCACAGCCCCCAACAATCCAAAATAGCAGCGCGATGACATTAACATGAATGGGTGGTGGAACTCACAAGAAATGGCAGGCAACGAGATGGAGCAGCGGGCAGAGGTCCCACTGGCACTCACGCTGACCTTCAAATGGTTACACTCAAGTCACCGATAAACAAAGACAAGAAGTGACGTCACATAAAGTGTCAGAATGTGACATTAAAGGCAAAGCAAACGCAGAGCACTTGTGAGTGCCAGGGAGGACAGAAGGGCACCCCGGCTGCCAGGGGATTTGACGAGCAGTTCCATCCCCCATACGTTAGGTGCCAGTGGTCCGCTGGTGGCGTCCCAACTTGGACACCCACAGGGCTTCATGGGAAGTGCAGTCTGGATGTGCAACCCTGTCGGGGTCCCCGGGTGCTGCAAGTGGGTGCCGTTGGGGGAGGACTGCCATCGTGGCGGGTCACCCGCTGCCTCATGTCAGAGTCGGAGTCGGGAGGCAGCGGGCGACACTCATTGTTAGTGCTTGGCAGACTGGGGTTCAGTGGCACCCCTTGTGGTTACGCAGTATGTCCCCAAAAGGCCGGTCTCTACTGTCACATCCTGCTGGCCTGGTTTGCCCAGAAGGCCACTGCACCAATCAGCTGCCATAACCCGGCTGGTGGGCACACCCGCCTTGACTGAAACTACACCCATGGCGCTCTGCCCGCGGCTTAAGTGGCAGGTCACTTTTACTTTTTAGCGCGGTCTGGATGGTCTCATTGTGCCAAGACGTAAGGGTACGCCAAGTGAGGCCAAAAGGCAGCAGGTGGGGAAACAAAATAAAAATAAAAAAACAAAACACCGGGGTGAGTGGTCCGGCGGGCCCACCCAATCCTGGCAGAAGTGGAGAAGGTTCCGGTGGTAAACGTCAACTGAAAGGTGACAGAAAGCGACGAGTGAACCCGGGTGCTTGAAGCCTTGGACAGGTGTGTGTCATGTGACCCGGTGTCATTGGACGGCACACAGCGGCGAGGACAGCCGCGAGGCGCCACGTGACACGTCTTGTTCTGTGTGCCAGTCTGCCATCAGCTTTTAGAAATCCACATTTTTGTTTTTCTGAATTGTTGAGAATTGCTGGGGAGGCCAGGGGTTCAAAAGCAGGGGGCTTCCAAATTCTCAAAAGCGCGACTGAAATGTGAAGACCTGCCAGGTGTGCCACCTCAGGACAAACCATCTGAACGTCGTCAAAGCAAACCGGAAAAGGAATTCAAATCGCAGACTCGGCCTTGGCTGTGACAAGTCACACGGGGTCCGATCGGCACGTGCGGCCCACCCGCATCTCCAAAGTCCTGGCCTTGACAGCGTCACTCATCTAGGAGGCGTCAGCCACTGTTGTCCTGTGCGGAGGGCCCACCTCGGTTTGGAGCTGGGTCACGGTGCCACGTATCTCTGCTGAGGACTGGGTGGCCCGTGCGACCCCTCCCTGGGCTGCTTGCCCCCCTTTTAGACAGCAGTGGTGGGGCTTTGAACTCGGGCCCTTTGGATTACGGAAGAGCTTAAGGACGGGGCTTCCCAGTGTGCCATCGCTCATCCTGAGAGGACCGGTGTGCGAATGCGGGGGCTCAAATCAGACGTCACAAGAGCGTTTAGCACGATTACAGAGCTGATTCACGGACCACCTGGGCACACCTCACCGTAAAGGACAACCTGGTAATGCTGATGTATGTAGACGGGGACTCGGCAGGCTTTGCCAAGTTCTTGAAGGTCCGTGTCACTATCGCCATTGTACATTGGGCCTTAACAGAACACGATTATCTCTGATGACCGCCCGACTCTGTCTGACTTCCTCGTACCCGCCACAGATGACATCGAGAGCCATCTCTACTGTGAACTGGCAGCACCAGGGTCTCAGACATAATCATCCAGCGGGCCATCCATCAGCTGCCATGTGCTTAGAGCGAGGAAGACCTCAGACACTGTAGCCCCACTCTAGACTGACATGTCCTGTCACACTTGTCCCCAAACTGTCCCCAAGACTGATGTGTACCCGGTGATGCTGATGTCTTTTGTGAGATCCATCCATCCATCCATTTTCCAACCCGCTGAATCCGAACACAGGGTCACGGGGGTCTGCTGGAGCCAATCCCAGCCAACACAGGGCACAAGGCAGGGAACCAATCCTGGGCAGGGTGCCAACCCACCACAGTCTTTTGTGAGATGCTTTGGGTAAACATGTCTGCCAAGTGGATAAACGCAAGTGGAATTGTGGAGTGCAAAAACACCCATCTTGGTTGACCTTTGTGACCGCAATTCGTAAAGGTGATGACTTCAGAGCATCGAGGTGACACAAGGCATGGTCACCATAGGGAATCACCGCTAAGACGTGCTGTTGATGACATTCTGATGTCTTCTAACGAAGGAAACGCTCGAGTCACTGTGGTGTTCGACTCAGACGTGGCCTTTGACACCCCTGACCGCTGTCTTCTGCTACACAGGCCTCGGTGAGCTCTCAGGTGACACTGGTGACATTTAATTCTTAGTCCTCTTTGAGCCAACTTTGGTCTGTAGAGCAATGTGACAACAGCATTCCATTATTACGTTGTGAGGTCACGAATGCCGCCCTTTACAGTGACTGCCATCTGTCCACCTCACCCTTGTGTGACATGACAGGTTCTCAGACTGCAGGCAGGTGACACTCCACGCCTCCTCCATTAATTGTGTCCGCCAGTTCAAAGATCCAATGGGCCCTTAATGATACGACTTGAATGGCGGACAGCAGTAAGGTCCTGGCACTTGTGTTAGTTTGACAGAATTAGCCACCAGCTGTGACACCTGTCTGTCCTTCAGCACCCAAATGTAACCAACATCTGAAAGCTGTTTGTACCATCGTCGTAGAAAGCTAATCAGGTTTCAGGAAGTTCATTCTTGCATGTCTTCCTCATGGAGATGGCTGCTGTTGTTGTCACTGTCATCGTTGTCTTGTGCGTGTAGCCTTTCAGTGGAGAGTCTGGGCTCATAACCCCTGTCCTTGCGTCTCGACACTGGCGTCCAGTTCAGCTTTGGGCTCGCTCCTTCTTCTGATGTGCACACTGGTGCCCACGTTACACTCGTCCAGTTCTGATGGCTCAACAAATGACCCGTGGGAGGACGAGCCCCAAGGCCGTGTGTTTAAGGGCCGTCCCACGAGTCTCTCTCAGTGGGGGACACTGCGGTCAGAGCCACTGTTGGTTAGTCACTCACTGGTCCCCCTCCACTGGCTTCCTTCTCTCTTGCTTGATGCCATTGCTTCACTTCAGCCCATGGCACGAGACCCTGAGGCACCGGGCCTTAACGGTCTTCTTGGTCGTGACTGGCTGGCTGAGGTGCTCGGTCAGTTTTACGTGACTTGGGACCCTCACAGGCTTCTTCTGTCCATCACTGTCCCTGACTGGACGTCTGCTGGCCACGGTGATGGACGTCACATCGTCAGGATGACACTTTGTGTTTTTACACACGAAGGTGACGTCACGGAGCTTGGTGAGGGGCACTCGACTGGGATGGAGGCCTCGGTGCAGAACTTCCAGGGGCTGTCGCTCATTTGGAGCTGGTGGTGGTAAATCAAAGATGACCCGAGTGAGACCCTCGCCACTGAGTGAGACCCTCGCCCAGTCACCTCAGGACGTTTCCATCTTTCCGTGCCCTCCGCTCGCTTCACTCCTCTTTTCTGCCGACTGGAGCCGTGAAGAGGAAGTCTGCGGGGTCTCTGGGGGCGATTCGCCCATTTGCCTCCGATTACTGGCAGGATTAATGTCACATGCTGTCATAATTAGAAGGCCATATGTACGTTATGGATGACTCGGCGGTGCGTGGTGAGCATCTGCACATTTCCTCACGTCGACAGTCCTCGAGGACCCTCTTAGGTTGGGCCCATCTACCTGGGTGGGTTTGCGCTGAACAGGCCCGGGACCTCGAGGTTTGCAGGTGTGTGATGATGATGATGATGACGATGATGATGATGACACAGAGGACGAGTTCTGACCCCCCCTCTACCCCCCCAGTGATCTCCTCACCTTTCGTGGGCTCCTCTCCTCCCGACGTCTGTGGACCTTTCGGCCGTGGAGAGCGAGGGAGCGGGCGGGCGGGCGGGCGAGCGAGCGGAGAGAGAGAGCGAGGAGACCGCAAGGCGAGTCAAACAATATACAAGAGCAAGAATGCAAATAAAGTCGAGCCTCACATAGACGCGAGACGCCCACTCGCTGGACTTCGAAAACTCCTGAACACACAAAAGGGCGAAGTTACCGGTTTGCAACATTCCCTAAAATCAAGGGAGGGCGTGTAGCTGGGGGGGGGGGGGGCTGGGGGGGTTGGCGTTAGGGGGGCAGAGAAAAGCTGATCCTTGTCATTAGAGCTGTGAGGTTGGAGTCACTGGGAGTGCGAGAGCTTTTCCCATGATGCCGCGTGACGAGGATTGGCCTACATGGAGCACAGCGGGCCACGGCTGATGTTTCCTTGATTAGGTGTCTTATCTTCCATTGAGCTGCATCTGATGAAGGTTGCTGACAGAGTAATGGCTGGGAAAGCGTCGGACGGCTCCATAAAATGGCAGCTATGCTATGACATGTCAGCCAGGACCTGGTGGATGGTAAGTTGGCACGCTGGCGTTGTTTTTTTTTTCGCTTTACCTAACTCCTCCTTCGCTGCCGAGACGCACGGCTCGACTCTTCATTTTGTGCCTGGTTTGAGTGTCGTGCGTTGGCTGGCCACTAAGTGTGTCACTTGGCTAATTGCCTCGCAGGGTCCAGTCGGCCCCCCATTCAGTAATTACGGCGCCAGGCTCTGTGACAGTTGGTGGCTGCTCTAATCGGGGCGCCCCGTCCACCCGGCTGCCCTTAATTTCGTGTCACATCTCACTAGCGAAGACAATCGGTGACGGGGACGCCGGCTGACAGGTCTGAGTGCGGCCAGCCCACCGTGGCCCTGGGGTCCGCCGTGACTTTGGGGACTGATGAGCGGGCAGGCGGGCGGGTGGGCGCTCGCCGTGGACGATGGCGCTTCTCCCTTTCTGTCTTTCTTTCTTTAATGTGACACAATGGCCCCTTGTTGTGCTCCGCTCGCTCGTGAATGAGGACTTTCTGCTGGCTGACATTCCAGTATGAATATTAATTTCCATCTCGGCCTGCCAGTGTGTGTGTCACTGAGTGTCTCTCCGCGTCTTTGCTTGTCCGCCTGGATAATTATTATGCTTGCGGCTCGGCCGGCTCCTCTTCTTCTCAATTAGTACGCGCCGCTCGGACAATGGCCACTTTATTCTTGGAAGATGCGCCAGTGGACGGCACGAACAATCAGATGCGGGCGCACGCTCCGCTTCACACCGGACCCTGCGCTGTTGACCAGGAGGGTCAGCTGGCACTTCAGAGGGAGGAGAAGCTCAGCTTCAGGTAACGAGACGAGAGCAGCGGACGGCCAAGCTTCTGGATGGAAGACATGGCCGGCCACAGCGCCAGGCGACAGGACAAACACACTGTTGGCGCGGCGAGAGTGACACTAAAAGAAGGCAACAGCCCTAATCTGATCACCGAAAGTGAGCTCGACGATGGCAAACTCTAGGGAGTCGAGAATATCGATCCGGCCGCTCTAATCTGCCTCGCCAGACTCACGAGAGACGCATGCCAGCCTGGGGGACCCGCGTGGCAAATGCTGCCTTGGTGATGAACACAAGAGTGGGCAGGAAGCTGGCACTGCCTGGTACTCCACGGTACTGTGGACGATGTAATGCCACCAACGTGAACGTGTCCCAGAGGGAGGGCATGTCATCGAGGACAACAAGGGGATGGTGAGCCAAGCAAAACCACAAGAAACTGCCAGGCAGGTCCGATGGGCACATGGAGAGGCAAACTGGAGGACATTTACAAAGGAGACGTCTGAGGCTTGACATTCACTACGAGGGTCCGGGCAACTTTACTCGAAAAATGCCAACTGCCGCCTGACAATGGCCACTAATCGACTTGGACGCTGGCAGTAATTGGCCGCCCAGGCACTCGGGTAATGTCTTAAATAAAATGGGCGCTTCTATAAATGTGCCACCTGATCGCATGTCACCCGCCTGCCTGCCTGTCCAGCCTCTCGTCTTCTGGGCAGCTTACAACATGGAGGGGTCGTTTTAAAATGCGGAGGCCCAAAGGCAACTTAACGGACACAAACGGGCATCCAAAGGGGCACACGGTGCCAGGGCCCCGGCTCAGTGGCCAGCCTGGAGGGGGTACCCCTGTTGTGCTAAATGTGTGTGTGTGCATTAGAGTCGGCAGCCATTGTGTGTGTGTGTGTGTAGAGGTGCCCTGTGAGGACCTCCTGTGTCGCTGCACGGCCTGTGTCTCCAGTGCCACTCTCTATAGGCAGACAGCCGTACAGGCAGCACCTGGCATGAGCTCTGGTGCCAGTAGTGGCCACTTGACCAGCCGCTCGCATCGCTCCAACACGGTGATGCCAGCCGACAGGGCGTTGGCTTTACGGAAAGCAAATGTGGAGGAGAAGACGACAAAGGAGTCCCCGAGGTGTCACAGCGCCTTCACTTTGTGTTGCCCACTTTTATGGGGACTGGCAAACTTCACCTAAAGCTGTGCTGCTGAGCCCCCTGCCCTGTGCCAGGCCGTCACTTCAGGATGTGGCACACTGACATCTTGGTTTTTGTGATCCAATTTGAATTCGACAAGAGAAACGTACAACAAAAATCCATCAGACATTAAAATGGACGACACTTGGAGCCAAAGAGAAAGACGAGCCGCCCACCAGCACCAGGGTGGGAGGAAGCTGAGGCAGCTGGACAAGGAGGACCCCCTTTAGGACAAAATGTGGCCATGAAAAGGGGGCCTTCCTGGGCAGCGGGGCACAGTGGTGCCAGGGCCTCGTGTGTGTTGGTGAAGAAATAAACACAAACGGAGGTGGGCTCCTATCAAAAGGCAGACCACCAATCAGCTGCGCCCAGCGACAGTATAGCGCCTTTCACCGTCACAGAGACCACCGGGCAGCGAGCGAGCGAATCCTCCAAAGCCAAAGAGCTGTGGGGACAAAAACACCAACGCAGTTCACCTTCGGCCATTAAAGGGACTTCCACGGCAGACGAGGACCCCCTGGCTCTATAGCGCCTTGCACTCGTTTCAGTCATTGAAAGGCCAAAGGCTGGCATTAAAAAAATAAAAAACTGCAACCCGCACACTGGGGGCTCGTCGGGGGGCCTGAAATCATCGCGAAAGGGTTAATGACATTAGGACTCCAGCTGACGAGGAGCAAATTAAATGACTTGAAACCCTAGACTGGGGCCGTCGGCGGGCTGCTCGTGAAAAACGAAACCCCCCGAACAGATGCTGGACCCCCCAGCCGGCCCACCGCTCGCACTTTAATCTCCGTGGGCTCCTCGTCGCGCACACTTCGAGAAATTGGCTTCTTAGATTAGCAGAGCGAGGAGTAATTATGGGGAACGGGGACCCTAATGCGGGGATTAAGGGCCCTCCATCTGCGGGGACAAGAGGGGCAGACGGCGGGGCAGGGTGGTCCTGAGTGCTCGTCGGCCCTCCGCATGTTCTTTCGTTCCCTCCTTTATTTCGCTCTCTTTATTTTGTTCGTTTTTATTTCCCGACTTCTGTTCCTTCCTTTTTTTTTTTGCTTTTCTTTCGTTTTCTTTCTTTTTGTCATTTGTTTCATTTTATTTCAGCTTTTCTTATTCCTTCGGTTTTCTTCGATTTCGTCTTCACTTGATTTTATTTCTTCGTTTTCTTTTTTTTCTTGGTTTTATTCGTTTATTTCATATTATTTTATTTTTATTCGCGTTCCGTTTGTTTTCTCCTTTTATTCTTAACGGACTCTTTCATTTGCATTTCTCCACATTCTTTCCTTTTATTATTTTTTAATCCCCCTTTTAAATATTTATTTCTTTTAATCTATCTCGCTCAGTTTTATTTTGTTCACTTATACTAAATGTCTCGTGTCCTCTGCCCGTCCCTTCCTTTTTTTCGCTGCCATTGAGACGCGACCCCCCCATCTTCTTTCATACTCGTCCGCTCTTTCTCGGCTGTTCAGGAGAAAGTCCCGCTGGGCTCCGCTGGGGAGGATTGATTTTTTGAGTCGGATCGATCGGTGCACATGGCGCCCTCTGATATCCACGTGGGGAGGCTGACCGGCCGAAAAGCCCAAACGCCTCGTGCCCCCCGAGGGCGGACCCCACCGTAGCGAAAGGCTCATTTAGAACTGGGAGCGCCGTCCCGGCTGGGCGACCCCCGGGGTTCTCTCGGGTCCTCCACCTGGTCGTCTCGCTTGGACTGCGACAAGGGGGCGGTGGGACGCGACTGCCTAGCTTGTATGTAGCGCCCTTCGTGTCCATGCTGCTTACTGTCGTTCATACCCGCGATTTAATGATGGGGGGGTCTAAGGCAAAATTAAGAGTGGGACCCTCATTCCTGCCATTGATCAAATTTTTCTGAACTTGTGTGAAGCCGGGTGAGCAAACTGTTTGGAGAAGCGGGGCACGTCGTGCAGTGGCGCGTCTATGAAGCTGAGCGAGTCGCGCTGATCTCAGACATTCATTTAAAAAAAAAGGTTTGAATTCTACAAGTTGATCGTTAAAAACTACCGAGAGCGACCCTCAGAGACCACCGGTCCGATGAAGTGCTGGCGGGCTCACCGACTGATTGTCGGCCGCTCCTTTGTCGCCTTTTCGGTCGTTTCGTTTGTTCAAAGGGGTTTGCAAAGTCGTGAAAAAATCGTAGACATCACGAAAAGAAACTTTAATAAGCTGACCGAGGAGTTCGGGTGGTCTCAGGTGGAAAACGTAAAGGACCCCCAAAAATCGACAAGTTCGTCCTGAAATCAAAACTCAAGTTCACAGCGAAGGGTGGCACTTTGAGCGGCGAGTTCGTGCCAGTCCGTTTGTGCCCACCTGCTTCGAAGCAGCGCACATTCACATCTATCTCGGCTCAGCGACCCCCGGGGGGCCACTAACAACACAGCTCAAAATAAAACCACCTGCGCATGAGGTACGGCAGGTTAAGATGGGCGGCTGTTCCCACCTGCGCCACAGGTGGTCCTTTGCCCATCCCGATTGTACGAGGCGGTACTTTCGTTACGACCGTCACAAGTGGGTGACGCGGTGGTGGCACTGGGTGACAGTGGTAACGTGTTTGACACTTGTCTGTTTATCTCTTTGGCCTTTGAATTTGTTGTAACGTTTTAAAAAAAAACCCTCGGGTGGGTCAAGCGTCAAGCTGCAGGGTCATTCAAGGAAAAGAAAAAGAAATCACCTCTGGGTGCTTGGCGGCTTCGGCTTCCTGCCTTCAGTTCGTTTTTCTGCTCCATTTGGGTAACTGGGTTTGGTTTCACTTCCCAGTCATTCTGGCACGTGACTGACCCCGCGACACTGGCAGCCTCAGTTCGGAGCCATCTTGGAAATTCACTCCTTCAGGCTTCACTTCCAGCTGCGCAGTACTGGGCCAGGGGCGCGGAGTAGCCCACCATAGTCCGGACTGACGGAGGAGGGGGGCACTGAAAATGACAGACGTGGCCGCAACTTTAATATGTTTGAAATATTTAAAAAAAAGCATTTTTATCACGGGACCCTCAGATGGGTAAGTGTGCCCTGCATAGGAGCCCCTCATATAGTGCCTTTCATGTCCTTTTATCTGCCTGTCAATTGTCTGGAGGCTTTCATATCCCATCTATCTATCTATCTATCTATCTATCTATCTATCTATCTATCTATCTATCTATCTATCTATCTATCTATCTATCTATCTATCTATCTATCTATTATATAGTGCCTTTCACTCTATCTATCTATCTATCTATCTATCTATCTATCTATCTATCTATCTATCTATCTATCTATCTATCTATCTATCTATCTATCTATCTATCTAGTGCCTTTTGTGTTTACCTTTGTTATCTAGTTTCATGCTCACCTGTATTATTATATATGTGTGTATTGATTCATTCTTATTTATTATTTTTGGTATTTTATTTATTTAATCCTACACTTGTACTTATTTATAATTTATTATTTTTTGAAACACATGTGTGGTATGAGTTAATCTTGTCATATAGCGCCTTCACATGTCTCTCTCCCCCTCTCTACTATATAGTGCCTTTCATGGCTCTTTATTACTAATGTGGCACATGCTGTTTGGCACAGACTTTGCTCTGCTCAAGTGACTGTAAGGACCCCGTAGGCCCATTTGGGTTGGTTTGCCCACCATGGCACACTTTTTTTTTTCTTTGGCCCTCGCCCCCATCAGGGCTGGTAATAAAGTGGTGGTCACATGTATACTGAGCTTTGTGCTGCGCAGTGACACCGATTGCCCCCCCAGTGGCCCCCCTGCTTGTTGTGGACAGCAGAGCCGAGTGCAGATGAAGTGGGGGGCTCACCTACAGACGGAGGGGCAGAGCCATCGAGGAGACCCCTGCATGCGCCACTGTTCACGCTCAGTCCCGTGGTGGGGGTCTCTGTAGTCCTCACAGGTGGCACAGTGGTAGAGCTGCTGCTTCGCAGTAAGGAGGCTGTGGACGATTGTGGGTTCGCTTCCCGGTTCCTCCCTGTGTGGATAGCGCTTTGAGTACTGAGAAAAGCGCTATATAAATGTAATGAATTATTATTATCTTTGCCGTCTTTCGTCTCCTGTCACCTCCCGCGTCATTGGACGGCACTTTCACTTTATTCATTTGGCAGGTCCCCCTATAGTCCCCCCACTCTCCCAGTTCAGCTCACTGGACACCTTTAAAGCAGTTGGACATCACGGTCTGCCCGCCTTGTTCTTCTGTCGTCCTTTCAGTTCCACAAACGGCACCCTTGGCTGTGTGCCCATAAGGTGCCATTTACGCGTGTTTGAAGCATTAGGACATCAAAATGCAGTTTGAGGGTCTCAGGGCAACTGGCCGCTCATTTCTGGTATCTCACTTCACGCCATCTTGAAGCCGACAGCTGAAGACGCGGTCACTTCACAGGAAGTCCTTTTAGGGTCTCTAACCCTCCCCCTAATTAGGCGCTATGAGGAGGAGGAGCATGATGATTATTATAATTAGGATTACGATGATGATGATGATCTCAAATTGTTATCGTCCCCCAGTGTCCTACTTTAGTCTGGACCCTCATCCACACACTGCACCCTCAGTTCTCAGTAAGGCAAAGATGGAGCTGGCGGTTCTTGGCAACGATCTCCACCTTTTATGTGATGTACTGTATGTGAATCGCGCTGCCCTGGACAGACGGACGGGCAGACACGGGTGGTCCTTTGTTTGTCATTATGGGGAACTGAAGAAATACAACAAACCACAAGCACCCCTCAAACACACACACACACGGATTCCAAAGAAGAAGAAGAAGCCTGGTGGCCTGGCTGGCATGTCTCCTCTCGCCAGGCGTTCAGATTCCTTCTTTATGTCCTTCAGGCCTTTTTGATTCTTTTCTTTGTGCCCATTGTGTTGCTGGTGTTAATTATTCACTTAATCCTGCGTTCTGATTGGTTTTGGCTATTAATGTGCTTTGCATATCTCTATGTAGCCCACTCTACGTGTCACATGCTTTGTGGGTGGTGCCTTTCCCAGAGTCCCTTGCGGTTCATTGAATGCACTCGTGTTGCTGGGGAGTTGCAGTCTCTGGTGTTTTGCTTGGAATTTCTTGTTCTGTTCTTCCGACTCTTCGTTTGGATTTGTTTTTTTGGGACGTCGTTTGTTACGGGATTGACTGAAGAGCTTTTTTGTGAAAATAAACCTTTCTTTTATGAAGATCCTGTCTTTGCTCTTTTATTACTAGCTGGAGTTTGCCAGCTTTTGAGGACCCCGAATTGATGACACACGTGTAGCCACAGGTGTCACGGAGCCCCAGTAGCATTTCGTGACACTTCTGCTGAGGTCCTCGGTGTTGGTGTGTCACAGGCAGGATGTGCCGCGTTGTTCATAGTGGCCCTCAGTTTTGTCTTCATTCTCTGCTCCATGACAACCTCCAGCAGGTCCAGGGGATGTCCCATATCTGAGCCTGCCTTCTTAATCAGCTTGTTGACTTGGTGGGCCTCTCCTGAAGTGAGAGATGACAGCATCCCAAGCTCCACCCCAGCCCACCTAAAGCACCTCCTAGGCCCGCCCTAAACATGGTCCGACTCTCCAGGTGGCGTCACCCCTTCTAATAGCCCGCGGGTACCTGAGCCACGTGCCCCTCTCCCTGGTGCGGACCTCGGGCGCCTCAGTGATACAAAGAGGCTGATCGTGGAAGTGATGGGTGGAAACGAAGTGACACCCTGCAGTAGTGCACAGCTCCTGGAGATGGCTGAGCTTTACAGTCGTTGCCACTTTTTAAAGTTCCTTTCAATGATGTTGTTGGCAATTACAGCTCTGGTCTGGTGAGGAGTGCCCGCTTGGTGGTCATTTAGTTGACCATTGACTGTGCTGTCATTCTGAGGTAACGACCACTGGGCACACGTGTGCCATGCTGCCAGCTCACGTGAGGCCAAGGTGACGTCCGCTGAGACGCGAGCTGCCCGCCCACTCGCTCAACAGCAGACACCTCTTCAGCTTTATAATCAGCTTTCCTTCTCGTCAATGTGGAACCAATTGATCTTAAGGCAGCTGTCAGCCATAGAGGAACAAGGTATGGACAGAGGGGCCGCGGGCGCTGCCGGCTAATCAGTGCCAGGCTGTCAGGAAGTGAAGCAGAACAACGGCTACAGTAGCATGAAAGACACGCTGGGGGTTAATTCGAGGGAAGAGCGGCTCTGTGGGCGCCGTGACCCCTGACTAATTCAAACAACCCTCGCCGTCAGGTGGAGGTCAGCTGAGGACGCTGGGCTGCTGGTGATCGGACCCCCGTTCAGGGAGCCAAGTTTAAAGTCCACCAATGGGCCATCTGAGGGTCTCCGGGACCTCCATGTGGGTTATTCCTGCATTCCACATTTCAGCCCTAAAAGCTGAGTTTGAGTTATAGACGATTAATAGCATGACATGGCGCCAGAGAGACCCCCAAGAAATGATGGACACCTGCGAGGTACTGCCATCGGACCACCAGGCTGACTGTCATGGTGCCCATCAACGTCAAGGATGCTGAGGCTACATCCGCACCGCTGCATTGTCATTGTCACACGCTCTCCGCCCACAAACCTAATCGCCCACCAACACCCACCGATGCCAGGCAGGAGCCCCACTCAGCCTTCTTAAACCATTTTAAGCTCGGCAGACAGAGCTACGCCTTCATCGGCCCTCATTCCACGGGCACTACGAGATGCCCGATTGCATGTCAGTCACAGCGGACGTTTCAGTGGCAGTCGTCTCACGAGCCGATTTTCTGATGTCGACATCAAACTTCCCAAAGTTCACGGTGCACCGGTGCTTTGTACCCGTGCAGTCTGGCATGTCGAGGGGGCCGAGTGGACTCGAGTGGTCTGGCCAATTGTCGTGCGGGGTGACAAGTCGCTTGACCACCATTTGTGCAAATCACAGCGTAGACGCACACGGCGCCATGGAACGCCTGCTATGTCGGAGTATGTCCTTCATCCAATCAGGGGATGAGACGTCGTAATCAGGGGAGGGCTCTGTCACAAGCACGAACCAATCAGATCTCGCAGACATCTTCATTTTCGTGGGTTAAAAATGGCAGCAAAGTGCGGAGGAAAAGCGAAAACGGAGACCAATGTCTGCCTTTTTAAATGAAAATGTTGTAGTGCAGACAGGGCCTAAAAAGAAAGACGATGGCACCGTTGGCACCACTGGTCAGTAGCCCAGTGGATGGTGTGACTGTGGCACAGCCATGAAATTCAGCTGGCAGGAGGTGCCCAGGCACCATGGCACATACTCCAGGGCTTTCATGAACAACATCATGTGCCAGCATCGTCTCGGCCCGCTGTGTGCGTTTGTTGTCATAGCCTTGGTGACGAAGCCTGTGCTCACCGTGGTAAGTGGGACGCCGACTTGATTGGTCGTGGTGAGCGAGTGCAGGGCTGCGCGGGGGTCTCCTCCAGGTGCTTCCTGTCCTGTGCCCGCTGCAGCTGACGTGCCGAGGCACTTTCAAGTACGGTCATGTGGTGCAGCCTAATTGAAGCCAACTGTCACCTGTCAGAGCTGATTATCCCCATCCCGGTAACATCATTTTCCAGATGCCAGCATTTCTTCCATGCTGAAGGCTGAGGCCTGACGTCGGCCATGACAAATCGACCGGGGCGGACTGCCACCTTGGATGGGCGTGTCGAGGTCGCCGACTCCAAGCTCTTCCATTGTGCTTCATTCTTCGATTTGCTTCAACGGGACGGGGTCCCGCACCCGACAATGCATCCTTCCACCCGCCCGCCTGTCCCTCTCTGCTCCTGGTTGTGCACGGCGCCAGTCCGTCACCCGCTCAAGTCCACTTCGTTTTTATTGTTTTATACTTTTCTATTCCATCCATCCATTATCCAACCCGCTGAATCCGAACACAGGGTCACGGGGGTCTGCTGGAGCCAATCCCAGCCAACACAGGGCACAAGGCAGGAACCAATCCCGGGCAGGGTGCCAACCCACCGCAGGACACACACAAACACACCCACATACCAAGCACACACTAGGGCCAATTTAGAATCACCAATCCACCTGACCTGCATGTCATTGGACTGTGGGAGAAAACCCACGCAGACACGGGGAGAACATGCAAACTCCACGCAGGGAGGACCCGAGAAGCGAACCCAGGTCCCCAGGTCTCCTAACTGTGAGGCAGCAGCGCTACCCACTGCGCCACCGTGCGAGTTCGACAACGAGAAGTGAGTGAAGCATAAGGGAGGTGCAGAGAATGACAGGGAAGACACCAAAGACGTCTCCAGGGCCAAGCCATTACCGGAGGAAAGGCGCTATACAGTTTAATCTGCGGTGGGCTGGCGCCCTGCCCAGGCTTTGTTCCTGCCTTGCGCCCTGTGCTGGCTGGGATTGGCTCCAGCAGACCCCCGTGACCCTGTGTTAGGATACAGCGGGTTGAACAATGACTGACTGAAGGCGCTATATAATGAATCAGAAGGCCTTGTTCTTTGCTGCAGGCCACAGAAGAGCAGGGGGGCTCATTTATAAAGCCAGTGTGCCCCCAAAAAGAGGCTCAAAATGTGCGTACGCAGCTTTCTACGCAAATGGCGAGATTTAGAAAAGGACACGCGGGTGTTTACGGAGCTCTGAGAAAGTGGGAACGACGACCCCCTCAGTCAAGTAGGAAGTCAAATGACGACTCACACACATGATAATTGAGATCACCGAGATGTGACAATCAAGTGACATACAGACTCAGTTTTAGTTTAGGGGGCAATGCTGCCTGCTTCCACTGACAAACATTTTTGGGTTTTCGTCACTGTTGTCACTTCTCAGGTTGCTGTCCAACATGTCACTCTGTCACTAACCCACTACAGGCACTACATCCAGTTTCTGAATGGTGTGGGTGGACATACATAAAACATAACGTGTCATTGTCACCCTAAAAAGTCCATTTGCAGCCATGTGTGGCTCCTGTAATGTCACCGGAACACTTGATGGCACCGAGTGTTAACGGTGAGCTGTGACATTCCATTAACGCACAAGTCATCTGTGATGTCAACGTGAGACTGACAAACATCATGGCCTCGGTGGTCTCGGTCAACCTGTGACTTGATGTGACGATACTGGACGCGGTGGCTGGCTTGTTGGAAGGGTGACTGGCTGGATGCGGCCTGTGCACGTCATTACATGTGCCAGGTGACAGCGGGTACCCCTGGACCCCCAGAGCACAGAGGGGAGGAGCTACAGTGCCATGCGATGACCTCCATTAGTGGCTGGAGGTAAAAGTGGAGGTCTGGGAGAGTCAAGTGCTGCTAGAATTAAGCCAAGTAAGCGGGCAGGTCAGCGTGCCCTTTGGCTGCACATTTTCGGTCGGCGTTGAGCTTTAAACGTTTTTCTTGGTGGGCCTCCCATTGATGTGGGGCTGCTGGGATGTCGTGGACATTTTACACACACATTCATGGCAAATGAATCAAACTGTTCGATCCGCCTGAACATTTGTATTTATATTCACCTTCTTAGCAAACGTTTCAATCATTTTACGGGTTTCTAATGGCACAAATGGGAAGGCCTACTGGCCATGCTGGAAGTCAGCAGAACTCGCCACCTCTCTGGAGTGCAGTGAGGTGCCCGGCGTGTGCCATCTCCTGGGAAGTGTAGGGTCTCCAAGCCTAATATCACCGATCATATAAACATTAAAGGGCCCCCCTTGTTAGCGGGACCACCTCGGCCACTAATGCGCACCTTTTAATGGGACCCTTTGAAAGCCAATGAAGAAGCCGTCACTTCTGTTGTCCTCCCCCTTAATGGCACTTTGCAGAGTCATGTGATTCATGAGCCATGTGGCCAGCGTCATCACAGAGTGTCTGCGGATGTTCACTTTCAGGTGGGCATGGTGGCTGTGCCCACTCCTCCTGGCGGTCTGTGCTTTTCTTTAAATAATCTGCACCCCCAGTGCCAGGTTCCATTTGGCAGGTTCAAAGCGTCACACGAGAGAAGGTCTGTCACACCGTCTGGGTAACAAACGAGACGCACGCACAGGCAGTTTAAGGAATTTCATGAGGTCTCCAGAAGGGGGCGTCTGGCCCCCCTCTCTCTGGACCTCCGACTGCACTGCGCTGAACGGCCTTACAGTACGAGGATCGATTTGCCCCCCCGCTGGCGTTTATACCCCTCGGAGTCAAGAGCCTCTACGGGGGACACTGGGAATGTGGTGGAGTCTGGGGTGACAGACCAGCAGTGCGGACCCCCAGTCTAAGGCGCGATGGACAGGACGGGGGGTTTCTTTCGCTTTGCGTGTCGTTTGTAAGCTCCATTTTTTCGGTTGTTAGCAGCGTCTCGTTTTACACATTGCCGCACCGAGACGGCTCTTCCCTGAACGACACGTTATGGTCTGTTGATTGCGGACCACCACAGACCCCCGTGCTTTACGGTATTTGCACTGCTGCTCTGGACTGGTTTCGTTGTTGTTTCTTTCTGTTCATTTCGGTGACTGAACAACAAGATCTCACAGGTTCTCCCTTCTCCTTCTGGGATTCCTCTCGGCTCAGCATTCTGTATCTTTGCACTGCTCCGCTGGCGACTCCTTGGATGTTGTCAGAGTAAACTGTGTAGCCCACCCGGCCACTAGCCGAGACCCCCTGGCCAAACACCTGCAGAAAGCCCACGCGTTGTCTGAGAACTCACACTCCCATGTCTTTGTTCTGCTGAAGGTTCTTCACCGTGTGACTCCTCGTCCAGTGGCGTTGGTCAAACCCTCCAAATCTCTGCTGTGGGGGTCTCGCCAGCTCTGGCTTCACTGCCACGGTCCCCGCTGGACGCACGCTTCTCAATGTCTACACGGGTGGGTCCGTCTGACCTCCTTGTCTCTTGGGCCCCTGAAGTCACCTGACCAGTTGCTCTTGGGACCCTCTGAGCACATTTTCTTTGTGTGCTCCTTGTCATCAGCTTGTTGTTTATTTCTTAACTTTTCATTTAGTAATTTTCGGTTTTATTTTCCCGCTGCTGTGTCCAGCACTTCTGTGGCCTCCCATGTGCTCTGTAAATACATTTTGACTTGCAGGGGCTACACAGGCAGTGACCAGGAGACCCCCACACTACACGATGACGCCACCTTCAGGATGTCCAACCGCAGCACAAGCCACTCGTCTTCCTCTTTCCCTGGCGATGTTAGCCCCCCTTTTGTTGTTTTTGTCCTCCTCCTCCACCCCCCCTTTAACCCTTTCCTTCCTGCTCGGCCCCCCGTCACTCATCAGCCCAGTCTGCAGGCGTCTGTTCATCTGAAGAAGCTCCACGATTAGCCAGCGACTCCACACGCCAGCTGCTACGAGACGCGTGTAACACGAGCTCAGCCCTCACGCACCAGCGACTTGGATCATGTGACGTGCCATCAGGTCAGTGTGGATGGTTGCCCACCCTCGTCCCCTCCAGACACTTCTCCTGGACAGATCCACTGCTTGAAGTCATGGAGGACGCCTCTGCCTTAGTCGTCTTTGTGGTGTGAACCTTACAGGCCAGTTTCACTTTTAAACATGGACACCAACAGAAGTTTTTAACGGACTAACCGAGGCACCGTGACGTCCCCGTGGCTGCGGAGGGTGAACTCGGTTTGCTTTTATATAGCGCCCCTCACAGACAAGTTCCCAAATCACTAAGTACATAAGCACACATACGAAGATGCAGAGCAGCCTCAGGAGGTCCTGACTGCGTCGCTCCACTGAGATCTGAGCAGACGGGAAAACAAAACCTGCCATCAGCAGCGCCGATGGGGGGGATCAACCTGTCAGACAGCCCCTTCTGGTCATTCTGCAGGGTACTGCGCCATCTAATAAAATGGTAGGAAACAGAATGGGTCAGGGTCTCAAGCCGTGACGTCAATCCCACCCAAAGCACCAATCAGCTGGGGACTCTCAGTTATTGCTAGTCGGCACACCAACGTCTTATGAATGTAATCCACAACCTCCCATGAGGTGACGTCTGGGACACGCACCGTGACAACATCAGGGCCAGAAGATGGCATCACAGTATAAGGTTAAAGGTCAAAGGGGAAATTCCAATAGAAAATGAAAGTGAATTCTTTGTATTTCAAACCTTAAAGAAAGAAATTAGAAGAAGTTGACATGGCGTAGCGTTCGGGGGCACTCGGGGGTCTTAGTCATTTTACATTTCTAGCTCCTCCATCAAAGAGCTCGTTATTACTTGAGTAACAATACGTCGTAGTCACATCACGCATACAGGGTTGTGACTTAGGAGATGACAGTGACATGGAGGTGAAAACTGAGCCCACGTGAGCTTGTGGGGGCCCAGGAGACGGATGCCAAAATGGCGTCCAGTGATGTGCTGCTCTTAGTTGTGACTCGTCGAAGTTCGCATGAATTAAAGACACACTGGCCACGTGACTCCAACACGGCGAACCCACGAGGAGACAGCGAGAGAACAAAACCGTCGTCCAGCTTAGCTGTGAAGAGACCCAAAACTGCTGTGTGCTGACCCTGCGCTCTCCTGCTGCATGATGGGAATTGTAGTCCCTACTGGGGGGCCTGCACTGGTACAGCGCATCACCTCACCCCTCACACGACAAAACAGCTCTGGATCCTGGTCGACGACCCCCCCAGGCAGTCATGTGACCCAGTCTCCCACCCCAGACATGTCCCTCTATGTGCCACAGCCAGTTGTGACGTGGGCATCCCCTTGGCCTGGTCCAGCCGCTCGGGTCATCATGCCACATGGCCGCAGTGCTCCCTCACAATGCAAGTCATGTGCCTCATTTGGGACTCAAAGTCAGACCAGCGGCCCCCAAGGGCTCTCCAAGGGGACACATGAAGGAGTCCACATCACCTTTATCTGCAGTTGGACTGGCGGCAGAGCGCAAGAAAAACTTCACGAAAATCGGATGAGCTGACCCTGCGACTGGTGAAGAAACAGGCCGACATCGCCCTGGCGTGGGACGGAGACTCGGATTCAGCGCCGAGGCCTCAAGGCAGAGGAGGGGAGGGGAGGGCAGTCTGGGGCTCCGCTGATGACCCTGACTTATGATGGAGGGCGAGCTTTGCATTTGAAGAACAAAGAGCGCCCACCAGTGCCCACCAGCGCCCACCAGCTACCTGGGTCACCGTAACACAACAATGAGAAACGAGCGCAAGAAATCAAAGAATCTGCGCAAGCGGCCAACACTGGGGACGTTGATTAAAGTCACTCAGTCGGAACTCACTTACCGAATAACGGGAAGGCTGCGGGGGGCGCTTCATTTAACGACTTGAGGGGCTCTCGGGGTCTGGATGGACCGTCTCACACACACGCTGAGCCTCTTGTACTTCCCTGTCCTGTCCCGTCTTTACTATCGGTGCCACATTCGGCCTCTTCATGCCCCATGGCACCTCGACTTTCTATCCCTTAGGACAGCTGTGCCATCCCTGTGTAACGAACGACTTCAAGCAGCAGTCAGTGGCAGGCCCATGAGCTCCGTGCCTCACAGTTCGAATCTGCGGCTAACGCGGCTGCCAGGGGGTCTTTAGCGTGACGTGTTTGTTCCCAAGTGACCCGTACACAACTCACTACTGGGGTACAAGCGGCATGCCCCCCCGGAGTTTCAAGTCACCTGTTCATGGCAGTCTGAGTGTGGGGGGCTGTGAGCTCTGGTGGCACAGGCGCCGTGACGGATGTCCCAGGTGGGCTCAAGCCCCTTTTCCTTTCCTTTCATCCTCCTGAATGTTTCATTTCACTTCCTCCATCTCTTCCGTTGTCGTAGGCCGTAGGACCACCCGTGGGAGGCCTGAGGGTCCGCGCTGAGGCGCTACGTGCTGCTGTGGTTGTTTCTTGCCCTTACGGGCTTTGTTCGCTTTCAGGTTTCGCCTTCCTTTGCCAGCGAACTGACAGATGTAAGTCGGTGGATGTCTGCTGTTGATTTAAAATGGCAGGGGGACCCCCAGTCTGCAGTCCTTGGCACATTTCAAGCCCGCCGTACATGACGTTAGCAAAGCCAAGGGGACGATGAGCGCCAAACGGCCTGACCTTGTTCAAATACCTCAGGGGGGACGAGCAAATTCACCTCAGTGAAGACCACAATGAAAACGTCACCCAGCAGTCTCCGTGCCACCCTGCGGCTTCACCCGGCTGTTGACTGCTTGGACTTTGGCGCTCGGTGGTCTGGCCAGGCAGAGAGCCATGAAGTGAAGGTGCCAGACCGGAGCGGCCGCATAACCATCTCAAGCATAACTCGTCATCCAGCAGCCCAGGGGTCCCCCGTGGACGCGGACCCCTCGTTTATAACAAGTGGCGTTACATTCCTGAAGAACCTCTCAGATACGGAAACCCCAGACACTGAAGCATCCGTCTCATGGGAAAATGGAGCGTGAACCCGTCGAGGCGTGCCAGCCACCCTGTGGGCACCTCGTTAGGATGGTCTGATCTGAGCACCTCACTGAGCCACCCAATTGACTAGCGGCGGGCAGTGTGGGCAATGGGCAGCTAATGAGTCGCACTTACTGAAACCTGCAGGCCCACACCCTGAATGTGGACCAAATGCCCACCCACGTCTCTCGGTGCCAGGTAGACACACGTCGATTCATTCAGTGGCACGTGTGCAGCTGTGGACATCAAAGGGCACCGCCGACCTCTTATTGGTCCAAGTCGCGTCTCACATCTCACGTCTCACTCACTTCCTGCTGTGCATCGCCATGAAAAGGTGCGCGTAAATCAGGGGTCACGATGTTAGAACAGGGGGTCCGCGCCAACACAATCTGCAGACACCCGGGATTCCTCTAATACTCTCCTTTATGCTAACTGAAGTACCCGCCCTTGCCTGGGCACATTGGTACGATGCGTTAAGAGCGAATATTTGTGTGCTTTGATGCCAGGCTATATAGCGCCCTGCGTACAAGTGGAGGTTCGGGCGGGTCTCTGTCCAGTTTCAGTGTCCATGCTACAAGAGAGGCGAGGGGCGTCCAGAGGAGGGCCAGAGAGGAGCGGCTGAAGGAGCGGACCCTTTACAGCTCAACTCGTCACTTGGCGGCCCCCGTGCCTCAGCTCAACACGTGTTAAACCCAGAAAGGCGCCGCAGGGACCCCCCTCACCAAGTTTCATCAGCTTTGGGGGTCTGCCGGCCTCCCTTCTTGTGATGGCCACGTGTTTCACAATCAGCTGTGAGCTTCAACTTCTGAGTCCCACCCAGGTGACAGCCAATCAGTGGCCTTACAATGCAGTCTGCTCAGGGTCCTCGGACCCCCTCTGGGTTCTGGTGTGGCTTTCCCTGTCAATGCCACTCTGGCCCTTCTGATCTGCAGTTGACGTCGCAGCCGATGTCACAACGCCGGAGAGATTTGGCACTTTGTGTGACATCTGTGGTGTCCCCTTCAGGACACGTCACCAACCCGCCAACACCTGCCAGTGTCGTCATGCAAGCGCAAATCTCGTGGCTGGTCGCCGCCATCTCTTTTGTTGTTCTTCATCTCTGGGCCTGCCGTTCAGGGGGGTCCATGCGTCCATCTTCTAATCCACACGTCCGGTTCAATGTCACAAGTGCGGATAAGGAGCCAACTCAGGACGGGAGGCCAGACTGGCTTAACAGCCACTGCGGGTATCATGCGGACACCACTGGCTCTGAAGATGGCAGCCAGCAGGACTGACCCAGTTGAGACTGTGGAGAACCAGCTTTGTCCTAAGTGCTGGCCATTGTCCCCAGCTGGTCACCTCTTTGGCCTACACAGCCTGTGTTGCCCTGCCATCCAGACTGTGGTGTGTGAGCGATGGCACTGCCCACCTGTCACCATTTCATGGGGCTTTCTTTCCTGCTGCCATTTCTTCCATCTTGAGAACAGGCAGACGTGACTGGCAGCTTAGCAGTCCAAGGAGCCAGCATGTGATGTGAGAAAAGACAGAGGGGCGGGTTGAACCCAAGGTGGTGGGTTAGGGGGTGACAAGCCCCACCCCCAGATAAGCCTCAAGGAAGGGACGATCCCAGGGAGGGCAGATAAGAGGAAGCAAACCTAGAAAGGGAGCGGCACCCGTCTGTCAGGTGGGCAGTTTGTCCACGTTCTACTGGTTCAGCCTGCCCCCTGGTGTCTTGGGCTGGCATTGCATTGTTCTGTGGTTTGTGCTGTTCAAACGCACAAAGTGCCCCCTACTGGCTCTCCACACCATGGAGGCCTCCTGTAGGGTCCAGCGGTGCCCTGTGCCAGCTTGATGGTGTCCTAATCCCAGCTGGCACCGTTTCACTTTTCATGTTTGCCCACTACCTTCAGTCCCCCACCTTTTCTGTAGATCGCCTTTCACCTGAGCTCACCGACAAAACCATCACTGGACGTACGTGATGGCAGTGGAGCAGGTGGGTGCCATCTGTGAACTAAACAGTGGTTAAGGGTGATGTCCGAGGTGCCTCATGCCACCCTGCAGGTGACTACCCTGGTGCCATCTAACATGGCATGACTCTCTCTAGCGGCATCTGCCATGCTGGACTTGTGTCCTGATGTTTCAGGTTCTGTGCCTCACTGTAGCCCTCCCACCTGGGGCACTGTGCATGAGACATGACCCGACCCTTCTGGACTGCCATCCCATCACAGGGCAGACTCCCAGGGCCCCTTCATAGTTGCCAGTTACCCTAAGATGCCCTCCACCTGCTCTCTGCCCATCCTGTCCTGTCCATCCGCTTATGGTGGCCACCGTCCCCTGAGAACTCCATTTGTTGATTTTTTACTGCCCTCTGCTGGCCATTTGTGAGTCTGCACCTGGAATGGTTCATTTAATAAGAAGCCTGCATGTGAAGGGGAGGCAGACGGACGAGGGTCTGCTGGGATTTCTGTGGTCATCTCACTGGCTTTGTGTCACCCGTAGAGGTGTCTGTCATAACTAAGGTGACACATTCTGGGCCAATGTCCTCAGTCCAAGTTCCCTTTCCAGGGTTTATAGGACCATAGAGTGTGTAGCAGCCCCAAGTGTCTCAAGTGTGTGTGTGTGTGCTAGAGAGCTGCTTAAGCCTCATTATATAGCGCCTTTAGCCCTAACGTGAGTCCTGCTCAGGGTTCAAGCATATCCACATTTCTTAGTGGGAGACTGTGGCGGTCATTTGAGGTGTCTGAAGAAGGGGAACAAAACCTGCCACCATACGCCAAGTTCACCAGCTGAACCTGTGCTTGCCCATCCACTGCAGCTCCTGCCTCGGGTACAAATGACCTCATTGTCACATTTCTCAGGCATCTAGTGGGGTGGCCATTAAGGGGTCTGCTCAAATGCCTCACCCGGCCCCTCGATGCTGAAGTCCTGAATGTTAGAAGGATGTGACGGGTGGCACCTGTTAACGTCGTTGGCACTCATGTCCGCTGCCCTCACCGTTGGTTGACTGCTCTCATTTGTGTTCACTCTGCACTCCTTATTTTTTGCATTGTTTTCTACTTTGTGCCCGTCTGATGTTGCTGCCAGTTGCTGTGCTGGTCACATGACTCCTTTGGTGGTCCGCTGTTGCTGTGTGTTTTGGTCCCCTCTCAAGACAACACGCACAACTTCTGTAGCTGAGTGAGGGTGACAGGCCGTCTGTTGACCTCGACTGTGGCTCGTGTGTTGTGTGCTTTGGACCTCTGTCCCTCTGTCCCCTGTCCCCTGTCCCCGTCTCATTTCTTTCCCTTTACTTGTTGTGACTCTTGCCCTTTTTCTTGTTCTGCCACCGGTGTTGTGACGGTGTCATTTCATAATGGCAGGGTTTTGTCACCACCTGGCCATGGCCATATTGGGTGCCACTCATGTGATTGCTGGAGCGATGACATGTGACGACATCGACATCATCATCATCATCGCCGGTTGCTCCATGAAGCTTGTCTGATCTCGGTGTGTGACCAGGCTGAACAGTTTGCTGCTGGCGTGTGTCCGGTGGGTGGGCTGCTTGATTCTGCTCAGGCTGCCTGCTCCTCTCTGATCTGACGAGTCCCCCCCATTCTCCGCATTGTCCATGTCGGCCCCCCTGGTCCTGGTATTTGTCTGCTTTGCTCAGTTCTCGTTGTTTCTGCCCACCACTGTGCCTGGTGAAGCCGCAGTCTATGCATGTGACAATAAAGGACCTGAACAAAGCAGGGCACAAAAGTGACGCATCTTTGGACAATTTGAACCCGTAGGCCGCCGTATTTGTGGGTTTTTCATCCAAACTGTCGCCCTTCTGCGTGTGGCTGCCATCGTCACTGGATTCTTGTGTCACTTTTAGGTGGCCATTTCTCAGGTTATCCTGGTCCTCTGGTTTCTTTATTTAAAGCGTCATTGTTTTGTCACGTTATCTTTAAATGCCATCTTGTATGAGCAGAGCACGTCGCTCTTTCGTGGATTGTGTGTTGTTTGTTCCCCAGGCAGTTTTCCCACAATTCCCTGTCACGGTGCACAGATGACATCATCAGTGTTGGTGCGATTATTTAGGGGTCTCCAAGATGGGATAAGAGCCTGTGAGCTCCTCGTCGATGGCTTCTTTGAACCAAAACACCTCCAACCTTTGAGCCCCTTGTTCTGATGACAGAAGGTGGTCGGACGCGCCTCGGACCCCCAGCAGTCCACCCTCGCTTTTCTTTAGCTGGTCAGCCCCCCTCTGTGGTGTCTGTGTGATGTGGAGCCGTGACTGGGTGGGGCTGGCCAATGAATGAGCAGGGAGGAGGGTCTCCCGATCTTGGGGTGCTCCTCGGCCCCCTCATTATGGGATGTCGTGCGCTCATCTTCAGCTCATTGGTTCAGCATCAGCTGCTGCTTTGATATGGCAGGGTGCCTGGAGTAGTGGGCACCGCCTTGTCCTTTTCCAGAACCCGAGGTGCCACGCGCCCGAGCAGAGGGTCCCCAAGGACGTTATTATGGTTTGAAATGTGAATTTGCTGATATTGTTTGGCTTTCCTTTCACCTTTTATTATCTTTTTCTTTTCTTTCATATTTATTATCTTGGTAGTGGGGGTCACCATTTTGCGCCGTTTGTGGAGTGTAACACTGCTTGTCGCTGTCGTGTGACTTTGCCCGTGACGTCAGCAGGTGGCTGTTATGTGCCGATTTGTCACGTCCAGGCTTTGGGGACATTTGTGTGTGCGATGACGTTTTGGCCAGATTGTACTGGATTGAGGGTCCGGCCCCCCCCCCTTGCCCTTGTGGCCTGCCATTTCACTCCTTCTTATCGGGCTCCTTGGTGCCAGTGCATTGGGCACACTTGGGCTCATCAAAAGGCTTGCACTGAGGACCTTTAATGACCAACACGGAGTGGAGACCTTTGATGGCTTGATGGGATTTGATGGATGTTTTAGGTTCTCCCTGCCATCTCTGTCTTGTTAGTTGCAGGGAGCCCTTAAACATTCGGAGGTCTCAGCGTCGGCCCCTCCAGTGCCACTGCACCTTCATGAGCAGCGGGGGACAGAGATGGCACTCTGCCCTTACCGTGACCCCAAGACTCTTCAGCGATGAGGGATCGGAGCTGCCAAGTGGCCCCCCAAGCCCAGAACTGGTCAGTCAGAAGGCCACCCCGCCAGCGCCACTCAGGTCTGACGTCACTCCGGACGTCCCTCACCCTCCACAGATGTCACCGTCCCATGCAAACTCCAACTGTCTCTTCTATTTGGTTGGTTGTTTCTGGCCAGTGGGACAAGAGCAAAGGTCATGGGTGACGAGAAGAACAGTCTCAGAGGGTCCAGTGGAGGTCTCGACCACCATTCGCCAGCAGAACATCGTTAGCTGCCATTCCAGGGGTGTCAGGGTCTGCCTTCAGGTCACAGCAGGCCCATGATGTTCTCTCGGTGCTCCAGCTGTCACCTTGTCCTGCTGCTGTCACTCGACCGGAGGTGGGCAGTAGCCGATGAGTAGTTGAGTGGTAGTGGTGGTCCAGCCTGCCAATAAACCAATCACAGTGTTCCCCTGGGAGCTCCGCCCCTTCTGGCAGCGTAAGAGTGAAGGTCAAAAGGGGAAACGGGAGCCACGGGACACCCTGAAGGTAACGAGCCAAAATAAAACCTGCAGGAGATTCCTGGGCCGGATGGAGCCGGAGGGCCGCGCCGAGTGCTGCCTCACAGACCATCGATGCTCTGGGGGTCTCAGCTTTGGCTCGTTGATGCCGCTGACTGGTGACGCCATTTGTAGGCCATCATCTTTGCATGGCTGTGACATCTAAAGAGGCGACCAGTCAAAGACGAGAAGGCGGCAGATGCCAACTGGCCGCCCCCATGCCAGGCCTCCAGGCACCCCAGATGACGCTGGCCCCGACTTGTCGCTTCTGTCATCAGCAGATTAACGTCAGGCATGCGGGATTAGGAAGGCGATGGACGGAGCGGAGTCTTCATCGGGCACTTTGTCTGCACATCTTGTCATGGTGTCCCCATTTCCTCGTCTGTCACCAAGCCGTGTTTAAGCTTCTCGTGTCATTGGAGAAATCCATTGAAGGTTTGAATGTCGAAATGATGGAATAAAATGAATGGAATCCCGCACAGGGCTGAGGCTTAAAGCCAACGCTGAAGATGGCACAAGTCGCATGTGCCAGGCCTGGGAGCCGAGGCTTCAGTGGTTGCTGCTGAGTCTTGAGGTGACTGAGCAAATGAACAAATATGAAGTCAGGGCTTAGTGGCATCAGCCTCTTCACTGGGGGTCCTGTCTGCGGCCTTTGCATTGACCCCAATAGACGTCACTTGCCACCGGGCCTAAGCTGCGCTCTGCACCTGTCTCGACCTCTGGGCTTCGTCGTCACCAGCATGAATCGGGTGGCATGCGGCCCTCTGTTGGCAGCTCTCGGTGTCTCTGTCGGTGAAGCCCCTCCGTTTCTCTGCCCGTGTCGTGCCATGTCTCCCATCACAGACCTCTACACGTTGAGCTAACTCACTCGTATTCTGCACCGGTGGTCTCCTCAGCTTTTCTCTTCTAGTCTGACAACGTTTGGCAAATTGCCATCTCTAGCGATGTTCCCAGAATACGGGGGCAGCACCCCCAATGCCTTGTGGAGCATGAGGAGCCCCCGTACTTCTAATCTTATTGGAATAAACTTTATTGAAAATGGCGTCAAGTGGCTGAGTTTCAGAGGCCGACTGACCGCTCGGGGGTGACGCGTCCCCTTGTCATGTCCTAAACCTGGTGACACTCCCTGTGCTTCTCCTGCCCCGTCTGCCACTTCTTGAGTGCTCTGCTATAAGAAGGTCAGGCTCGGTGAGTGCAGGGCTGTGCCGTGTCTGGAGGTCTGCTGCTGTGCGCCCAGGACAAAGGCAGAGGGCTAGAGTGCCCGAGGCATGCCAAGGTGCTGCTTTGTCACCAGTGGGGTCCCTATGGTTGGTGTCATGCAGTACAGAATTAAGACCCCCACAGATGACTTGATGAGTATAGTTGATCTTACATTCAGTGCAGCGCGGTAGCCCACTGCCACAGGACACTTGATTGTCTCATCAAGCATTTGGGGGGGGGGTCTGTCCCGATTGTCACCCGGTGCCCCTAGTGGCACTAGTGGGACACACCTTGGTTTGCTGCAGGGGGCCATCTGTGACCTCTTGCTGTCCAGGCTGCTCAGACGCTCATCTCTGGCAGACATTGAGGGGCTCCGTCTACGCTTGTGAGTTTGAACTGATTGGCATCTCCACGCGTGCCACCGTTACTCATTTGTGGAGCTCTAATTGTATCTTCCAGTGGACCTGAAGCTGGCACACCATGAAAGGCACTCAATCAAAACTAATTTATTAGTGAGGGACTGGAAAAGGACAACCTGGAGTTGCTCATGGGACCACCGACTAGCCGGCCCATAGGGAGCCAAGGCTAAGAGGGGCACAGGTGGCCCGTCTGCGAGTGAATCCAGCAGAGCCGTTGACAAACCCCCTGCCACAGTGTGACGAAACAGGGACAAAGACAGAAAGATGTCACCTTGCCTAAGGCCACTCACGCCAAGCAGGGCTGGGCTATCTGGTCAAGGACCTCCAGTGTCTTTACAGACAGGGCCGACACTCGCATCATGTGATGGGGGTCTGTCACGGACGCCCCTCGGGCCCACCTGCTGGGCTCAAATCAGCACTTTGACTCGGCCACTCTATTCACCTTTGTGTTTGGGGTCCGATTGCCCTTCGGCTTCAGCTCGGGTCACATGGTGGCAGGACCGCCAAAGCATCTCCCACCATCACCCCAATGCTTGCTTGTAGGCCTGAGGTGCTTTCTTTTCCAATGTCAGGCACAGTGGGGGCCTGAACCCCCCAAAGAGTCTGTCACATTCCAAAGGGCTCGTCCCGGGGTTTCTTTGCACCGATGCCCCTCTTTTACGGCAGGTGTTTCCGCTGCGCTTCTACCTGCCAGCTCTTTCTGACCTTAGCTGAGGCCGGAGGGGCTTGCAGTTCTCAGGGGGTCCTTCGGGGATCCTCTGTGATTTCTTGAATGAAGTGTCACTGTGCCCTTGGGGGTCACCTAAGCAGGCAGGCCTGTTCTGAATGTCCTCTAACTGTGCACTGCGGGGGTCCTACAGTCTTACCTATGGCTTTGTCACCCTAAACGGATTGGGACATTGCAACAACCCTTTTGCTCATCCCTGCTGAATGTCCTTTGCTGGAGGCCTCATCTTCTTCTTGTGGTGACATCTCCACCGTCATGGTGAGGATCTCAGGGCTGGCTGACTTGAATTATCAATGAACTTTGGTCAGCTCTTTGAGGGAGTACTTTAGGGGGCAATTACCTTTTCACACAGGCAGTACAGGTGATGGATAAGTTTTGGACTTCAGAAATGCGGTCATACGTTCACTTTGGTTCACTTCCTTAAATTTGACTTTTGGTCTAACTGTCCGACTGGGGGACAGATACTTTCTCACAAGTGAAAACAAGGCCCACTAAAAGAGCACATAAATCAGCAGGGTGGGCCTCACTCTGATTCAATTCTGAGACCCTGCAGACCACCAGGACGCCTCGGGAGTTCAAGCAAACCCACCCAGCCATTCCACAGGCTCTGCTGCCCTCTGCTGGTCGTTTCAAGGGAGACCATTCTGTGTTTTGACATTTGCAGAACGTGTAAGATGGAGTCGTCCTGACAAATGTCCTTCATGAATACGAGCAGCAAAACAGACCACCAAGAGCCACGTTGTGCCAGACAGACACGCCTAAAACAGGAAAGGAGCCCCAGTGTGCCAAGCCAAAGCCACATCTGCCTCAATGGCTGACAGCAAACAGCCACCGGGGGGCACTCACGCCATCTTGGTGCCGAGAAGAGACACACAACCTGCCTGGAGATGTTCTGGGGGCCAACAGATGGCTGCCTTGTCCCCCTTTGCTGGGTACCTCACTCTGTCTCTCTGTTAATGACAAATGGCACGGAGCAGGTGACATGCCTCATACTGCCACTGGCTACCTTGGTGGAGTTCAGTTTTTCTCTGTTTGGTGTCAAGAAACCCAAATTGTCACCTGGAGAATGACCTCTGACCCTGGGTGACGGGTCTGTCCGTCTGCTCTGCGCTTGCCCCTCAGTGTCCAGTTTCTGGCCTGGGGGACCTCGTTTCCTTTACTCTTAAATGTTGTCCCTCATCACCTCCCGTCTTTCTTCTTCGTTCCAGAGGTGGCCCTCATCTTTTGCTGTAAATCTTCTGATTGGACCCCCCTGGAGGTCTCACCTGCGCCCGGCCCCTTCAATGCTAACTGGTCAGATGTGGCCCATTTCCGGGGGGGACATGTTGACGCCGTGTGGCTCTGTGGTTCTCACTGAGAGTCTCCCCCTCTGCAGGGCTGGCACTAGGTGATGGGTGGAGGTGGGCACCCAGTGGGCATAGACCTGCCATCTTACGATTCTGCTCTGCCTTTCTTTAATGGGTTGACTTTTTTGTGTCTTTCTATAAAGATGTGCCGCCACAAACCGCTTGTGCAGGATCTGCACGGGACCACCAACTGCTCCACCAATGCCACAGAGAGGACGGGGTGAGCTGGGAGGAATTGACAGTTTAAAGACCCCGGGAGGGTGAAATGCAGGAGAGAAAGTCCAGGCGTTTAATCAAGCAGGGGAGTGCAGAAGTTTCGGGGACCGAGTCCTTAAACATGGACATGTGACCCGGCAATGCAACCAGGAGGTGGCCAAGTCACCCAGCGGGCTCATCCAGTCAAGCCAGGCGAAAACGCTGAGTGCCAGCACAGGACCACCTGCTGCCAGAGACAATCAAGGAAGCACAAGGCAAGTCGCTTAGCAGCCTGCTCGTCATGGGCTGAGGGGAGGGCTCTAGTAGTGATGATGCAAGTGGTAGGCTCCGCCCCTTGGGGGACATAAGAGAAGAATGTCACACACAGGAACGTCACAACAACCGAATGGGCAGGAAATACCAAATTCAAAGAAATGTAAGAAGAGCCAAAGATAATAAAACCGAAAACAAACCTCACGGGTCCGGCTTATGTGACACAAAACAGGGAGCAGGGAGGTCTCACCAGAGGGGGTCCAGAGAAGAGAAGCCAGGCGGACTGAAGAGCCACCAAAGCAAGGACAGGGGGCTTAAAGGAACACTCCACCCAAAAACGAGAGGCTACTTACTGCGGCGGTGGACATCAGAAGTGCGCCATAATGACAGAGCGGGACGTGACGGTGACCAATTCTGGACAACGGCAAATGATTTGAGAAGAGCAGAACAAACTCCTGCGGTGAGGGCAGAACGAGAAACCGGCCTTCCCACAATGCTGTGCGTGTGAACCAATGAATGAGAGCGAGGGGCGGGTCTCCAGACTCCTGTCGCTCTTCTAACGTGAGGCCTTCACGAAGTATCTGGTAATGTGACGTTTTGACCGTTGAAGTGGATGATGATGACGGTCTCGTGATTTATGTAACCGCGTGGGTTATTTTGCGTTTTCTCCAAGGACGTGCTTCATATCGTTTGCTGTTGTCCTGTTTCTTCATCATGATGGCTTTCCTCCATTAAGACATGAGATTAAAACTGTCCTTGGCCACCATAACAAAGATGGGGACACGGGCAGAGGCGATTCTGCCCAGACAGGGGGTCCTGCAGATCTCGACTCCATGCGACGGCCCGCCCTGTCGGTGACCGAGTTGTGCTGATGCCAATGGCTGTTTAAACGGCTCTGTGACGCATGGCGCTGTACTGAATATCTCAGCACTCGGACGTCTGGTCGACAGAGAAGCTCCAGGCGGACAACATCTGCAGGTGGCTTTGTTCTCAGTACATTGCAGTGCCGAGATGATATTTGGGTTACCTTCTTGTTGGCGCAGCACTTCAGCAGAACAAAAGCAGCAACTGAAAACAAAATTAAACAAAGAGGGCGACGGAGCGCCCGGGGTTCAAACACATAAAAGCTCCTTGAAAGGAGGACATTTTGTCACAAAAGGCGCAGTGAGCTGCGTCTCCATGATAGGCGCGAGTCAGCAGGCACGGGGGCTCGGACGAGTCCTGCAGGAATAAGGGCCCTATCAGCGGCGTGTGGCTGTGGGGACGAGCCAGTGTGTCACCGTCACCACAATGCATGTGGGCATGAGCAGCCTGGCGGTCCCAAGGGAGGAGATGGTGATGCGTTTGCCAGCAGGGAGAGGAGTCAGCGTGGGATTGGCGGGGAAGCAGTGGAGACGCCACGAAATGGGGCACAAGTCCATCCCAGCGGTCTAACTAAGGTCCGGGTCACACGCCAAGTACCACCAGGGCTACCCTGAAATAGGACGGCCAGCCTGGCGTCGTCTCGGTGGCCCAAAACTCTGCGCCACCTCCACTGGATGGTTGGGCGTGACTGTTGGTGCTCCATCTTCACTCACACAGTGAAAGCTCATCCCACCTTTGTGGTTTGCTCACCTGGCTGGTCCTCTGTTTCCATGACAACCCTCTACCGTTAGCGTAAAGGCATTTGATGAAAATAAGAAGAAACCCACCTGAGGCGGTCCAAACCAGCCCAGAGAGGGTGAGGTGACAGTCACACCGGCACCATCATGACGCCACTGGATGTTTGATACGGAATGTGCAGTGCGCTGGCCTTAGAGGGGGTCCGAAAGCCCCAGGAGCTGACACAAGTGTGCCATGCGTTTCCTGCAAAGACTGTTGGGACTCCTGTCCACCTGTCACTCTTACATAAAGAAACGCTGGAGTCGATTCCAGCTGCATGGAGAACATCTGATGGGCCGCATGACGTGTAGCGTGTTGTGGTACTGCGATGCCCGCTTTGCCATTTATAATGGAAGTCAAGCTGACAGCACATTGGCCGTGTGACACATGAGGTCTCAAGCATCGTGTGCTCAGCCTCATTGGCAGCAAGCAGGAATGGCGAGGCCTGGCCACCCTGCCCTGTCCTGTCCTGGCCGCCCTGCCCTGTCCTGTCCTGGCTGCCCTGCCCTGTCCTGTCCTGGCCACCCTGCCCTGTCCTGTCCTGGCTGCCCTGTCCTGTCCTGTCCTGGCCACCCTGTCTTGGCCACCCTGTCCTGTCCTGGCTGCCCTGTCCTGTCCTGGCCACCCTGTCCTGTCCTGTCTTGGCCACCCTGTCCTGTCCTGTCCTGGCCACCCTGCCCTGTCCTGTCCTGGCTGCCCTGTCCTGTCCTGTCCTGGCCACCCTGTCTTGGCCACCCTGTCCTGTCCTGTCTTGGCCGCCCTGTCCTGTCCTGGCTGCCCTGCCCTGTCCTGTCCTGGCCACCCTGCCCTGTCCTGTCCTGGCTGCCCTGTCCTGTCCTGCCCTGGCCATCCTGTCTTGGCCACCCTGTCCTGTCCTGTCCTGCCCTGCCCTGTCCTGTCCTGTCCTGGCCACCCTGTCTTGGCCACCCTGTCCTGTCCTGTCTTGGCCGCCCTGTCCTGTCCTGTGGTACACTTTTGTATGAGGTGTGTGGTAAACGTGTAGCACGTCACAAATTTTACAAACACGCCACACTCCTCTGTGGTGATGTGAACTCGGAGCAAAGAACAGAATCAACTCGACTGAGTCAGGTGGCTGCAGAAACAACAGAGGTGTGGGCGAGGCCTTGTGTCCATCTGCATGTGGGCTGCCACCAGGGAGCGACTAGGTGGCTGGTACCAACGGGGATCCAACATTAAGGTGTCAACATGCCCACCAGGGAATGGCGTGACGGGACAAAGTCAGGCCCAGAGACCACAGCAGGCCAAGCCAATGGAGCCAGAGGAGTGAAGAAGCTGGCAGGACCCGAGACCCCAGCCTGTTGCCCACCTCAGCCACTCAATGCTCCTAAAGTTGAATCAAGGAAGTGAAAGCTGGATGGCAGGCCTCCCCAAGTTCTCATCAGCCCTGGGCTGCCTGTTGAGGTCCACACAGCCAGCTTAATTGGTGGGACTTGTGCAGAGTGAGCCCGCGTGGCAGACTGGGCCTGGCTTCGGCTTCACTGGGATGTGCTTGGATGTCGGTGCCCTGGCGGGTCCTGCCAAGGCTGACCACCCACTGCAGGCTGCAGCTGAGGACACTTGAGGAGACCAAGGGAGATCTCTCTGGATAGTAAGACGAGGACCAAGGTGAAGCAAAGCCACCATATTGACTGCATTGAGTGCCCGCCATGGACTCAAATGGCTCCTGTGCCACTCTTCACAGTGCATTAGTAAAGATCACCAGGCCACAGCTTGTTTGGGATGAGCACCACATCCCCAATATGGTGGACTCGGAGGACGGTGACCGATGGCCTTTGCTCACACAGGTCTAACTGATGATGGGCTGGTGGCATTTCTGGCACAGTGGCTGGCACCAGCCTCTTTTCTTACTTGAGTGGTACTACGCATGTCGGGGTATCAGGTGGGACACTAGTGTGAGTCCAGGTAAGTAACCATCCATGCCCAGGATGTCAAAATTTGGGGGTTTTGTACTCTGCTGTAGAAATCCTCCCGAGTTTTAGGTTTTGTTTCATGACCTTGAATATTGGTTACTGCCATGTTTCTTGTGCTGCTGCGCCGCCATCTTGCTTTGTGTTTTTAATTGCGGCTGCTGCCATTTTGTGCGGCCATATTGTTTGTAGCGTCGTGACTATACCCGTGTCCCGCTTTGTGGATGCTCTTTCTGGTTTGTTTTGGGGTCTTCTTGGTCATCATGAATTCTTGTGGGTCTTCCTTCAGCTTTGACTCTTGAAGTTACATTTGGGTTTTCTTTCTGCCCTTTTCTATTGTCCTCTCTTCATTCCCTGATCTTCTATCTGATGGTCGCAGACCACACAGCGGTCAGTGGACCACCAGGTGGCAGCACTGCTGTCTGAATGAAGAGAGGATGAGGCCAGAGAGGGGCAGTGCTAACACCTCCTGAGCAACACGGGCACGTGGTCTGCATAGGAAAGCCTGGGGACGGCCAATTTGAACATCTGACCAGGACGGGCATTCTGGACCTTGGCCATCAAATGTGGCCTTGCCAAGTGCAGGTTCACTTATTTTGTGTGATTAAGGAGCCTGTGCTCTTCTAAAATTATGGCCTGGACAAAGCCACCCAGCCAGTGGGCAGCAGCTTTACCAGCAGGGTACCTCATGATTTCCTTTGATGTTTCCATTTCCTTGCTACAAGTTTTCACCGGACGTCCTTCTCTGCCGTGTTCCAGCCTTGGACTTTGTTTGCTTGTCTTCATGTCTTCCACATTTGTGTTGTCAGTGGGCACCGCCATGTGGTGCATTGTGTTGCTGTGCGTGGACAGCTGGCAGTGTGCAGCCCTCCTCTCACTGTTGGGCAGTGTGAAGGTCCTGGATGCCCAAGATGGCGGCCGTGTCGAGGGCCGTGTGCCTCACTGCTTTGGTCTTCCTCTGTCTGCCCACATCGATGTAGTTTGATGGTTCAGTTTTATCATCTCGGTTTAGACCTTGGCGCGTGGCACAGCTGTGTCTCTGCTGTGTTTCTGTGAGGCGGTAGACTAGTGGGCACTTCTTGACTCTTGATTTAAGATTGTGATACGTGTAATTCGTCCACAGATGGCTTTGGCAGCACGCGTGGCGCCGCTCTCGCTCATGTTTTACCTCTTCCTTTACTTCTGCTCTTAAGTGGCAATGACCTCTTCCAGACGTTTCTTAGCAAGTGCCACCTGCTTGTCTTAGGCTCCTAAAGTGACATTAAGATACAAATAAGGGCGCGGCTTCTGAGCTCCGATGTCCTCGGGGCACAGACCCCACAGCTGAGGACGTTTTCAGGCTTCTGCTGCTGCTCTTTTGTCGCCCGCTGTCAGCTTCTGTCTGTCCTCTGCTCGCCATCTGCCCATGCCAGCTTAGTTGTGCCCAGCTCCACAATGGTCTTCAGCTTGTCACCTCCAGTTCACAGTTGCTCGCCTGCTCTGCCACTCACTTTAAACTTCATCTTCAGTACAAGTAAACATTTTGTGTGGCATTATTGAAAACGCACAGAGACGCCTGCCTCGACATTTGCATACGTGTGGGAATTCAGGCTTTGGGACGCCAGGTGACATTCTAAAATCTTACAAGCGTTTCAAAAACTCCACTCTGTAAACGTCTGGGGGCTGCGTGGTGCCCACTCGTCGTCACTCACAGCCCCACATCTCTATGGAGGTCCTCCTCGTGGTCTGTGCCCAGAATGCCAAATCTGTTACCTGCCAGAGACGCCGGCCTCCCCATGAGGACCCCCAACCCCAGTATCCCTCTCAGTCAAATTCTCTCTTTTTGATCGGCCGGCCTGCCAACCTAATGCAGAGTGGGGTAGACTTGGGGGCAAATGACACGGAACGGGTTAAGGAGCTGACACTACAAGTGTGGCCACTGCCTTTTGTCACTAGAAATGTCACTTGTTACTAGAGGTGTGGCCACTGCCGTTTGTCACTAGAGGTTTGGCCACTGCTGTTTGTCACTAGAGGTGTCATTTGTCAGTAGAGCTATGGCCACTGCCGTTTGTCATTAGAGGTGTGGCCACTGCCGTTTGTAGAGGTGTGGCCACTGCCATTTGTCACTAGAAGTGTCACTTGTTACTAGAGGTGTGGCCACTGCCGTTTGTCACTAGAGGTGTGGCAACTGCCGTTTGTGACTAGAGGTGTCACTTGTCAGTAGAGCTGTGGCCACTGCCATTTGTCACTAGAGGTGTGGCCACTGCTGTTTGTCACTAGAGGTGTCATTTGTCAGTAGAGCTATGGCCACTGCCGTTTGTCATTAGAGGTGTGGCCACTGCCATTTGTAACTAGAGGTGTGGCCACTGCCATTTGTCACTAGAAGTGTCACTTGTCACTAGAGGTGTGGCCACTGCTGTTCGTCACTAGAGGTGTGGCCACTGCCATTTGTCACTAGAGGTGAGGCCACTGCCGTTTGTCACTAGAAGTGTCATTTGTCAGTAGAGCTATGGCCACTGCCATTTGTCATTAGAGGTGTGGCCACTGTCGTTTGTAACTAGAGGTGTGGCCACTGCCATTTGTCACTAGAAGTGTCACTTGTCACTAGAGGTGTGGCCACTGCTGTTTGTCACTAGAGATGTGATTATTGCCATTTGTCACTAGAAGTGTCACTTGTCACTAGAGGTGTGGCCACTGCTGTTTGTCACTAGAGGTGTGGCAACTGCCATTTGTCACTAGAAGTGTCACTTGTCACTAGAGGTGTGGCCACTGCCATTTGTCACTAGAGGGGTCACTTGTCACTAGAGGTGTGGCCACTGCCATTTGTCACTACAAGTGTCACTTGTCACTAGTGATGTGGCCACTGCCATTTGTCACTACAAGTGTCACTTGTCACTAGTGATGTGGCCACTGCCATTTGTCATTAGAGGTGTGGTTATTGCCATTTCTCACTAGAAGTGTCACTTGTCACTAGTGATGTGGCCACTGCTGTTTGTCACTAGAGGTGTGGTTATCGCCATTTCTCACTAGAAGTGTCACTTGTCACTAGAGGTGTGGCCACTGCCATTTGTCACTAGAGGGGTCACTTGTCACTAGAGGTGTGGCCACTGCCATTTGTCACTAGAGGGGTCACTTGTCACTAGAGGTGTGGCCACTGCCATTTGTCACTACAAGTGTCACTTGTCACTAGTGATGTGGCCACTGCCATTTGTCACTACAAGTGTCACTTGTCACTAGTGATGTGACCACTGCCATTTGTCATTAGAGGTGTGGCCACTGCTGTTTGTCACTAGAGGTGTGGTTATTGCCATTTCTCACTAGAAGTGTCACTTGTCACTAGAGGAGTGGCCACTGCCATTTGTCACTAGAGGGGTCACTTGTCACTAGAGGTGTGGCCACTGCCATTTGTCACTACAAGTGTCACTTGTCACTAGTGATGTGGCCACTGCCATTTGTCACTACAAGTGTCACTTGTCACTAGTGATGTGGCCACTGCCATTTGTCATTAGAGGTGTGGTTATTGCCATTTCTCACTAGAAGTGTCACTTGTCACTAGTGATGTGGCCACTGCTGTTTGTCACTAGAGGTGTGGTTATTGCCATTTCTCACTAGAAGTGTCACTTGTCACTAGAGGTGTGGCCACTGCCATTTGTCACTAGAGGGGTCACTTGTCACTAGAGGTGTGGCCACTGCCATTTGTCACTAGAGGGGTCACTTGTCACTAGAGGTGTGGCCACTGCCATTTGTCACTACAAGTGTCACTTGTCACTAGTGATGTGGCCACTGCCATTTGTCACTACAAATGTCACTTGTCACTAGTGATGTGACCACTGCCATTTGTCATTAGAGGTGTGGCCACTGCTGTTTGTCACTAGAGGTGTGGTTATTGCCATTTCTCACTAGAAGTGTCACTTGTCACTAGAGGAGTGGCCACTGCCATTTGTCACTAGAGGGGTCACTTGTCACTAGAGGTGTGGCCACTGCCATTTGTCACTAGAAGTGTCACTTGTCACTAGAGGAGTGGCCACTGCCATTTGTCACTAGAGGGGTCACTTGTCACTAGAGGTGTGGCCACTGCCATTTGTCACTACAAGTGTCACTTGGCACTAGTGATGTGGCCACTGCCGCTTGTCATTAGAGGTGTGGCCACTGCCGTTTGTCACTACAAGTGTCACTTGTCACTAGAGGTGTGGTTTTCCTCCTCCTGACTTTCATTCTGGTTTTTCAGGTGGTCTGCTCATTTGCTAGCAGGACTGACACTCCGCTCTCTCATCTTCATTTGCACCCGTGTCTGCTCTGCTCGTCACTAACTGTCATTTAAAAATATTAGGAAAAACAGCAAACGAGTTCAAACTCAAAAGCCACCCATCCGTCCGGCCCCTCAGCCCATTATGGCCTCCTCTCCATCCCAGACGTGCTCGTTTCTGGACACATGTGCAGGCTCGCCCGGCCCTTTCCGGTGACACCTGTGACAGTCCCCAGAGTGGCTGAGCAGCTCTCAGATTGTTTCTCAGCTCTGACTGCCATTGTGGGCTTCTCCCAAATCTTCCTCCTCCTCCTCCTCTCTGGCCCGTTCGTCCCACCAAGCCGCTCAGATATTCCCAGTCCGAGGGTCTTAACTGGCTCTCTTTCCGTGGGTGGTGGTGGGCTGACGCTGATTTTCTCCACAGGGTTGTGCACATCCAGCCCTGCTGGTCCAAGGAGAACCTGCAGGCCCGACAGCCAATGGGGGGCTCACTCGCAGTCAAGTCCAGTCCTGGGGGGCTCAGATTTGTTACCAGTAAATGACAGACTGGTGGTGCTAACTCTTAACAGAATGAAGCCAGAGTGCAGCGTGTGCTCTGAAAAATCGACGGTCAGGGTGGCGATGCCAGGCTCCAGAAAGGTCGCTCATTTATCGAGACCCGTGACAGACCCCCTTACAGGACCAGATGAAATACCAGTGCGTCCTCCAAGTCCATCAACTGGTGTCCTGCTCGGCGGCCCACCAGACTCCCAACTGGGAGAATGAAAAGGTGCTCTGAGGAGCTGTGAGGGGCAGTGAAGAGCCATAAGGTGCCATCCAGGACCAGAGCGAGGGGTGGGTGAGAATTTGATCTTTTGGGTTTTGAATTGTGACGTTCTGCTCTTTACACATCAACACCGGGGGTCTGTGGGCAATCAGTCATTTCAGTGGGGGCTGCTCAGAGTATCCCCCGAAGGCCCATTTTGTCCCAGCCACACTTTTATAAATTCTGCTTGGTTGGCACTTTACGGGGTGGTGAGGTCCCTCGAAGAACATCTGCCTGAAAGAAGCCTCTTCATTTTGGGAAGGAACTGGCGTTTTCATTTTGAAGAGCTTCCTCCTAATATGAGGAGAAAACAGAAATCTTTAATGTCCTCTTCTTCTTCTTTGGCCCCTAGAGAGCAGCTGGATGAGGAAGACCTCGGGGCCAGCATGCCACCCTGGGTGCCACTGGGTCCCAGACAGTCGAGTGCCGTCTTCTTAGCCTCACCGATGTCAATTCGGTGATTTCTGAGGTTGCCGTCGATGTCTTTGATGAGGGCCTTTTTCAGTGCTGCCTTCTGCACTTTCCACTGTGCTGGTCGCTGCCACCATAGCAGCCTGTGGTCAGCAATCCTGCGCCAGTCTGTGGGCCGCTGCTGCTGGCATCAAATTCAGATACCGAGAGACAGAAGTTGACTGAAGCACCGCAGCTAGAAAAGCTCCACTTCATTGGCGTTGGACTGGAGTCTCAAACAGGCCACCATTGGCTCCTGGACCGGTGATCCAGGGTACTTAAACTCTTTAACCAGTTCATGCTGCCAACTAGACCACCGAGCAGGAGAACACCTGAAGTGGGCCAGCGAGGCTCCTTCTAATATCTCCACTGCAGGCATTACGTATTCATGGCAGCTCGGCCTGGCACTGCTGGCTTCTGGTGGTGGAGGGCAGGTCCTTCTCGATTTGTGCCCAACGCCCTCTTTAAGGCAGAGGTGCCAACACATTTCGAAAGTGTCCTGTTAAATATGCAAGAAAGAAAGAAAGAAAGAAAGAAAGAAAGAAAGAAAGAAAGAAAGAAAGAAAGAAAAGAGAATTGCAGAATGCAAACCAAATCAGTCCCCATGTACCCGACACGAGCGCGCACGCGAGACCCCGCCGTCGCCTCCTCGCACTCACTCCACAAAGAGCTCGAGATGCACCGTCCACATTGCCATCTGCGTTTCGAGTCTCCTCCAGACGCATAATAACGAAGTCAAACAAATAGCACGACCCGCGTGTCCGTGCAGGCTGCCGCCATTGCGCGATGGGGGACTTTCAGTGTAAGCACCTGGGAAATCTCCGCTAAACAAAACGGCAATCGGTCCTGTCCAAAGTCAATTCGGGACAGCTGGAGCCCCTCAAGACAGCACGGGGACGGAGTCTTGGAAACGGCGGCCCACCCGCACCTCATCTATCGAAAAAGTCTTTGAGGGTGTGGGAGGGAGGACACGGGAGACCAAACAGGCTGAAGCCCCTGATCTGTCCGTCCGTTTTTTACATTTATTGTTATTTTTTTATTTGGTTTTATGTATTTATTCAGCAAGACCTAATTTTATATACATATAGCAACTCATCCCGCCCTTCGATTTCATAAACGTACATGCAGCGGTCCAGTATGGAGCATTGACCCCCCCCAGGTAAGCGTCCCTATAGATTAAAAAAGGGCCAAAATGAATATACAAACAATGGGTGCCAGCAGACTAAAATAAACAAGGGCATTAAAGAGTCTTAATAATAATAATACAAATACAAGATTATTTATTTGCTGTAGAGCCCAAAATCACACAAGAAGTGCCATAACGGGCTTTAACAGGCCCTGCCTCTTCACAGCCCCCCAACTTTGACTTTAAGAAGACAAGAAAAAACTCCCAAAAAAGGGGAAAAAATGGAAGAAACCTCAGGGTCAATACAATACAATACAATAATTACTAATTATTACAATAATCATTACAATACAATAATTATTACAGATGCGTGGAGCCGCGTGCACAATTCAAATAAACGGCACAAACACAGCACGGCCCGTGTCAGTCGACGCTCCACGTGATCACGCATGGCGTCAATCAAATATACCACCGTAACAGGGACTGGAAGGACTGGCCCGGCAACGTCAACTTTCCTCTTCCCAGTTTTACCTTCGTCCTCAATGGCGTCGCCATACAACGTTAAACCCCTGGTGCCCGATGCTCAGCCCGGCCCGCTCCAAAGAGCCCCCAAGTTCGGGCCGAATGTCGTTTCGTTACCAGCTCTCTTCTCACTGATGTGTCCACGTAGCTCCGTTATGCAGGGAGGGGGTCCTTTGCTTGGACTTTTTGCTCTTAAGGGTAATATCAAAGCTTGGGGGTCGCCACCTAAGAACAGCACGCAGTAGCCGCAGAGGCGACACGAGATTTTGAGTGACAGTCGGCCGACAGCGCATGCGATCCCGAAGGTGAGAATCCAACCTGACGGCCATCAGAGCCGAGAACGTCGTGTGAGATGTCGGAGCCGTCATGTGTTTGAGAGAGAGAACGACTGAGTGATGAAAAATATTTAGAAACATTACCCTGCTATCTCTAGTTATTTTCACAAATATTTTTATTTTATTAGATAAAACCAAGTAAAAAATGAAAACAAAAGTAAAAACACATCATCAGCTTTAGCTTTCCCCAGTAGCTCAATACTGGTAGGCTGTTGTACGTGTCAGCCGTTATGGACGCAATGAGAAGCCAAGCAAAACGACGCCTTTTATTGGCTAACTGAGCAGATTACCACATGCAGGCATTCGAGGCAAATCCGCCCCCTTGTTCGGGCAGTCTGTAAGGGACCACCTGAGTGATGTCCGGGGTCCAGTTTTCACAGAAGGGGTTTCTTTTCATAAATGACTTACGGAGTGTCACGTGAATGGTGACTCGTTTTTACAATAATGGGCTCGACCCCCATAACGGAGCTAAGACCCTGAGAGCATCAGACGGCCCTACACACAAATCCAGCAGATCACTGTCTCATATAAAGCCAACTATTCCCCTGCTGACCCGCCAACGCAGTTCGGGACCCCCGGGTTAACAGCAAGCGGACAATCCAACGCCATCTGTTGAAGGAAAGCGGCGGCAAAGTTCAAAAGATCTGGAGAAGGCGCAAAGTCCGGACGCCAAACTGTGGGGTCGTGCGTGGGCCGCGTTAAAACCGGACAAGACGCGCATTGTGAACGATTCAACGGGAAGTGCTCGCTTGAATCCTCCGCCGTCGAGAATGAGTCCCTCAGGGTCACTCTGTCATTGGGTATTTCCACGGAGTGGGTGCCACTGCCCTTTAAACACATCACTGGAGAACACGCTAACGCCCGTCATGAATAGTGGCGAATTGATATTTTAAGGTAGAGTTCGTCTTCAGATTTGAACTCCAAAGAAGCTACAGCTTGGACAACGCCATAGGGTTTAATGCTTTGGACTTCAGACCCTGAGGCTGTGGGTTCAAATCCCGCTACTGACACCACTGCGTCACCCTGAGCAAGTCACGTCACCTGCCTGTGTTCCCTGCAATGGAAAAACAAAAGAAATGGAACCAATTGTATCATAAATGTTGTAAGTCCATCCATCCATCCAGTTTTCCAACCCGCGGAATCCAAACACAGGGTCACGGGGGTCTGCTGGAGCCAATCCCAGCCAACACAGGGCACAAGGCAGGAACCAATCCTGGGCAGGGTGCCAACCCACCGCAGGACACACACAAACACACCAAGCGTACGCTAGGGCCAATTTAGAATCGCCAATCCACCTAAGCAGCATGTCTTTGGACTGTGTGAGGAAACCCACGCAGACACGGGGAGAACATGCAAACTCCACGCAGGGAGGGCCCGGGAAGCGAACCCAGGTCCCCAGGTCTCCCAACTGCGAGGCAGCAGCGCTACCCACTGCGCCACCGTGCCGCCCATGTTGTAAGTCGCTTTGGATAAATAAATAAATAAATAAATAAATAAATAAATACATACATACATACATACATACATACATACATACATACATACATACATACGTAAATAAATAAATACGTAAATGAGTCGCCGCGGTTACGTGCACACTTGAGAGTTCGCTCGCGCGCGCGCGCACACACACACACACACGGGGCTCCGTACGCGCGCACCTGTACACCTGCAGCGCCCACCGCTCTTTAATGGGCCCTCAATGGCTTTTCACTGGCTGCCTCTTAGAACCATAACTTGACAAAGAATGAACCACTGAAATCTGGGAAGCGTTCTTTGCATATGAATTGGTGCTTTGGGCTTCAAAGGGGTCACTCAATTGTTAACAAAACAGGAGCATCTGAAGTAGTAGGCGACCTAGCAGAATTTGAGCAGATCAAGAAAACCTGAACTTGGCCCGGGTGACTGCGCGCATGCAGCAAATGTCCCTTAAAACCAGAAACTCGTCAGTATTTATTTCACCAGTCTGCTCTTCGTGGTTATTGATGCTCTAAACAAACAAAGGCCCCTTCTGGAGCCTTCCTGTCCTTTGTAGAACTAAAAACGGTCCCCAATTGAGGCGCCGCTGCGTGACTGAAGTGTACAAAAGGAGCGAAACGCCGAAGACCGGCCGGCCGACAGACAGTGATGGTCACCACACTTGAGTGTGCGACAGTGACTTCACCTCATTCGTGATAATGTCACAATGCGATCCTGTTCGTCATTTATGTTGATGGCAAAGCGCGTTAGTCGCCAACGCAAGTGCTGTGCAATGCCAAGAGCCGCACTGCCACCACACTGCTTACCAAAGCGCGCCATAACGCACACCACTTATGACGTACTAACGAGAAATTGGGTGAAGTTTTAAACTCTTAATAAAGAAATGAAAGCCCTTACGTGAACTGCCTGGCAGAGCTCAACAGCTGCAAACGGCGCCGGGTCTCGTGGAGCTCGGGGGTCGTGATAAGTTAGCTGCCACGAGTTTAGGGCCACTTCGGTCGAGTGTGTCTTATGTCTTATGGTAGAACGGCTCCTCCTGTACGGTTATACAGCAGGCCGACGTCCATTTCGGTTAATAACAAAGAAACGTGGGCCACAAATGATGAACGTATCCGACTCCGACACCTTACCTCTGCCGTTACTGGGGAAGTCTTGTGTTGCTCCCCGGTTACCGCTTTTCAAATCATTTCAAGAGTAAGGCTGAAAATGAAACGCTAAATAAACGAGGCGCAGATCGCCAAGCTGTCCATTTAAATAGAACAATTGCCGCTTCGTTTGTCGCATTCTGTAAGCACCGTTAGAAAGCGAATGAGCGCCGTAATCCGAATCGTTAATAACACCACACAGACACACACCGAGTCTTGTGAAAGCTTTAGACCGACGCTCGCTTAAAGGCCTTTTTATATTAATAAGGACACTGGGGAGTGAGTGGCGGTCCGGCTCCGTGCCTACACTTTTTCCGAGTTAAGGGTCTCGGGGTCTGGACAATACACTGTAGGAATTCTCCGGGTACTGATGTTTTTGTTTTTATTATTTTCATATCTCTTTTTATTTTTCTGTAACCTTTTCCATGAGGGACCTTTTAGGTTAATCGGCAACTCCAAGATGGACGAGTGCGAGCGCGGGCGGTTGCAGACAAGCGAAATCCTGCAAAAATTCAGTGATTTTAGCAGAAAGAAGAAAAGCGCATCAAACGAATACAAAAGAGAAGTGTAAAGTAACCCGAGTAGCTAATTTTTAATTTTTCTTAATTTACTATTCATTTTGGTACGATCCGCCCCCGTAATTTTCACGCTTATAGCGCACGCACAGGTTTCCATCTACAATACGATAAACCACATGTCATTTCCATGCATTAACGAGTAGGTTTTTATTTCAACAAATGCAATTTGTATTTTTTACAGCCGAAAAAATAAAGCGCAACCCATCGTGAACCGTGGGAACTACAGTGGACTGTAGGAGAGCGCGCTAGGCGAGCCCGAGGTCACATTTAGCTTTACATTTGAAACATCCACTTATTTATTTCCTAATATTATCCATCCACCGAGTCCCACTTAAGCGCCGTTTTCAAACCATCCGGTGCGAGCAGGAATATGTTAGATGTTTAAGTAGGAGAAGGCGCTCGGACTTACACCTGCCGAATAAGGAGGTGCGCAAATCAAAGGAGAAAGTGAACTGCGCCGTATGACAGCGGGTGGGCACTAGCGGTGAACTTGGGAAACTCGGCAGCAAAGGGGCACGGACGGGGAAGGTGGGGGCTTAGGTGCTGTCTTCGGTCTGGACGGCCCGAGCCTCGTCTTCCGGCGCCTGGGAGCCGCGCCGCACTCAGAGCCTCCTTTCAATCGCTGCAACGTTTGCGAAGGGGTCTGTGCGAAGTGACTCGGGCTCCTCAGGAGTTTCTGCAGTTCCAGTCAAGCCGTATGCTCGTCGTGATTGGCTGCGAAGTCATGAATATGGAAATCGGGCAAGGTGCCCGGCCAGCGGAAGTGAGAGCCTCTTCGGGCCGCTCGAGCGCTGCCCAATGAGCGAAGCGGAATGGGATCCAATAGGCAGCTCCCTGTGCCTCCTGCGCGCAGCAGCGGCGAGAGAAACACAGAGAAAGAAAAGGCGCAGACCAGCCCAGCGCTAAAACTCAGCCTCTTCTGGATCGCATTCAACTCCGCAACCAAAACCTTCTCCAAAACGCTAACTCAAAGAGGAAGGAAGATTAAAAAAAAGAAGTGTTCGCTGCCTAGACTTTGACTTTGCCGCCTTTCTGCCAAGAATTCTCTTCCGGTATTGGTTTGAAAAAAAAAAGAAAGAAAGGAAAAAAAAGGAAAACAGACCACTTCTTGGAAAAGAGACCCAAGAAAGCACAAAATTGAACGTGAGAAATGTGAAGGCATCGGCGTTGTGTTGCTCAGATTCCAGGATCGTTTTTATTCCATGCAATACAGTGCAATGGTACGTGGCTACGGACTCTCGGGCGCTGCTGCTGCTGCTGCATATGCTGTGTAACTGGGGGACTGACTGGCTGGCTGGCTGGATGACTGGATTGCATTAACCTTTAAAAATGTGAAGCGTTTCCGGGGTTTTGGACGTCTCGTCCAATTTGGTTCCTAACTGACTGTTGTTCCTAAAGCTGAATGTGTAAAAAGCGCTTAGATGCCGGCTTGTTTATGTTTGCTGTTGGCAGCTTTTCTATGTGGGTCACAGTAATAATATGTCAGGAATCGGTGGTGGAGCTCGCGTCCAAAAAAGTGCTGAACTTGGCACATTTCCTGCGTTAACTTTTTTTTCCCTTCTTTTCTGGCAGTACACTCTGGTTGGATTCTCGTAGCGATGGCGTGAATACACAAGTCAATGCAAAAACGGCCCCTGCCTCGCCGTGGCTCTTCCCACACTGGCAACAAAACACGAAATGTGTTAATAAACGCGATCGTCAACGAAAGTGCCCGTCGCTGCCGTCCTCCTCTCTTTGTCTCAGGGGTGCCTGACCGCCCCAAAGTCGGCACCATCGCGCCGGGCTCTTCAAATGCCAGGGTCGGCGTGCCCGTCAAGTTGCGCTCTCGCAGTCGCTCGCGGTGTGTGAACACTTGGCAAGTCTCCGGCTGAGGGGTGGGGGCACAGGGGGGAGGAAGGGAGGGAGGCACATTTCGACTTTGACACAAGATGCCGATGTGGCGTGATCTGAATTATTATTAGCGCCCTGAACAGGGCCATCTTCTCCTCCTCCTCCTCCCACTTTCAGGGCTGCCATTGAACTTGAGACGAGACGGCAATGATATCCAAGTTTTACACGTCGTGGGGCTGTTTTTAAAAGGGCGCCAAAAATAACCCCTCCTGCCTCTCACTCGGACAAACGCGACTTCGCTGCTTTTGACGGGCAGAACGAGTGTGCGAAGGAAGCGGCGCTCGAGTGCTGGCAAAATGTGCAACTTTGACAATTGCTGGCCTACACGGAGCGCGCAGTGCGAGTCCCTTCCCATGTTCATGTTTTTAGCAAGTCGAAGTCACCAAAATGTCAGGCGACCGACCGAGCGCCTTCTCGGACCTTCTGGAGTTTTATAATTTGGTCAAGTCCGATCGATCGCGCCTCACGTTACGAACCTTTCTTCATTCGTGGATGGCACGCGCGGCCCGACTCGTGTCTTCGTGGAGTATCCCGCGCCACATGTTTATTTTACACGGTACCCCCCCCCCCCCAGGCCGCAGTTTCCAACGTGTCCTTTTGAAGCCCCATGTGGTTTGCGGGATTGGGCATCGTCGTCACTAAACTAAAATCGAGGCTTGCGGTTAGCCAGGATTATTAAACCGCACACGCCGGGCGCTTGCTCGGTCGTTCCCGTGTTCATTAAATGAGAATGGTTAAGGGTTCACGAGGTGCCTGCTGTGCGTCGGTATGTAGTTGTGACTTTAAAGGACTCTGCGAAGTGCCAGTGCATCAGGGTGGCCGCGAGCTCTTTAAAGTCTTTACAAGCAGTTGAACTTTTCTCGTTTCGTACGCCGCTTACGTGTCACGTTGTGCTCTTTTTTTTACCGTGCGTGGCGGTTCGTTTACAATGAGATGTAATGGAAATGCACGTTTAGCTCAAGCTACTGGGTCGCGGTGTGTGTATTTGTTAGAAGATGCCTCACACGTTTTACGGGTGTCCACTCAGGTCCCCCAAATGCACGTTTTGACAGCCAACTCATTTATTACATTCCCAGGTTATCTCAAGCGCTCATACGTCGTCTATAGAAGGACGAGTTATGTTTGCAAAATAATGGAATCACAGAGAGAGAGAAACACACACACAGACTTGAACCAAATTATACAACCGCAAAGCCGCAGCGGAATTCATTACTGCACTCAAGGAGCGTGTGCTCTCGCCTTTAAAGTTGCTTACTCATCTGATGCACAAAGGTGGACCAAAGCCACACTTTCCAAGCAGGTTTAACGTTACACACTTTTAAAATGGTGACACGAAAGGTGCCATCCACGCCGCTGCCACTTAGGAAGGCACCGGACGGGCACAAAGTAAGAGCTGCGCGGATTCCCGTCTCACCCTCCCAGGCCCTCGTTAGGAGTGATTTGGGTGAGAGATTTCGTCTACTGGCAGCCTTTGATGTGCGCTGGCAATAATGAGCAGCTCGTCCATATGTACCTAAAAAAACCTCCCAACAGCTTTCAGTTTTTAAAGTCGGATTTCAACACAAGTAGCGAAAGTGGGCTGGTGAGAGCGGGTCGCGTTTACAGCAGGAGGAGGAGGAGTGTGACTGTGTAATTAAATGAAAAAAAAAATCTCTTGAACCCGATTTGTAGTGCCTCGGCATGCAGGCAACAGAGGGTGTAGCCGCTCGATTTCATATCAACTTTTGAAAAGTAAATACTGTACTTGGAAACCGACGTCCTCAACGGTTCACCTCGGGCGTTTAGCGCCCAGCCGCTTGCGCATTCGCAGCGATTCAGGGGCCTTTACACGAAGGTTTGAAGGAATGTTCCCGGAGCCGTTGTGGATTTTTAACCTCACCCCTTCCTTGGATTCTTTTTTGGATTATCCGAACCGCAGTCGGTAAAGGAGGTCGATCAAATCCGCAAACCAGGATTTACACAACACCTCGTTCGTCTGCTTTTGTAAACTTTACTTCTTTGGAAAATCTGGGATGATGTTGCCAGATTTTAAGAGGCCTTAATCTCTGTTCACGCCTGCTCATCTAAGGAACAGGAACATGAACCGATAAAGACAGCAGCACCTGAGTGGGGTCTTTCCTGGCGGTCGAAGTGTTTAATTTCTCCACCTAAAGGACGTTATGTATTCTCCTATTTGTCTGACCCAGGTATTTTCTATCGCTCCATTTTTTTCAGCACTGACGCTTTTCTTGTTCAGTGTTACATTTTAAGCATCAGCCTCGTGAAGGAACACACACGACGAATTCGGTCGCTTTGCCATCAAACCCGAGTTCTGCCATTCCCTCTGAAACGCGCATTGCGAAATGAACAAAAAACCCGTTTGGGCAAAAGGCGAAGATGGTGGGCGACCGCTGATATTCTACAAAAAAAAAAACTTAACTTCTGTTCATTTAAATTGGCGACTGATGTGCCTGCGATTAAAGATTTGACAGAAACCTAAAAAATCCGCTTTTAACGGCGCGCACCTTTAGTTGCTGTCCATACTGCGCTTGTAGTTTGGACTTCTCGGACGAACCTCGCGCACAACCCCACACACCCCGTGGCTGCCGACCGGCTGATGGGTACAAAGTGTTCCTCACAAATTTAGCACGTGTCACGCGGGTTCAGAAAGCACTTGCGCGTGGCACGTCGGGACACGCGGCTTCCAGAGGGCACGGCTCTGTCCTCCCGTTTGAAATCGGCACACCTCCATAAAACGGCGCTAAACGTTTCTTAGGTGAAATGTAAACCAACTATCAAGTCGCCAACAAACTCCTGAATCGATGCTTAACTCCGAACGAAGCGACTCGGGCTTCCAGAAAATTAGCATCGAAACAAAGGTTATGTCTGCTGTTGAGAAAGAGCATCAACACGAGGATTCCTTCTTCTTCTCTGCTTAAGACTTCACAATGAAACCACTGGAATTTTAAACGCTACAGGGAGGGCACACATAAATTGTGAATGAAGATGAAAACAATGATAAGGTTGATTCAGTGGTTGGACACAGTCCTGTAGCTCTTTTGGCTGACACATTTGCACTGTTTATATTTTGTTTGGCATTAGAAAGTGATTGACTGAGATACGGCGGCTCGCCCGCTCCTTCTCCTTCTCTGAAGCGCAGGCTTGTAACGCTACGCCGTGCATGGCCGCGACGGATTCCGAACATTCGTTAACAAATTCGATTTATAAGACTGTGAATAAAGTAATTATCGGCACAGCCGGGGAGTTTAGACGCAACTTCACCTTCTAAAATGCTACACATCATGGATTTACATGATATAGCGCCTTTAGTGTCTCGTAATCACCATCGCTCTTTAACGAAACCTTTTTTAAAAGTAGCCGAAGAACCCGAATAACAGAACGGACACCGAAGTCACTTTTCAAATACACATTTTGTTCGCTGACTGCTGTACATCTGCCTCCTTATTATTGATTCCTATTATTATTTGAGAACATCTCTGAGTCCCCACAGCAGGCCGTCCGAGTTCAGCGTGTGCGGCTACAAAGCTGCAGAGTAATATTTCGGTTTGTTCTCCCAGCCCCTCAAACTGGGATCCAGTGGCTTTGCTGTGCTCCTTCCAATTTAGCGGAAACACGCTGTAAAGATATTTACAAAAACATTTTATTTTCAGCTATAAAAGTTAGTATTTTAAAACTATTCAACTCCGCCAAATATAAAATAGTAAACAAGCAAAATTGTAAATAGTAATCATTTAAGATGCAACTAAATATATGAAAATGCAAACTGCTATTCTTTTATAAGAAGTAAAGAATGATTGTGTTTTATACGAATAAGAGCTGGCAGTATCAGGCACAGTACTGTACAATGCTTCAAATTCCTTAGCCTTGGGGGGAAAATAAATAAAATGATTTCGGACCATTTTTAAAACCTCTTCAACCTCTTGACAAAGGGTTGTAGTATTTATTTATTTTTCTTTTCACAAAACCATCTTTAAACACTCACGTATAGTTTTGTCATATTTTAGGAATATCTTCGAGCCACAAACAAATGAAGGTCTGTATCTTTTACACTTTCCTGCAATGTGTTTGCGTTCTTTCCAACCCCATTTTCTTTGGTATACACAATAAAATGTTTCATCGCTCAGATTTAAATATTGGAAAGCAGAGCCGACGTTTATCAGGGCGCAGTAAAACGGAGAGCCTGCCGCGCGGAGCCCCGGTGCCCGCGGTCGAGGTTTGCCAAGTTTCGGCTCCTTATCTTGTGGTAACAATTGGGCTGTGGTTGCCCACAGTATTACTGCCATCTTACATAAAGAACAAAGGCGAGTAAAGTCTTTTATTTATGAATTATACAGCAGCGTCCAGCACCACTGAATTCTTTATGGCAACATACGAAAAAGGACCTTCTACGGATAAAAGTAAGTCATATAATGAAATACTGAGATACAGTAAGCGCCCTTTACGGAATGAACTCGCAGGCCCGTCAAGTGCAGACCCCCAGATTGTATTCAGGACCCTTTAATCGCGGCTGTAACTAATACGGACACACTTTCAGCTCGATTCGCTGTGTATACACGCAGACGGAGGTTATTCGCTTTACTTCTTCGCAGGTTTTTCTTTTTATAAAAATGAGGTACAAGGCTCCTTTTTGTATTAATTTGTCTGCTAAAATTAAAGTCCTTATAAGAAAGAAGAACGAATTTAAACCGTCACTGTGGTTCAGATCTTTGTAAATTTTGTGTTCGAATGCCACATTAGTAAAGCGATTCTTTGTCAAACAGGACATTAAATCACTAAAGCTTTACATTTAGAAGCCTTTCCTGTAGAAAAGCACACGCCACAGATACACAAGAAGCACATCCATACTTTACACTTGTTTATCAAACGGATTCTTGACGCGAAGGTAAGAAAAGTAACGATGGCACCTTGGAACACAAACCACTTCCAAGCAGGTCATTTTTAATTGGTTATCATTTATTTTTGTCTTCCAGTTGGTGTAATTTGGATATTTTTGGAGTTCATTTTGGTTCTGTAAGATTTAATTGTTGCGTTTCCTTTCATTTTTCACGCACTGACGAGACATTTGTGATTTTATTTGTATGCTTTCTATGCTGTTAAGCATTACATTTTATGGAAAAAATAATAATTCTGTCACTTTAACTGAAAGAAAAGAAAAATCCTAGTTTGTGTGTATAAATGGCAGTGTATTAAATATTGCCTGGCCTTTACGAGTCACACTCTGGCAGCATACTTTTCATATCACCCTCACCACAGCATGTAGGAGCACAAAGAATGCAAGGTCTGTGCCAAGTTGCCACTTCCATTGTCCATCTTGGATTGATTTTCAAGGGCTTAGAATAATTGCCAAGCTCTTGTGATCAGTTAACAAATTAACTGATTCTATGGGACCTCAAATCCCATCTTAAAAGTGTAAGAACTTCTTTCTAAACAGTCGGTTTGTAAAAAAAAATGAATACATTCAGAGCAGAAAAACAAAATAAAGCGGCTCTCTGGCACACATGCTTTATTTTGTTACAAGTTTCAAGTGGTACCTGGCAAAGTGTCTTCTACGAGAAAGCAGTCTGGGACTGCGCAGGAATGCAGGACCAAGAGATAAGAAACATGTCGTTCACTTGGATGGCACATGTGCCACACGGACATGCCCCGCCACACGGGCCGCATGCAAACCTCTCCTCAATTTGCTTGTTTTTCCACACATCTTTTTTTTTTTTCAGGTATTAAATGCAGATTTTTCTTCACAGTTGGTTTAGATTTTCTATTGATAAGCTGAACAGTTTCATAACCTGCTAAGAGCAGCACAGAATCCTTCAGGAGGACGGCCGCCAAAGCCCAGTGTTTTTCACTCTTTGCTAATGTAATGTGTGTTGTGCAGCCACTGCCAAACGAGCGCTTACTGTCACACTTACTAGTTGTTGTTGTCTTCTGGGCCCGTCTTCAGGGTTAGGACTTACTGGTGCAGGATATCATGCAGC